>NC_090828.1:40194289-40510789 GCF_028021215.1 Eschrichtius robustus
TTGGTTTTCAGGGTCATAAATATCTTTACAGAGGAGGTGTTATTTGAGAAGGGACCAATATGATTTAATGATCAAGAATTCCTTGACTTTAAGCTAGACATCATGATTATGTTACTTTTATAAAAAACATTTATTATAAAAATAGGATGATTTACAGAAATGAAGGAAATGTTGAAAAGCCGATCTTCAAAAGACAGAAGGAAGCTTCACATATCTGAAAGTCAGGAATCAGTGAGCCGTGATTATATGAAGTTATCTTAGTGTGTCTGATATCCAACAGATTTCAGTCCTGGTGTAATTCCAGGAGTAGAGCATCTTCCCAGCCTAGTTTGGAACACATATGGTCCCCCCTAGCAAGAGGAAGGCAAGGCAGAGATCAACAGCCTAACAAGATTCTGTCCTGGGGGCTTGAAGTAGTTCTCAAAGTGCAACTGGGATACCATGACTAGAAGAAGAAGGAATGTATGCCAGAGGAGCAAAGATAGTGGGTACCGTTAAAAATGCCAGATCTATCCACTCTTCTGTTGGTGGACATTTGGGTTACTTCCATGTCTTGGCTATTATAAATTGTACTGCAATGAACATTGGGTGCTAGAGATTGTCATACTGAGTGAAGTCAGACAAAGATAAATATATGATTTCGCTTATATGTGGAATCTAGAAAAATGGTACAAATGAACTTATTTACAAAACAGAAATAGAGTCATAGATGTAGAAAACAAACTTATGCTTACCGGGGGTGGGGGGGGAAGGGGGGGAGGGATAAACTGGAAGATTGGGATTGACATATACACACTACTATATATAAAATAGATAACTAATGAGGACCTACTGTATAGCACAGGGAACTCTACTCAATACTCTGCAATGACCTGTAATGGGAAAAGAGTCTAAAAAAGAGTGGGTATATGTATATTTATAATTGATTTACTTTGCAGCTGAAACTAACACAACATTGTAAATCAACTATACTCCAATGAAATTTTTTTTTAAAAGGCAGATTTTAATAGGCAAGCCAATGGAGGGTATATTACTTCCAAACATGGGGTTATTTGTATGAAGGAGAATGAGAATAGAATATTTGGGAAATATGGAGTAGTCCATTAATTTGAAGTATAAAGTACAAGCATATAAGTGGTGGAAGATAAAGCGTAGGTTGGAGATACTTGTGAAGGATGTTGAATTCAGGGAAGAAAACACTGTCTTGATTAGGATTGGAGGAGGTCATCCAGAGGATGTGACTGCCGGTTGACCCAGAACTGGTTGCGGGAAATTGGCAGCTTCCCATAGGTTCCTCTGTCCTTGGAATGAACGTTTCTACCGCTCTCCCCATACTAGGAGCTGTTTCAAGCACACAGCCTTGAGAGAGTAAGGGGTTCTTGAGACATCTGTACCGAATCCGTGACTGAACCCAGTGAAGACCTCTATGTAAACGTTTAAGATTGTGGCAGCACATGCAGAGACCTACTCTTTTAGCCACCGGCTGCTGGAGACAGCCACGTAGGTAAGTCTCCTTTCTTATGAAACCCGCCACCTACCAGTCTGGAGTGGCCTGCCTCTTTCTTTGAGCTCTCCTTGCCTTCCGTGTTGCAGGACCAATTTTGAATTCCACCCACGGGTACTCCCGAGGTTGCGAACTAAAAATGAGTGAGGCATTTTTGAGCAAGTCAGTGATATGTTCAGAAAGCAACAGTGTGATTTTTGCAGGGAGGAAATGGAAACGGGAACCAGCTGGTAGAGTATTCCAGGATTCAGGAATCAGGTGAAAGATCTTAATTTAGGATGTTAACAACTGAAAGAAAGAAAAAAAAAAGGAATATACACACTTTTAGGAGAGAATCTATAGGATGGATTGATTGTGGGGTTGAAAGAAGAGGAAAAATTAAACCTGAAGCTTATTTTAGAGATCAGCATGTAAATCTGAGCAGTGAAAGATTGGTTTAATGGCTTCTGAAGTACCTTATATCCCTGTCATTTTCCAGGCTTATGTTTGCCATATCTATCAGTGGACATCTTAGGTTAGCTTTGGAGTTCTTACTGGGAAATAGTCCATTCTCAGTTTTCTATCGCATTCATGGCTACTGAAATATTTATCATCCCAGCATTTAAGTATGGTTTTAAATGTGCTAGTGTTATATGAATGATTTTTCTTGTTTATTTGTTTGGTTAAGCTATTCTGGTCAGTTAATTAAAAAAAATCTATGTTTTATTGTTGGCTAAAATATCATAAGCAAAGACAATGCTTAACATATAATTATACATATAATTATATACATTGTGTACCAATTCTAAATGCATGTAATAGTATTTTGTTAAAGTCACATTATTAAAACTCAAGGTTGATTGATTCATTTTGTGTGATTATGGAGCAAAATTTGTCTTGAGTGAACATTTTTTGACATGCTTTTGAATTTTTGAAATGTATTTTCTAATATATATAAATGTGATATACACCTTTTGGTTGCAGAAGTGTATGACTGAGAACACTAAATATATTTTGTTTAATCTAATAAAAAGGGCATTTGCTCTTGAGGATATATTTGGACTCAGACTATCTATAACATTGTTACTAATTATTAATTCCAGAGGACAGATTTTAATGTCAGAATGAAGGTAGATTAAGCAGATATTCCCAAATGTCTCTTTGAGATTTCTGAGGGTCTAAAACCAAGGCACAGGGACTAATGTTTGTCATCTCTTTTTCGGGTACAGAAATGTCAGGGCTGGTAATATTAACTGTTTCATCAATTCACGTAACCTTGCTGGACTGCTTTTGTTATCTGTGAAACAGTAATAAAAGTGCCTATAATTCATGAAGAAGTCAAAACAAAAACACAAGAAATTTCTGAGTCATGAGATAGCATTCACTTATGGTCATAATTAGACTTACAATTTTTGAGGCAAAATCTTCAGTCATAACAGCATTCTGCTTTGAAACTAAAAGTCTGTGTTTAAAAAATATTTAGCAAATTATTGCTATTGGCATTTGTTTTCAGGCAAAGCAAAAAGAAAAGAAGGAGAAGTCTCTTCATATTCAGCCAGCTGCTCAAGATTTGGGTTTTCAGAGTGGTCAGTTCATATTTCTTAGTTACAAATCAAGGGCAAGCTTTCCAAGAAAGTGCAAAACACTCAAGGAGCTGATACATCAGAGTTTAACCAAGTCTTTGATGCAGCATTTCTTAGAAGCTTTTTGGAAGTTATTTCATCTCAGTATGATTTTTTTCCCTCTGATTCTAAACTGGGATAAATTTAGTTTATGTTGGTGCTCTACCTGCTCTTGGTCAGGTTGTACTAAGCAGGGTGCAGTGAAAGTTATAGTTTAGGGAAAACCCTCCAGAACAGACTATCTGGGTTCAAATCACAGCTTGACACCCGCTAGCTGCTGCCTCTGGACAAGATACTTCACTTCTCTGTGCTTCAGTTTTCTCACTTACATGATGGTGATTATTTACCTCATGGTTTGTTGTGAAAAGTAAATACAGAGATTTAGTACAGTGCTTAGAAAGTAGTAAGTAGTACATAAGAGTTTGCACATGGAAATTTAGACAACTGGAAATGCATATCAAAAAACGAAGTTTGGGGCTTCCCTGGTGGCGCAGTGGTTGAGAATCTGCCTGCCAATGCAGGGGACACAGGTTCGAGCCCTGGTCTGGGAAGATCCCACATGCCGCGGAGCAACTAGGCCCGTCAGCCACAATTACTGAGCCTGCGCGTCTGGAGCCAGTCCTCCACAACAAGAGAGGCCACGATAGTGAGAGGCCCACGCACCACGATGAAGAGTGGCCCCCACTTGCCGCAACAAGAGAAAGCCCTCACACAGAAACGAAGACCCAACACAGCCATAAGTAAATAAATAAATAAATAAAATAAAATTAAAAAAAAAAAATACAAGATGCTATAGAAGCACTTTAAAAAAAAAAACCAAAAAAAAAACGAAGTCTGATCTGCTAATTTCCTGGAAGTTTTAACTGAACATAATAAATAATAATAACCAGGGAAATGGAAGGGCTCTAAATTCATTATCTAATTTAATTCTCATATCAGTCCTATGATATTAATATTGTATCTTTATTCCACAAATAAATAACTGAAAATTGGAGAGACACTAAATACTTGTCCAAATTCATAAGTTAAATGGTCAGATTGGGCGTCAAATTCATGTATTCTTGGAGACCTAGAACTTAAGTATTTTGCTATGCAACTTCCAAATCTAAGAAAAGTACCAGGAAAGGTGAGTCATCAGTAAGGTTGGGCAGTAAGGTGATAGGTAAAATGAGTTAGCAAATGACAGGAACAACATTTGCTTGCTGTTTCTTTGAGTGTGAGGCCGCAGTCTTGGCCCTTCTGATTTTTCTTTAAGAGCTTACAGAGTTAACAATACCTCGAATAGGAAGAAATGAAATACATTTGTGAGCACAACATTATTAGCACCACACTTAATTTTCTTCTTCAGATATGAAAAATCGAACTGTCAAGTAATCCTCCTACATCTGTTGCCTGCTAATAAGTAATGAACCAGTTCATTTTTACTTCACTAAAACAAATTTTTTTCCAAAGAATGAATTACATGTTATTTGAGAAGTAGTTTTTATTATATTTTACCTGTCTTGATGTTATCATTTGAATCCCATCATTTGGCTGTACCTTCCAGATCATGAGAAGACTTTGAAACAGTGAAAGGGACTTCTATACTAGAAAGAATTAATGAGCTGTCTTTATCACCTTCAGCAGGGAACTAAATTAGACTCACACTAATGATCATTTCTATTCTAGGAAAAGTCGAAATGCCTACCTAAGTATACTTGTTACTCAGAAATATGGCAGATTAAAACAATGAAATCCACACATTTGCGTGGCACAAAGAAGCAATTATGGAGAACCATTTCAAACTCCTTTCATCTCTTTAAATTTTATTCTAATTTTCCTATATAATTTAATTTTTATTTAGGTATCAAGAGTATTGGTTTCTTTCCTTTTTTTCTTTTCACCGTAGGGAATACACCATTACATGCAATCTGTTGGGAGTGGGAGGAAGTGAAAAAGGTTGGTCAAGGTAGTAAATCTGGGCAAAGAACTGGAACTGGTGATTAGGATGTTCTCCTGGTCATTTCATTCCATAAATAGTTTTTGGGCACCAGTCATATGCCAGGTACAATTATAGATACTAAGGACCCAAGAATAAAAATGTGGTGCTGACCTTGTGGGTTTCATAATCTAGCAATGAAAACAGTTATAAATAATTGAGTGTAAAGTAAGGTGGTAAGTGCTTTAATGGAGGGGCGTGTAGAGGAGGGGGTTAAAAAGAAGACCAGGAATATTTGCCATATGCTGTATAGTCACAATATTTGGTCACTGTGCTATGTCCTGATATATGTTATTTAATTAATGAAGTTAAGCTTATCTTCATTGTACAGATGAGAAAACCGAGAAGTTCAGTGAGTTAGTTGGGTGTCACACAGCTAGTGATTCTAGCTCTGATTAGAATGCAAATCTCTCATCTTCCAAAGCATTTGCTTTTTATACTGTTAGCAGTGTTTACAAAACTTGCCTGATCATAATAAATCAGCTGGGGAATTTCTTAAAGTACAGATTCATAGCCCCAGTACCACGGGTACTAAATCAGACACTCTAGGGCGGGGGCTGGAGAATCTGTATTTTTAATGAGCACCTCTGAAGGTTTTGTTTGTTTGTTTGTTCCAAATCAAGTTTTAAAAGCTTGGATTATTAGCCAGCTACATTTGCTATGTTCTGTGCTTGTTATGAAGGACAAAGAGATTACATCTGGGTGGAGGAGGGAGGAACATATATGAATGCTTTGGAAGGGAAATGTTTTTTTGTTTGCCCTTGATAGCTGAATAGGAATTTGCTAAGCGGTGAAGGGAGAACTTTTGATAGTGACTTTATTTATTTTTGTTTTTATTTTTTAAAAATTAATTAATTAATTAATTAATTTTTTTTGGCTGTGTTGGGTCTTCGTTTCTGTGTGAGGGCTTTCCCTAGTTGCGGCAAGCGGGGGCCACTATTCATCGCAGTGCGCGGGCCTCTCACTATTGCGGCCTCTCTTGTTGCAGGGTACAGGCTCCAGACACGCAGGCTCAGTAGTTGTGGCTCACGGGCCCAGTTGCTCCGCAGCATGTGGGATCTTCCCAGACCAGGGCTCAAACCTGTGTCCCCTACATTGGCAGGCAGATTCTCAACCACTGCGCCACCAGGGAAGCCCCGATAATGACTTTATTCAGAGAGATATTTTATAGCTTGATGTTGGTAAAGGTAAAATAGATTTCCTGTCTTCTTGGGTTATCTGATCTCTAATTCACCATGATAAACCTTAGAGAGAGAGATAAATAGATAGACAGACATATACATACATACACACATATATATCCAACTTAATCTCTCATACTTAGGAGTGTGTATATAGATAGATAGACATTGTTGTATATTTTTCAGAGCCACATCTGAAACTCCAACATGATACAACCGATGTAGATGAATCTCCGTTAATAAAGAACTAAATAATTAAATATTTCCCTTAAATGCCAAATTTCACAAATGCATTGATTTATTTACATAAGCGTATTCATTATCTTTTTAAATTAAAAATATAATAAATGACTTTATAGAAAGCTTGAACATTGGGTATCTTTCTGTATTCTACCTATGTTCCTATATATAAATATATATATATCTAACTATATTCCCACCACCTTAACATAACAATGAAGTTTAAAGTATTTCCTCTTATCTATCCTTAAAAGTATACGTTTACATTTACATGTTTTTTTGTGTGTCCTGCTGTTAAAAATTATCATTTTTATCTTTGTCAACTAATAAACAGAGTAAAAGCAATCAAATAATACCAGTGGGCTTAAAATGGGACATGGCATTCCTCTTTAACCCATTTCCTGTGTCATAAGACTAGCTTCTCAGAGGCAACAACTTTCAGCTCTTTTAACTGTTTCTTCAGATACTTACCTTAACATTTTCAAATAATACACTTATACTGCTGTGGTGGAGGCTATGATGTACTGTGCAGACTCCCCTTCATAAATAAAGGAATTGTTACTCAGATGCTGGACATACCACTGGCAGATAGCCTCCAGTCACCAGCCTCTTCCAGGAATTGCCTCAGTTAAGACAGCTACCTCCCTTAAGATCATGCCCCTTCCTTGGTTAATCTGCGTCCACTGATAAATTTACAGGGCAGAACAGGGAGGATGGATGGATGGATATAAATTCCTCATTTGCCAACCCCCATCCCCCCTCCACACACACATACTTCAAGACTCTTCCAAAGAGTCTCTCTAGCTCCAGACTGCTCTAAATGGTCATCCCATCTTCAGAGCAGGGTTAGCTGAGATGATTGATTGAAAGTGCATTGCTGCTTAGTTTTTCCCTTTGTCCAATCCTATTCTCTTTCCTCCCCTTCCATAGATATTGAGCCCAAGAGCACTTCTTAAAAAGTTACAAGCTAATTTTCATCTAAAGTCAGCTTCCCAGGGAACTCAACTTACATTATTGGTATTTATTTATTTCTATATTCTAGATATTATGTATTGACTTGCAACTATAATTCAGAAACATTTAACTGTTACACCATAGAACCTGCTTACCCCATGTTTCTAATTTCTTTTCTTTAATTTATTTATTTTTTAATTTATTTTATTTTTGGCTGCGTTGGGTCTTTGTTGCTGCCCGCGGGCTTTCTCTAGTTGTGGCGAGTTGGGGCTACTCTTCGTTGCTGTGCGTGGGCTTCTCACTGCGGTGGCTTCTCTTGTTGCAGAGCATGGGCTGTAGGTGCGTGGGCTTAGTTGCTGCGCAGCATGTGGGATCTTCCTGGACCAGGGCTCGAACCCTTGTCCCCTGCATTGGCAGGTGGATTCTTAACCACTGTGCCACAAGGGAAGCCCTCTAATTTCTTTTCCTCTCCCCAAATTGCTGTATCAGAACAATGAATTAAATCAAGGTTAGAGTACATATTATTTTAACTAGGAAAATAGTGCTCACAGTTTAGTGAAGTGATATATTCTAATTAAATTTTTTCTTATACAACTTTGTGTAAGAGTTAATAATTGCCTAATCTTTTAATTTATTTTTCTAATTCTTCTGAAGTAAACCGAGAGATTTGTAATCACTCAGTCCTGATTTTTACAAGGCCAACTGCATCACATGATTTGTCTTTTACTGCCCAGAATACCCTACTGCTGGGACCAACTCTATGCTGTCTAGGTCTGTTGCATGTTTATCATTCTGAGGCGTCTCTTCATCATCATCTACACTTACAGGATCCCATGTCTTCTCTTTTAATTGTTTACATATTCATTTTGTTGGAGCATATCTTTCAGTAGATTTCCGAAGAATGAGCAAAGGGAACTAATTTTTTGTCTAACCCTTTAGTATCTTCTCTTTATCCTTCTGTTCTACATTTCACGATTATAAGTGTTGCTCTAGGTTAAAAAATATTTATTATGCTAAACAATCGATCTAGGAGATATTTTTCTTTTTTCTATCATTTTCTTACATAATTTCCTGCTTTCTTATTAATGACAACTAAATTATTGGTAACTTGACTTAAAAGTCTTCTTAATTACATATGGGATTTTTGTATGGATCCTTTAACTTTCTAATTTTTTTCCCAATATTTTTATCATTTTGTTTTATTTTTTGGAGACTTTCCTGGCTCTTCCAAAATTGCCATTAATTTTAATCTTTAAAAAAAAATTATTTATTTATTTGGTTGTACCAGGTCTTAGTTGCGGCAGGCGGGCTCCTTAGTTGTGGCTCAAGGGCTCCTTAGTTGGGACATGAGAACTGTTAGTTGCAGCGTGCATGTGAGATCTAGTTCCCTTACCAGGGATCGAACCCTGGCCCCCTGCATTGGGAGTATGGAATCTTAACCGCTTCACCACCAGGGAAGTCCCTGCTATTAATTTTAAAATTTCAATTGCCATATTTTTATTTTCCAAATTCTTTATTGTTCCTGGTTTTTCCTTTTGTATAGCAAAGTGTTCTTATTTTATAAACACAATTCTCTTATTTCCTCAAGAATATTAGGTGTATTTCCTCATTTAATTTTATTCTGCTCCCTGTATTTTCTCTATTTCCTCTTATTTCTGTTTATTTGCTTTTTGTCCTGTTTACTCAATGGCTTTCCTCTTCTACCTAGTGATTTCTTTGTTGTTTATTTAAATTTAAAAGTGAGATATGAAAAACTGCCTGGAAGTTTTGTGTGTATGGCAGAGCTTATCTGCTGGTAGGTTTCACTGTATGATTATGTGACAGAGCCAGCCTTCCTGTGTGGGAAGATTAAGTTCTTGGCATATTGTGGTTTGTGCTTTTTCCAAAGAAGAATCCTGTGCTCTCTAGCCTCAGAATAAATGAAGATGGTTATGTATGTGTGGCTGACAACATTCTGATACCATGATCTTGGGGTCCATTATTTATTTACTAGTTTAGGGGTTTTTTTCTTTATATTCGTGAGAGAGATTGTCCTATAATTCTTCTTTCTTTTACTGCTCTTTTCAAGTTTGGATGTTAAAGTTATTCTAGATACATCTAACAACTTGTAATATTTGTTTTTGAAATATTTTATATTAAATTGGTATTTTTCCTTCAGTCATTTAAAAAAATTTCAGGACCCACTGAAACGATCTGGGCCTGAAGTGGTTTCGTAGAATAATTAATTTTATATTTGATTCCCTGAATAGATACAAAACTATCCAGATTTTTTTTTCTTGGGTCAGTATTGGTAGGTTTTGTTTTTCCAAAATTTGTCCAGTTCATCTAGATTTCCTAATTCTTGGTACAGGTCCTTCAAATGTTTTATTATGGTCTTTTTACTGTTTCTTGGCTTTATAGTGATGTCTTCTTTCTCATCCCTGATATTCCTGCTTATTTTTTTCTTTTTTTGGTTTTACTGGATAGTTTATTAGTGTTTTCAAAGAACCAAGTTTTGGCTTTTTATTTTCTTATTGTATTTGTTTCTTGTTTTATAATTTCTGTTTTTGTCTCATTATTTCTCTCCTTCAACTTTCTTTGCATATACATTTTGAAATGGATGCATATTCTGTATATTTTCATACTAGAAAATCTGCTCAACTTTGGAAATTAAATTATATACTTCTAAATACCAAATTTATCAAAAAGAAATCAAAGGAAATTTAAAAATAGTTTAAACTGAAAGATGAAAAAATATGAGAGTTACTTCCACTTCTGATTGGGTTTTCAAAAGTCTCAAGATTCTGTCACTCTTAGCCTAAGAATTGAACAAGCCAGGTAAACAATAAAGTCATTTAAAAAAATCTATTAATTGAAAACACAAACCTAACTGAATAGAATTCCAGAAAACAGTAAGGACTACATAGGAGAGAAGAAATCCACACTGTTCTCATTCCCCTTCTCTTATTGTCAACCTTTCTGTGTTCTTATCTGTAAGATGTTTCTTTTGTAAGTTGCATATATTTGAATTTCCATTAGCCATGTTACTATTCATTTTCTGTTCATCTCATGTGTTCTTTTTTATTCTTTTCTTTTTGCCTTTTTTTGATTAATATTTTCTATGATTCCATTTACCCTCCATTAGCTTGTAGGTTAGAGCTCCTTTTACTATATATTTTTTTTCAATCTGCCACAACCTGGAAGTGGATGAGGAATTTAAAAGTCATTTAACAGTTTTAGAAGTGTTGGTCAGGTACCTCACCTTGGAATGTCATTATCAATAAATCTTGGTTCCTCAGGTGAAATGTCAAATTTAATATCATTTGCAATGGGATTTGACAGATATTCTTTGCATTTAAAGGCAACAAAAGCCCCACAATTGTTATACTAAAGTTTTGTGTCAAATTACTTAAAAACAAGGAGGGAAGTGATGTAGGAAACTACCTGAAGCTTCATTATATTGAAAGGATCATATTTAGATGCAAATGAATTTTTTATGTTGTGTGAACTGTGGGTTGTTGATGAAAAAGGGGGGAGATGGCTAAATTCTACCTTCTCCAACTCATTCCTTAACACCATCACCAGGTCTTTGTTTAAAGTTAAGAGCCATTTGCTTGTTGTGTTGATGATGGCGATATTTCTGTTTTTAAAAAAATGTTGGGTGTTTTTTGTGAGTTTCAAGGGAAGAAATAGAGTAAAAAAAGCTTTACTTCATATTCCTTATTTGGAAGTTCGTCCCACAAAAATTTAAGGGTAACCACTAATCAGCAGTGACTAACAGAGGCTCTGAGGGAAAGCTTGGCATGACTGAGACTTTGTTTTAACTTCCTGACTGTTTCTATGTCCACTACAGCAGAATATTTCTTTTCAGAAATTTTATAGCTAAAGGGGTCAGCCTAGTTTATTTATGCTGTTGAGTAATTGGTTCCATTGATTTGGATCTGTGATGATGATGACGATGATGATGATAATTCAAAAATTGTTTATTGAGCACTTGCCATGGGACAGGCATCGTTCTGGGCATGTGAGTTATAGTAGTGACTCTAACAGGCAAAACTCTCTGACTTCATGGAACTCAAATCCTAGTATGTGGGAGGTTTGGTAAAAATTAAAGAAAACTACTAACATTTATTGAACATTTGCTACACGAAAGGCGCTCTTTTAAGTGGTCTGCATATGCTAACTCATGTAATCATCACATCAATCCCATGCAACCATATGTGGAATAAAGCGCAAGTATTGGGTTGACCAAAAAGTTTGTTCAGGTTTTTCTGTATGATCTTATGGAAAATCCCAAAAGAACTTTTTAGCCAACCCGATACATAAGAGTCAAGTAATTTGGCCAAGGTCATTTGTTTAGTAAGTAGTAGATTCAGAGTTCAAACTTAGGGTGGTTTCAGAGCCACACCTAAACTCTGTAGTATGACCATGACAATATGAATTGATTTTGATGATAGTTTTGAAAGAAAGTCATGGCTGTAAGCTAAGTCCAGATAGAATATCATTCTAAGGTCATCACATGACTTAGAATTTTCTCCTTGATGGAATTAAGGAATTGATAATAATATTGAAGATTTTACTTTAACTTGTGGCATTGTAAGACACTATTATTTTTAGTGTAATGGATTAAAGATATTTGAATGCTTTTATGGTCTTCCTTTAGAATTTAAAAAATCATGCTGTGGAGTATTTCTTAACTATAAACATATTTTGGTATATTTGTAATTACCACTATTTATGTAGACTTTAATTTTTAGTACAGTTCAGATTTATAGAAAAATTGGAATGATAGTATAGAAAGTTCCCATATACGTTTGTACACTGTTTTCCCTGTTATTAATGTTGTACATTAGTATGGTACATTTGTTACAATTAGTGAACCAATATTGAAATGTTCCTATTAACTGAAGTTCATAGTTTATATACAGATTTTACTAGTTTTTAACCTAATGTATTTTTTTCTGTTCGAAGATCCCATCCGGTTTACTATATTACATTCAGTCATTATATCTTTTTAGACCCCTCTTGGCTGTGACAGGTTTTCAGACTTTCCTGTTTTTGATGTCCTTGACAGTTTTAAGGAATATTAGTCAGGATTGTAGGATTCCCCTTGATTGGAATTTATATGATTTTTTTCTCTCATGATTATGGGTTAGGGTTTGTGGGAGGAAGATCACAAAGTAAAGTACCGTTTTCATCACAATATGTCAAGAGTACCTACTGTCATCATGACCTTGCAGTGTTGCTGTCGACCTTGATTACCTGGCTGAAGTAGTGTTTGCTGGTTTTCTCCACTGTAAAGTTCCTCTTCCCTTCTCCACTCGTTATACCCTTTCCATACAGTACTCTTTGGATGAACGTCACTATGCACAGTCTGTACTTAAGGAGTGGTGAGTTATGCTTCCCCTCCTTCAGAATGGAGTTTCTATATTAAAGTTATTTGAAATGCTTTTACACAGGAGGTTTATCCTTTCTCCCCATTTATTTATTTATTCAATAATTTATTTATATCAATACAGACTCAAGGATATTTGTTTTATCATTTGGGCCATATAATTCAATACTAGTTTATTTATTTGTTGCAGCTTTGTTCATTGGGAGCTCTTTCATTGGCTCTTGTGTTTCTTTGATATATTCTCATCAATGTGGGTATTTTTTTGTTTTTGTCTTTGTTTTGTTTTGAGCACTTTCTTACTTTCTGGCACTACAATTAGCTCCACACTCATCTTGTATATTTCCTATGCCAGTCCTAGAATCAGCTATTTCTCCAAGAAACCCTGGTTCCTTTTGTTGGAGAACAGTAGAAGAAACCAAAATTCAAGCACTAAGTGTGCTTGTTTCTACTGGGGTATTATTTCTTTTAGGCCCTCTCAGTTGACAGAGCTAGGAAATAAATGTTTATGTACCATCATATATATATATATACACACACACACATACATGTATATATGACCATCTTATCTGTATTGAGTTAAACATAAGTTTATACTGATGTTTCCAATTCTAATACCATTTAAGGGAGCAAAATTTACCACACCAAATGTGTCTCTTGGGCATGAGGGTTAATTTAGGCTGATTATTTTTAAGAAACAGAAGATTCAGAAAGTTATTGTTGTTACAGCCCCTTTAACTACCTAAAAGAATTTAAATAAAGGGCCTGCGTCTGAGATAGAGTTATTACTAGAGATATCTGCAAAGAATACAGGCAAGGCCTAGAGATCAGTCCACTCTACATGGCCCAGCAAACATTTGTTTACCAAACATTTGCTTTTCCATCTCCATGTGAATTGCCTTCTTCCACTTTGAGGTCCCAAACCACTACCCCCAACCTCCTCCTTTGTCTTTAGATGAAGATGGTATTTAAGGTGAGAGTTTTGGTCATTTTGGCAAGTTACTCAGTTTTCCTGGTCTCTTCCACATATACATGTTATTAAACTTTTGTTTGATTTTTTTTTCTCTGTTAATCTATCTCATGTCAATGTAATTCTTAGACCAGCCAGAAGAACTTAGAAGGGTAGAGGAAAATTTCTTCCTCTCTGACAGCGTGGATCACGTGGATCATTCTAGCCTCCTCCCCTTGTTTATCTGTTAGTTCCCACTCGAATAGTGGGTTTCACCATTCACCATCCATACGTGTAGTATTCAGTTCCAGTATACAGGTATAGTAGTACTGAGATTATTAACTTGTACTCTCATGGGAAGGAACTTTATTAACTAAAGTTCAGTGCTTATATATAGTTCCTTTTGATTTTCTCTTAACAGACTTCACTCATTTCCTAAGTTACTTAAGTCGGCGACTTTTTCCCCCACTTCCTTCAGTGAGATCATTTCATACATTTGTAAAAGATTTAGAGTCTCTTGTCACAGTCTCAGTTATTTTTATGATAAGGCAAAATCTATTGAAAAATAGATTAGTGTTTAGTGATAAAGAGTTGAATTTTAAGTAGCTCTGTACTAATCACTGAACATTAAATGGGAGTTTCCTTGTCCATTTCCTGTTCTTATTCTAAATTTTTTTTATAGATGCTCATTTAATGTGGTTGTTGTTATCTATTGCTAAGCTTGTTTTAGTACTAATGTACTAAAGCAAGCAAAGTCTAAATAATAAAGTATGATTTAATTTATATAACAACTTTATCTTCCAATTTATCCTTTATTTTATGTAGTATGAGAAGTCAGGAAGCCCTGAAGTCCAGGCTATTGGGAAAAAGTTGGTAGGTGGTAGAAATAAATCCTAGAAGATTGACCCAGTGAAATCAACCTTTAGTTCTCCAAGCTTTACAACAATCACACAGAATATACTGGGTTGTTACTTGCTGAGTCAGGACTCCAGGATAGTTGAGAGGACAGTCTTAGTAGTATCTGGATGCTTTTGTGGGGTCTTGAGAACAGGGGAGTTTGCCTTTCCACCTGGGAGTGCTGCTGAGTATCTGGTTCTGTTGGCTTTCTGTGTAATGTAGAGTTATCTTTTATTTGCGTTGAAGTAACTCATTTCTTTTCACTTTGATAGTATTTCTGAGTTAATCACATCCCTGTCAGGTTATAATGACAACCACATATTTTATTATGTGGTTTCAATCGTAACACTTCATTTTTTTAAAACATTTCTCCCTCATTCTCAGAGTTAGTCTTTATACTTCTCACAGTTCAGTCATAGCTTATTTTCATCTGTAACCTCACTCCTCTTTCTATGCATGTAGCCATGGAAACCATCACAGAATGCCTGCATTTTACAAATCGTGGTATAAATTACAGGCCATTACAATTGTTATGTTACTGTTCTGGTAAGAGTGCTGCATTTTCACCTATGAAAAGGGTTATGACTGCTATTAATTCTAAGAGGATTTGCAATGATTTGATGTGGGAGGAGGTCAGGAATGCTGTGGTCTTCTCCTCAATCAGTGTCACAATGAGATAAGTTATTACTGGATGGTTTTAATAGCTGCTTTTAAGTTTACTGTGAATGACTATGTCCCTAATTAAGGTCCTTGATTTTGTTTTAATTTTCCATTAAGTATTAAACCTCACAAAACTCCCTTTAGAAATGCAATTCCACATATTCGTGGAACATTTACTTTGTGCTGGGCACCGTGTCAGGTGTTACAAAGAGTAATGGAGAGAGTGAAACAAATACGCAAATCAGCATAACACAGAGCAGAGTACAGGGTATTAATCAGTCAGGGACCAATGAGGAAAATAGAAAACACTCAATGTATTTAAGACAGAGGGAATTTAATGCAGGGAATTGGTTATCTAGTTGATCGAAGAGAGAGTAAGAAGCCAACCAGGGAACAGTGAAGCATCCGGGAGATCTGCAAGAACAAAAGATGCTACCAGATGCTCTGGGCTGCAGGGGCAAAAGTAAGAGCCAGTGTTGCTGGAGCCCAGAGACTCAGGTCGTTGGGTCACTGAGTACAACATGGAATTGTGGAGAGCTTGTCTGGCAGGTGCTAAAACCACGGAAAGGACACAGCAGCTGTCAGAGACACCTGTGGCATCAAAGGAGAGGGCAAGCATCTGACTTCTCTCTTCTTCCTGAGCCCCAGTCTCTCCCCAGTGCTTTCAGCTGGCCAAACCCAGGAGCTTGGTAAACGCAGACTGCCAGGATCAACCCCCATTAGGACACTGAGAGAGCAAGAGAAGGGCAAGGAATGGATCTGAAGAAACAGAGCCCGGCCTGATAGTGAGTGCTACTGAAAGTTCAACATGGACATAGCTGAGATGCAGAGTTCCTCCCACATGCTAAAATTGCCTTTATTCTTTATTTGAACTGCATCATCAAATACACTGACGGAACAATTTCTACTTCATTGGAAAGACAAATTTTGATAATATTGGGTTGCCCAAAAGGTTCATTCTGGTTTCAACCTGAATGAACCTTTTGGCCAAACCAATAGATACCAACTGTTGTAAAGTGTTGGCTTGTGAATTTGGTCTCTATTCCTTTCTGCAGACATCTTCCTCGCCTTTAGTTCTAGTCCCTTGCTTAAAACAAAACAAATAAGAAAAGCAATGCTTTAAGCACTTCCCACACCCCAGCAGTTTCGTTAAGCTGGCAAAGGGTTATTTGTAATATCAAGGGCTATTTCTGTTCAAAACAAAAGGAAAATTGTAAAAAAAACACACAGAAACCAAAAAACACAGAGTTGATCACGGGTAAGTCATACCTTTCCATGCTTAGGCCAGCTATTTTGCATTATATAGAACTATTTTATTTTTATATTAAAGAACATGCTAAATTATATAATGTAAAGTTGTATTAATACATATACAGATAGCTAAGTATATAAGGACAGGAGCAAACAATTTTTTTGTTTTGTTTGGTTTTGTTTGTTTTTTTATACTGCAGGTTCTTATTAGGCATCAATTTTATACACATCGCTGTATACATGTCAATCCCAATCGCCCAATTCAGCACACCACCATCCCCACCTCACCGCAGTTTTCCCCCCTTGGTGTCCATATGTCCATTCTCTACATCTGTGTCTCAACTTCTGCCCTGCAAACTGGCTCATCTGTACCATTTTTCTAGGTTCCACATACGTGCATTAATATACGATATTTGTTTTTGTCTTTCTGACTTACTTCACTCTGTATGACAGTCTCTAGATCCATCCACGTCTCAACAAATGACTCAATTTCGTTCCTTTTTATGGCTGAGTAATATTCCATTGTATATATGTACCACATCTTCTTTATCCATTCGTCTGCTGATGGGCAAGGAGCAAACAATTTGTTAAAATATTTTTAGAAAAGATAGTCACACCCATTGCATACTCAAATATGAACACTCTGCTTTTTGATGTTAGAACAACAAGATTTAATAGTTTTGGGAGGCCAGAGTCACCAAATTTCCTAAAATTTATGATGTTATTGTACAATAAAAATGTTAAGTGAATTTGGGGGTGCAGCAAACCTTAAGATCTGTTTGATACTTAATTTGTTTCTACTTTTTGCTCTTCCTTTCATTCATTCTTTTCCGTTTGTTCTAAATATGAATACATCCCGCAGTTTGTATTTAGTTATTTACTTTGTACTTCCTGTTCATGCCGTTCTTTAGAGATTTCATCCTCTACTGTGAATTCCATTATCACATTTGCACAGATATTTTTCCAAACATACATTTTTAGTTCTGAATTCATTCCTTTGTTTCTCCAGTTCAGTGCTGCCATCTCACTGTTTGCATGTCGTGCTGTCATTTCAAACAAAACACTTCAGTATCAGTAAGGGTCCAGACAGGAAATAGATGGCTTATTCAAAGGGTTAATTGAAGAGATTTAATGTGTAAACTATTTACAGAGATGTGGGCAGGAATAAGAGAATCAACAAAGGATGGTCTTTGATCCAGGGACTAACAATATTAAGAAACTCGGAATGACTAGGTAAGAGTGGTTACCAGAACCCGGAGAGAACGGAAGCTATGAAAGAAGGCCTTCCTGAGAAATGCTGTGGCCATGGGTAGAGGAATGCAGCCCCTGCTAAAACTGCAGTCCAACTTGGAAGAAGCAGGGAGAAAAAATACATGACCTCTATTTCCCCCCACCCTCCTGTTTCCTGGAGTTCTTATTGGCCAGGCCTAACAGGAATGCAGAGGATGAGGGAACATAAATGATGCACACCACGCAGACCAGTCTCCTCCTGAGTAGACCAGAGAAGAGCAGAGAGTAGGTCTGGAGGCACAGACGGAGAATATCAGCCTGAAATCTAAAACTTGACTCATTCTCTTCCCCAAATCAGTTTCTTTTCTAAATTTCCTTAATTTTACTAATGTTCTGCTGGTTTACTACTGAAGGGAGACAAATCACACTTTTCAGAGATAATCTTGGATGGCAGCTTCCAAGAATACCTTCTGGTTTCCTCTGTCTAGGTCTCTAGTAATGAGGATAAAGTCTTAGGAATCACCAACATTAGGGGGACACTTTAGATAGATGAATGAAACCTAGAGATAGAATATATTAGAGCATTAAATGCTATAGAGAATCAAATCAAACACAACCTGAAGAGTGCTTCTTGCTCATCTGTTTTCTGTTCATAGGGATATAGAGAATCTGGTGAGCTGATGTCACAGAGGATTCAAGGAATTGAGCTGGTAGAGGTTGTGGGTTAACAAGACTGAATAGACGAAGGCAGTGAAAGGACGCACATGAATGAAGCCAGCAGTCATGAGTATAGAAGTGGTACAAAGCGTTAGATAAGAGGGGACATTGTGAATCTTTTCATAGGAAACAAGGCAGAAACAGAAAATAGGGAACAGAGAATGTAAGCAGGTTGAAGTGAAATGATCTGAACAAAAGCAGACTCTCAACTTAGAATTTATTCAACTCTGTCTCTTTTACCTAAAAGCTCATCTAAATCTTTTCTTATAGTCTTTTCCCCTCTATTCTCCATTCAGTTCTTCCTTCATAGGCACCTCTGATCTCATTTCTTACCTCTTTTTCTGATACTTTGATCTACAAATTGATGCTTTTTCTCTCCTTTATTGTCAGCATTTCCCTTCCTATTAGCTTCTTTTTAGCCTGTAACTGTGTTCAAATATCATCCATTTTAAAAAAGATTTTGCAGACCGCATCTCTTTCTTTAGCTATCATTTTATCTTTCATTTCCTCTACTGCCAATCTTCTTGAAAAGGTATGTTCACTGTCTCCTGTTTGTCACCTCAGATTCATCCCTTCATCTACCCTGATTTGGCAACAATTACTCCACTGAATATGTTCTGTCGAAAGTCATGATTGAACTCTGGTCTGTGACTTTAACCAGCACATCATTCTCATGGCACTTCACCCAAGGCCTTGAATAAATGTATCTTACTCTCCTCTTCTTAGTAGCCTATCTTCTTTCATTAAAGAATATTTTTAATATCAAGAATACATAAGAATTTGGGCATTTCTGTAATAGTGCTTAGGTATCTAAATGTTGGACTGGTGAATGGAGAGATGACAGTTTGTAGAGGAGGCATGAAAAAGAGTGAGGCTGTGGGGAGTTGAAGGTACTGATGGAAAGATAGTTAACCTTATCAGCCATGGGGTTCAGGCTGGCTAGGGAAGAAGGTGAGAACAGGGAGGCACTGAAAAAGTTGAAGAAAACAGGTTGTGTGAGAGGGATGGAGAGTGAAGAATTGGTCTGGATGTGGTCAAAGAGTACATGAAAGTGATGTATTGACATAGAAAAGTGTGGTAACAGAGAGGGATATTATAGGTTTACATAATTACCAGGAAGCAATTCTGGGTGATAGTAAACTAGACCATCAGGTGATTTGGTGGAGATTGAGGTGAAGAGTTTTAGCTTGAAATGTTAAAAAATTGTGAGATTATGTGTTTGGGTGTTGAATGGGTAGAACATGAAGACTTTGGCAATTCCATGAAAGTATTAGTCTTTGGTGATGAGAGAAACAAAGATGAGAAAAATTGAGCGACTACAATCCAGACGCCTGTCAAAAAACACTGATGGGGGGGAATAATTTGACAAAAGTTGAGGGATTCATGATGAACCTTCTCTCTTGCCACCAATTCACAATAATCTCTCCATTCTTAATTCCTTTTTCACTTGCATTTATTGCTACACAGTTCTTTTATGTAGATGTCTTATATAGCCTAGCTAAAAGCTGTACACAGGTACTCTCTTACTTGTAATTTCTTTCATGTGTGCTTATTATTTAATCTTAAAATAGAGTGTAATCTTTTATTTCAGTGGGGAATTTGTATATTGTGATTTTTTTAAACTCTAAGTATGTGCCTAGGTCAGTGTCTTGATCACTGTGTTTTTCTTTAAATAATTGTTGATGAGTTCATTAAAGACCATATTCTTAAATATTTAATCCATCACAAAAGCTTAAAATGGTCTTATCTTTGAGTAGTACATTCTTGATTATTTAGAAAATATATTTATGACAAAATATTTACTTAGGAGCACTGACATCTTTGTTTAACAAATTTAAATCATTTTTATCTGTGATACTAATTAAACAAAATTTTTCTCAGGTAATTTATTAATTGGAATATATTGGTGAATTAAAATAATTGACAAAAAAGTCTTAAATTTTACATTCATAACTTTTGTTTGAATTTTTATTAAAATTTTGGTAAGAATTTTTTTGGCTATGATAGTCATGGGTCTTTGAGAAGGAAACAGCTGCAGATGTTGTGGGATGGAGGGAAAGTTTAAGAGTATATTCTGTTTCCTCCCTGAGACAAAAGGGAGAGAAATCTGTTAGCTCAGCAGGGGAAGGTTGTTTCCCAACTTGAAAAAGCCTTTGATTTTCTTTTTTCTCTTTTTTTTTTATTTGGGAAACAGCTGAAAGGCTGTACTAGTAGAAATTGTGGAACCAGAGAAAGTCAAGTTTTTAAAGATAGACTGGAAACTGAACCAGGTTGGAGTCAGGCACAAGGATGCTTCCGGCAGAGTAAGCTGTGTATGCACATGGGAAATTCTGACCCCTTATTGGGCTGGCCTAAGATTCTTTATCCCGGGAAGCTCTGTGAAGGAGAGATCATAGTCTTATAATATAGTGCATTTGATCCTGAACCCAGAAATCACTCACGCTTAAAAATATCTACATGCAGTATTCTCTTTTGTCCAGCATTTAAAGATATTAAAGTGTAAATGAGCCCACTTCTGCACTAACTGCATTTCCATTTTATTTTTTTTAAGTGCTTTGTTTTGAGTATGTGAAAAATAAAGACTGATTTTTAAATCCTTAGGGAGAAAATTGCTTCAAAAAGCCCATTCCATTCTTTACGACTGTTATTACACACCAAAACATTAAAATGCCAGAGAGCTGGTGGAGCAATAAAGTAAAGGTCAGTCGGCATGACACTAACTTAGTCAAAGAAAGTACTTTCCAGGTAAAAGCATTTCTGCTTTTTCTAAAAAATGAAAATGTTAAAGAAAACAATTCATTCACATAAGGTTCATTTGATTTTCTCTGAGAAATATATTTTATTTTTGCTGCCTGGACTAGGAAGCCTGGAAAAAAATCCCTGTGAGCTGCTATTTGCATTTCACAAGTTGACTGATTGACTGACTAATAGCCACGTCTTACTCTATAGGGGGGAGAATGAGGGGAAAAAAGGAAAATGTAAGTGTGCCCCTGTGTGTGTGTGTGTGTGTGTGTGTGTGCGCACGTGCACATGCTGGTGCCTGCTCCTGCATTAAAAGATTCAAAGGATAGCTTTGGAAAATAAGGAATGCGCTCTATTAGTAAGAGATTATGAGATGGTGTCTGGATTTTTTTGATCCTTTTGCATTATTTAATAGTTAAAAAAAAAAAACCTGTTTTTTTTCCTGAAGCACAGTACTGCAGTTGTTATGTGCAAAACATGGTGTTAGGAATTCAGACCGGAGGTTTAAAAAAATCTCTCAGACTTCTCTGACTATATTAAGATGACTAAATACTGCATTTTAAATGAAAACATTGAGCATAACTTTTCACTTATTCATGCTACAAATATTCATTAAACAACTGCTCTGTGCTTGGTGGCATGCTCTGTGCTGAGGGCAGAGATGAGGAAGCAAATTCTCTGTCTTCAAACTGCTTTCAAGTTGTGTTTTCTGTAACTGTTTATAGAGATTTTGGCAAGGTACTTCGCGGAGCAGGGTCAAAGATCAGGAAAAGCTCAAGTCCCTAGGATGGTGATGGTGGCTAGGGCCAGGAAGATGGTGATGGTAAGGTAGGGCCAGGAAGACAAGCAGAGATGGAACATGGAGGAGTCTTGTACATAATGGTAAGAGATTTGGAAGTCAAAGCATGGATTCATGCAATCTTCATTTTCTTTCCCCTTTCAAAACCTCTTTGTCTTTGCCTCTCTCAAAGCAATGCATTTACTTGTAACTCTAAACCATATTTCATTTTCCAAAAGAAAAGTGAAATATGAAAAAAATTCCAATTAAGATGTTTACAATTCAGTCTGACACCATCAAAATAATACATTAAGTACACAGACTTCAGGAGAACATTGTAAATTGGCTATTTCTTTTGGTGTCTGAGGATTGTCCACAGTTCAGTTATTGGTTCAGTGAAATGATTTTGCCTTGAAATCCATAAATATAAGAAGCAGACATAGTTGAGCTATGCTTTATCAAAACATATAACTGCTACCATGTTTCCATTAGTCACTTTTTGAAGCATGCATGTATCTGTTTATTTAAACATAATGTTTTATTTGCATATTTTAACACTTATTTCTGTACTATTTCAGTTTAATAAGAACTTTATAAACCAATGTGTTACTTGTCTGAGTTTTTGAGCTTCTAGCAGGCAATACAGGATTTAGCAGACATACAGCTTCTTTGTTACTTGTCATTGCCCAATAATGGCTTGATTATGAGTTTTAAGGACTATTTCTTTGATTGGTACATGTTCCTTTCAGCAGTGTTAATGTGCTGGTATATGTGGGTGCATGTGTGTATGTGTATGCATTTGTATCTTGCTTTTTATTTTGACTTTTCCTTGAAGGGGCATTTGTAAGCAGTACTTTGGCAGAAAGCTATATTAAGAAGGTAATTAACAAACCAAGTGATATTTCATGATATTCCTATAACTAACCAAGGAGTCTCAGCCTGACTCTCAGAGATGTCTAGTTAAGTGAACTTTGCTTTCCAGTCTCATTGCTGAATGCAGAAAGATCCTTGGACCAAGGTTTGTTAGCAAAGAAAATCTAATGGAGGGCTGTGCTTATTTCTGAGTGTTGTGCATTCTCTGTTCTCCAGTATCGTGCGGTATATCACAACCTCAAGATTAGTGAAGATCACCTGGCCTAGATGAGGGGACTCCTTGACACACACACATCCTCAAATATCACACATGCATTTGGTCTCATTATATGTACATACAACCTAGAGGAACAGTTAAGTTTTCAGAAGGCTCATTTTTAGGGTGATCATGTAATACACTATCCAAGCAGGACACTTTTGAGAGACAAGGGAGTCAGTAGTACACTTACGCAGGGATAACAGGTGTAAACCAGGACTGTCTTGTGTGAACTGCAATATCCAGTTATTCTAGACTCAGATACAACCCTCATTTACTCACTCACACGTACCCTTCTCAGCTGTATGTTCAGTTGTGAACATTTTGGGGCACAAATGCTTGCATCTCTGCCTTTCCTGAAAAATGTTGCTGATTTCTCATTTTTCTATCCTTACTATGGTGACTTATTTCTGTATTCTTTAGATGAGTAAACCGTGTCTGTATCTGCTTTTTTTTCTGTTGATGTAAGCTTGCCATTGATATTTCTGAAAATGGGAATTATGGGGATATAATATGCAGGTATTGCATATAAATACAAAGAATTATGACGTTGGGCAAATTGCTAACCTCCACCTGACTTAATTTATTTGTGAAATTGAATGATAATAGTATTGATCTTAGATCTATTATAATACTTACTAGTATGTAAGTATATTAACTATACTTCGAGTTCTTGTGATAATTAACGGAGTTAATGTATTTGAAGAACTTTGAACATTATCGATCATGGACAAAGCTTGAAATAATAATAGTAACAATTATTCTTGTTCAGTGCGTCATTGCCTCACCCACAGTCCTAGACTCTGTGTTCTTTCGCCGGGTCTACTTAGGAGACCTTGCCTGTAAATGATGCTTATTTGTTCACATCCTCAGATCTTCTCAGTTATGATAACACCCGACTGAATATACCATTTTCTCCCACACTAGATTTGTTATCGTTGGGATGTGTCACTTATTTACTTCCCCATGGCTCAACTTCACAAATGTTACAACCTTAGGGAAGCCAGCAAGAAAACACCCAGATTCATTAGAGTGACCTGCTGTCGTTTCTGTAGCTGACGGTCATATCACCTTTCTTCTCATCTCTTTCTAAGGGACACAAAAGAGAAAGAAAACAGTGTCACCATGCTTGCTCGAGTGCCAACAGCAACACCTGGTGCTTCGTAGGTACTCAACATATGTTTGTTGAATTAAACTGCATTTTTAAACTTTGTTATATCTGTCTTAGGAATATACCTAACAAATTCCACAATATTTTCCTTTGACTAGAGGTAATTACGTGGTTTGTAATCTATAATGACGATTTTGATGTTGTTGACAGATAGTTTCCCATGACCTGTGGCAGTGTATTGTTAGTGCAATTAATGCCAGATATCTTTGTGTACTGGCGTCACTATTATTTTGTCAGCAATCAAATGAGCTTAAGCCAAAAATTTCAGTGGAATTATTAACCATAGTATTTATACTCCTAGAGTGTGTACATAGTAACCTTTGATGCTAAATGCAATTGAGATAAAATTAATTTTTTTGGAATGTTTGGTTTTTATGTGAAGTGAAAAATTTACAAGTTCCATCAGTGAAAAAAGTCAAATGACCAATTTACTATATGTTAGCCACCAAACTAAACACTACTGGAATAAAAAAGACAACACGTGGGCCCAACTATTGGCATAATAAGTTTTAAGATGTCCATTAAACATGCACGTGGAGATGGAAGACGTCAAATGGGTAGTTAGGTCAACAAGCCCAGAGGTCACTTGAGAGTTCCTGGCTCAGGACATAAGTGTAGAAGTGTTGGCTTACGGTGACATTTAAAGCCTTCAAACCTGATGAACTCACCAATGGAGAGAGTTTAGATTACAAATGAAAAACATCCAGGCCTGAGCTCTGGGATGCTGCAGCGTTAGGGTACAACATTATTTCATGGTCCAAGGGGAGAGGCTTCCTGCCAGTGTCATTCATTGAGGTCAAGGCCACTTGAATTAAATTTGAAAGCATAATGTTATATTATCTATAATTTACTTTGACATGTTAGCAGAAACACGGTAAAATATGCATCTGTTATTTAGTTTTGATCCTCACTCAAGGGTGGTTAGTTACTTTTGAACTGCAGTGATCAGGAGTTTGAAAGACTCCTGAAAATCTTGTACTACAAAAGTAATTCAGCTATCTGAATTTTCCATCAACCCCACAGGGTGTGCCATGTAGCTAATGGAGAACAGAATTTTACCATTACTGAAGTTTTGTTAGTGAAATGAGTACTGTTCAAGATATGT
This sequence comes from Eschrichtius robustus, assembly GCF_028021215.1. Taxonomy (NCBI): domain Eukaryota; kingdom Metazoa; phylum Chordata; class Mammalia; order Artiodactyla; family Eschrichtiidae; genus Eschrichtius; species Eschrichtius robustus. The sequence goes on from NC_090828.1 coordinate 40,219,748, forward strand.
GGATTCACTAGAAATATACAAACAATCCCACTCTATGAATCAGGTAAAATAGTCTAATGAGTCCAATAGCCTATATGCTTCAGAAACGTACCCTAGGCTTAAGATTTCCATCTGATCTGTGTTCAGAGACTTTTGGCAGATTCTGTTATCTGACACTTGGCTAATAGTTTAGCTTAATCTTGCTGCTAGAATTATTACTGCAACTGCCTTGACCGAATTTTCATGTAGGTACTTTTTAGAGTACTTAAAAGGACAGAGAATTGAGACTGCATCGAGTTACTGAGTTTAACGTTTAGTGTTTGCTTGATAAGACATATTTGTATAGGTGGCAGAATGTGGTCAGATACTGTCTTTTGTCAGATACTGGCTTTCATTATTATATATGACCTAGTAGCAAGGGGTGTGTATGTGTATTTTTGTGTGTGTGCATGTGCACACACATGTGCCGTCAACCACCTTTAACTATTGGAGACTATACTGATTTCTATCAAAAGAACTTTCTAATTATGGTAACAGTATGTAATTGTTGTAGGTTAGTTTGAAATATGACATTACTTGAGCATCTAGTGTGATAGAGTGATTCAAACCTATTATAGCAGTTTATAAGGGGAAACACCCCAAATATCTATGGTATATAGAGATAAAGAAATATAATTAAAAACAAAATCTTCCAACCCAGAAATCCCTTCCACAAAGATAGTAGGGAAAGAAAACACTTTTATTATTGAATAAACAATTAAACCAGAATGTGATGTGTATCACAGGCAATTGGCAAATACAGGAAGGAATCTCACCCTTTTGTGTAGTCAAGTAGATACGACCCATTACATATATCTTCTCAAGATAAGCAATAGCTAGTCTTCAATAAGACTTCATGGCACCATTTGTCACATATAGTTCATCCCAGCTTTACCTGGTAATTGGTTGGAGTGTTAGCCAGTTGGCTTTATCAAGAGGCAAAGCAAACATATTTCTTATGACAGGAAAAAATTTTGCAACTTAGAGCGATGTATCCACTGAAGTTAAACTCCTACCCTCTCACAGAAACTGGGAGATAGGGGCGCTATGTCTCCTGACATTTACATTTCAAGAAGATGGCTCCCAGGTCCTTGAGAAAGACATTCCCGGGTCTTAACGCTAACAAAAGGCCTATTTAATTTATTTAGTCTTCAAAAGGATAAGGAGAAAGGAAGAAGATACTTAAAAGTACAAGTAAATAAATGCTCAAAGAAAAAGGAGGGGAGGAAAATCTGCTTCCCTTACTTTCAACAGGGAGAATTAAGCCTCTTATTTTTCGTTTGTATTTTACAAATAGAAAGAGATAGGATTTTATTTGAAAAGCAGTTAAGTGCTACATATTTCAGAAGAAGGCTGTTTGGTTACAGGAGGAATGAGGCTTATGAATGACTACATGCGGGAGGTAAATGCAAGGAACTGCAGATTGGTTAGGATTTAGAAATACGTAAATTAGAGTCAATGATGATGAATACAGCTGACCATGCTTTCATACTGTGAGAAGCTGGTGTGTCTAGAGTGGGTGGCTCAGGTTGATATAATTGATCTACAAGTTTGTCTAAGCAACATAACAGTCATGATAATAATTAAAACGAATATGGTCATTTGTATAACTCTTCCATTAAAACAAAGGAAACCTACCAAAGGAAGCAATACTTTAACACAAAGTTTAAAAAAATTTACATGCAATCTTTTAGAAAAGGTTTAGACAATGTCCTCAACAATGTTCAGACAGTTAAAGCAGTGAAAAGCAGTCCGGTAAATAATTTTGATATGTTGACGCGAAGTGTGCATAAATTGAAAAGACTGGAAAGATTATGATTTGATCATAGAGGGCTATGATTAACAGGTTAATCAAGGTGTTTGAACTTTATCTAATTGGCAATAGGAAGCTATGAAAAGTTTTTGAGTAGAGTGAATGACATGACATCATCAGTGGGAAGATAGATGAAGCATTGTATTCCAGATAGATTAGAAAGAGGGGGAAATGGAAAGAAAGGGCTTTCTTAAGGACTGTGCTAAGTAAAGATTTTGTGGAGGAGGTAATATTAGTTTTGGACTTAACTTTGAGGTGTCAGTTGGTAACATCAAGGTGGAGATGTCCAGTTAAGAAATTGGGGATGCAGACGGTTGCTCAACACATCAGGGCTGGACATACAGTGGGTCACGTAGTTATCTATATAGAGGTGATAGTGAGAGCCATTCTGTTAGATGTAGATATGCTAAATTCTCTGGAAAATTTTAGGACTATCAAGTCTAAAAATCACAACTTAAATTTGATGTCTAGGATATACATTTTTTTCTACAGGTCTCTAAATAATTATAGTTATTTGTTATTATGAATAACCACATAGCAGGAATATGAATAAATGTTATTGAAAATAGGAGCATGCATTGTTTTGTGGGAAAAGAAAGTATTAATCATTTAGAAGTGCAGAATATCAGCATTTTCCTGTGAAAACACTGACACCCCAATGTGTTTGTAAAGTCTTCTTTCCCCTGGGACTGAAACATTGAAACAGGAATATCTATGAGTACTGTCACAGGAGCTGATATTTAATAGTGTTACCATGAAACATTTTGCCGAAAGTACTTCTGTCCAATTGTAAATCTATTTTTTGCTCATGGTCCAAACTGATAGAGATTCGTTCAGATAAAGGGAATTGAATATCGCCATTCCAATCACTCTATTGTGTCACAGAGCATACAAATAAGGATCACATTGGACAGAGCTCAGCAGAATATAAACAACTGAAGGTGACAAAGATAACAGCTGCCGTTTTTAAGAGTATATGGAAGGAAAACACTTTACTGTGTAGTGGCAAATGACGAGATTTACTAAACCAAACTATCTTAGTATTCACTCAAAGCAGAGCTCACACAGAACTCTTTAAGATCTTTCATTAGGTAAAATGGTGTCTTAAGTAATCACCCATCTTCCATTTTGCCATTCCTGGTCCCAGGGCCTTCGCCTGGGATGTAGTTTCCACTTTCTGCCTGGAATTCCTTCTGTTCTCTGTTCTCATCCTGCCTTTTCCTCTGCGTGTTATCATGGTCCCATTTGCCTGATGCCCATCCTCCTAGGGCTCCCAGCACCTATTCATGGCTAGATTCCTGAGTCCTCTACTTGTCCAAGATGGAAGTTCACTTAAGACTAAAAACTTTCGGCAAATTGCAACAAGGGCACTGAAATCATTTTATCACAAGGATTTGATAGATATGGGACCAGGGAGCAAAGCTGCTAGGGGCGAAACTAGAGATGAAGAAGAGGTAGGGAGAAGGATGAGTCTTCTGTATCTTTATTTTGTGCAGATAACACATACTGCTGTATTGTGTTTTTTTGTTTTTGTTTTTGATTTTAATCTGGGCCAGGGTTCAGCTGGTTTCTGAACCCCTAAAAATCTGAGTCCTTAAGGTAAACATAAAATAACAGGAGTAACTGCTAGATTGTTTCCAAATAATTACCAGGAAGATGCCTGGCTGCATGTGGGATAAATGGAAAATATACCTGTTTGGATATTATTTGACACCAGAAATTCAGGGCTTATATTAAACTGCACCTTAACTCATGATTACTGGACAGCTTTGGAAGCTAAACAAAGTAGCTGTGAGAAGTCTTTGTATCTCTAATAGTTTAAAAGAAATTTTTTCATCACTATATAATAAAAAGTATATGTTTACTACATTATTATTCTTTTATTCTTTAAAAAGTAAAAACAAAAACCTTTGTTCTCTTCAAAAATCAGAGTTGGAAACCACTCTGTGTCTCATAGCATATGGATACTTGGATTTGGGGGATATGGTTTGACCATTACATTAGAGTAGATAAAATCAGAGAAGTTGGGGACCCTATAAATCCCTTTTAAATAGGCTATTTCTGTCAGGGTGTGCTCCATGCTGTTACATGCACATTCAAGTTCTATTAATTGGTCTACTATTTTTTTTTTTTTTACATTCTTATACATATATATATATTTTTAACATCTTTATTGGAGTATAATTGCTTTACAATGGTGTGTTAGTTTCTGCTTTATAACAAAGTGAATCAGTTATACATATACATATATCTCCATATCTCTTCCCTCTTGCATCTCCCTCCCTCCCACCCTCCCTATTCCACCCCTCTAGGTGGTCACAAAGCACCGAGCTGATCCCCCTGTGCTATGCGGCTGCTTCCCACTAGCTATCTATTTTACATTTGGTAGTGTATATATGTCCATGCCACTCTCTCACTTTGTCCCAGCTTACCCTTCCCCCTCCCCGTATCCTCAAGTCCATTCTCTAGTAAGTCTGCGTCTTTATTCCCGTCTTGCCCCTAGGTTCTTCATGACCGTTTTTTTTTTTTTTTTTTTTTTTTTTTTAGATTCCATATATATGTGTTAGCATACGGTATTTGTTTTTCTCTTTCTGACTTATTTTACTCTGTATGACAGACTCTAGGTCCATGCACCTCACTACAAATAACTCAATTTTGTTTCTTTTTGGTCTGCTATTTTTTGACTATCTTCATTTTTATTTTCCTCAACATGAATTCAGTGTCAGGGTGAATTATGCTGGTCTCAGAAAAAAAAAATTGGGCATTTTCTATTGAAGGAGATTTAATCCTAATACCTATCTATGAGGTAGATGTTAGGATTTGCCTCATTTTATTGATAAAGAAACTGAAGCTAAGTTAGTGCAACTTTCTCAGAGTCTCCTAGCTGGGAAGTGGTAGAGACAGGATTCAAGCCTTCGTCTGACCAACTCTACACCATGTTGTTTACCGACAATTAGGATTTTTTTTTTTTTTTGGCCGAAGTCTTCCTGCATCTTATTTCAAATAAAGCATTAGCTATTAATCTTTCTTCTTACACATTAAACATGGCAGATCTTTGCTTTGTACTTAATCTTTGTTGTCATCTGATCTTGCTTCTGTCCAGCCCCATTTCCACTAAGCTTTGAGGTTTTCAGTTGATCTGTTTGGTTTCAATTTCCAGTTGCTCAGCACTGTTAGAGGAAATCGGCATATAAACAATCCTGACCTCAAGTATACTTATAAATTTATTATAATGATATGAAAAGATTTTTCATTATTTCTTTGCTTATTTTACAGTGTTTTTCACCTGGGTAACATGGTGGTAAAGAATTGCTTAGGAGTGCCAGAAAAGCAATGGAGCCATGTTGTATGAATACAGTGCCAAGGCAATTAACTAAAAGCTAAAACGTCAATCATGCCTTTCTTTTTCTCCCCAGCCCAAGTCCCCAAACTAGTTGGAATGACTTTTTCAACTAATCTATTTGTTGATTTTTCTTTGTATAGGCAGTTCAGTAGTCAAATATTGTTTTCCTTTTCATATCACTTATTAATTAAAATATGATTCTTTCTTGTTTGAAGCCAATGCCTAGTTTGTCAGAAACTGCATTCTTTCATTTTTCTAGGTACATAATTACCATGAGAAACAAAGCTATCAGATGCAAATTACATTTAATCCCTTTGAGTCCTAACAAGCACATCAGTATTTTACATCTAAGGAAAAGTTCAGACTCAGAAGACAGCTACAAAGATTTATCTCATCCATTTAGGCAAATGCCCTACACATTAAAATTATTTTATAAGTAGGATTTTGGAAAGTCAAGGAAATGTCTTGTTTTTATTCTCAGGATAAATACTATTAATGCTAAACATACGTAATTTTGCTTTTGAGTTGTACCCCAAAAAGATCAAGTGGTAAAGAGGTGATAAACATTGGTGCAAACCTAATGTATGATAGCTTTTAACAACCAATAGTCCCGTAAAATATTCCATCAAAAGACCTTTTAAATTAAATGTTGTGTGTGTGTGTTTTGCCTTGTGTGGAAAAATTTTTAGACAAAATAGAGTGATTAACCCAGTTTCTCCTGCTTTCTTTGATCTTCTTGTTTGCCTGTCAACAGTTCAAAGGCAAAAGGTGCCGAACATCAAGCTGACTTGATGGCATGAAATATTAACCCCCGTTACTGATCCACGTACCTGAGATCATAGTTTTACAAATCACCCTTACATTTGACTAAACCAGAGTAATATTGAGAGAATATTATAATTTGAAGATTTTAACTAGTAAGTTTAGAAGAGTAATGAGTGTATGAGACTAAATTATAATTTATATTGTAAAGTAGCAGCAGAGGTTGGTTTATTATAAACTGACTAATAATAATTATGGTAAATGTTCTTTTCAACTAAGGTAGTTTGAATTAAATCAGAAATAACACAGAATGGACCTACTCTTATGAAGGATAGAATTGCATTGTGATTATGAGTAAAATATGGAAATGTATACCACAGTTCCATGATTCTTTTCAGCAAGCAGAAACCATTTGGATGGTTACTTCTAGGAATAGCATATTTTGTACAATAATTGCTTTTGGTTCATGATGTTGTATAATACACAATCTACAATAAATTTAAAATGTAAAAATTAATTGAAACCATTAAAAAATGGATGAACAATTTAAGAGGAATGGCAAAATGCTTTCAAAACATGATAAATATACATAATTAATCTGATACTAATACTTTCTGTGGGCATATAGAGGAAAAAAAGCAGTAAACATTTGGTTAAGAAAGGGAGATTAGCTATTAATTTCCTATTCCAATTGCTGTAGAACTCTACATAGCCCAGAAAGACTACACAGACTCCCTGCTCTATGAAGAGGAAAATACAAGTAATCCTCCTATAGTGGATGATTGTTTATGGCCAGTCACCATCATTGAACATTCTCCTTTATCTTGTTACTTTCTCATGTTAGTCCCACCTTCTGAAAATGCACATCCTCAGATGCCCTGTGGCTAGGGTGTAGGTAGCCACAGTTGTTTTACAAATCAGATGTGGACTCAGAGATTAGCAACATTATGAGGTAGCCTTGCCTGGGGAGATAGTGTTCTGACAAGCATGATGGTGAAGGTGCACAGTTCCCTGGGTAGCAGTAGCAAGTGTTTTGGAGTTCAGTCGCAGATGTGAGGATTGCTGTCTGAGGCAGGGATGTTTCAGGTAAGGTGTCATGCATGTGTGTGGGCATGGTGCGTCACACATGTGTGTGGGGATAATTTCAGAGCTGAGTTCACCAACCCTCTCAGAGGTTCTGTGAGCTACCTAATGTCCTTTAATAATTAGTTTTTTTGGAATGGAAACTAGCCATGCTGGATTTTCTTTACAACTAAGACTAGAATAGATACTCTTCCCTCAACCCTACCCACTGCCAATGGAACTTCCTTTGGAAGTTAATGAATTCCTTTGTCACTTCTCAATTCACTCAAATTTTACTTATATTATAACATGTCTTAGGTCAGAATTCCCAGGAATCAGACTCTGAGATGGAGATTAGGATTCAGGATGGAGATCAAACTCTCCTATCTGAGATGGAGATTAGGGTGCAGGATGTTTATTGGTGAGTATTGCGAGGATTAATACCTGTGCAAGCAAAGGGAAGGAAGCAGGGTTGAGCAGAGGGAGATACTAGCCTGTGATGTAGTTTCAAAAAGGACTCCAGTGAGCTCCATGAAACGATGTGAAACTTGAATGGCCCTCCGAACAGTCCTTTATGTTCATCAGCCATGGGGTGTGAGCTGCCCTGGAGAGAGGGCTGAACTTGGGCAAGGTGATTATTTTCATCGAGAGCAATTATGAAGACAATTGATGGCAGAGGAATTCCCAGCACTTGGAAGAATACATCCTTCAGGGGACAGCATTCACTATGTGGCTCATGTGTTTTATTATTGTTATTTCTTTCCACATCTGTTGCTCCATAAGACTAGGGGCTCTCAGTCTCATGGAAGGTTTCTCAAAGTGGTAAAGTTTATAATGCTTAAGTGTGTGAACTCTAAAGCCAAGCTGCCTGTGTTTCAGTCATGGTTTTAGCACCTACTTGCTGTGTGACCTTGGCAAGTGTACCGAACGTCTCTGTTTCTCATATATAAAATGAAGATAATTGTTCCTTACTCATAAAGTTATCATGAGTTAATCTATGTAAAGGGCATAAAGTTTTTTTGGAATGGCATAAATACTCAATAATATTAGCTAAAATTAACTTCTAAGTATCTAGAATCTGAAAGCATGCCTAGTACATATTGGGTGTTTGATTTTCACTTTATTGGATGAATATGTTACTGGAAGTTAGACGTGGAATGCAGAGTTTATGGCTGCATATGCAACATGATTTAAAGACACTGACAGCCTTACCTGTTCTTGAACATCCCCCCCTTTCGGAAAAGAATCTGTTGAAAAAAAGATTTACTAGAATTGAAATGACTGTATTTGATCTCTATAATACCTTAACATCTTAGCCAGAAGTTAGTCATATATTCTCAGGCACCGGAGCTAATAGGTTAGTTTTGATAGAGTAAGAAAAAGGAAAAAAAAAAAAAAAAAAGAAAGAAAATGTACAGAGAAAGAATTATGGTTCTGAGAGAACCACCCTGGCATGAAGATATAGACAACTGATGGGAAATGTCCAACCCAGGAGGAGGAGGAGGAGAAGGAGGTGTTGGTCGAAGACCGGCTATCAGACCAGGAACTCCCTGAGGGTAGTAGGCATGGTGTCTGGCACTTGCTGCAGAGTAAAGAAATAACAAGCACGTTGTTTCCTGGGGCTGGAGTAGAAACATTTTGGAATTCTCCAGGTGTCTGCTCTCTAAATACTCTTTGCTCCCTAATTAGAAAGTGAATTATAAAATCCCTTTGGTGGGACACTAATTGAAATGAAGAAGGTGTTCTGCCTCTCTTTTTTTTTTCTTAGGGCCACAAACAACAGTGATTTTCTCAGGGACCTTGTTGGGGGTACCGAGGCAGTCTTCTCTGATAAGACTCTCAATAAGATAACATTTTACAGCTCCTTTTTTGTTTCCCTTTTCAAACTTGAGGGAAAATGTGAAATATTTTTGTTGCTCAGAACAAACAGATCCATGGCTATACCTTGTGATGCTATTATGTTTCTAACAGAAGAAAATGTTTTTCTCTGGGACTTTGGGGCACTATATTAAGACATAGGGAAAGGTCAATATAATATGGTGACATGAGAGTGGTGTCTTCTTTCTCAACAGACACTATGCTTATGATATTTTCCTCTCAGCTTTCTGAGAATATTCATCATCTCAAACAAAGGAAAATTAAACACATGAGGAAAACAAAGTATTTTATTGTTGTTGTTGAGATTCTGAGCTAATAATCATTTAAGCACCTGCAGGATCCCAGCACTGTGCAAGATGTTCCACTAGGAATATGCTCTTTTAGAAATGTAAACAGTTATTAAGAATAAAAACATCTAAGAAAAGCGTGAAAAGTTCCCAGCAGAAAAATATGAGCTAATATTTACTTGGCACTTTGAGATAAACATTTTACATGTCATCTCATTTAATCCTCACAGTTTCCCCATGGGGAAGATGTTATCCACATATCACAGAGGAAGAAACTGAGGCTTAGTGATATGAGAACAGTTGGTTGAGCTCATGTGAACTCCATGTCCCCTTATCACTCATTGTACTGTCTCAATGTCTTGCTTAGAAGCAGCTCTAGATTCTTTCAAATATTGACCAAAACACTGAGATATTTCCAATGGTGGATGATGTTTTAGAATGGGTCAGAATGTGGACTTAAGAAGGACTTCTCAATAGAAACCATCTGCCCTTCCTTCTGGGTTTCTTAAGAATTGTCCATATATGTCCCATATCAGAGTCATGTAGTGTGCAAATGTAGATTTAAAATGTAGATTTCTTGTTATATGTAATTATAGCTCAGTGAAAACTAGGAAAAAATAAGAAAAAAACATAAAATAGGTTTCAGAAAAAAAATAACAGATTCTTAAGTCCCACCAGAGACCTTCCAGTCAGAATTTATGGTAACAGAAGTGGAAATTTACATCTATGACAAACACCTCAAGAGATTCCCAGGCCCACTAACTTTGAGAAACACTGTTTTTGGTCCTGGACTCTTAGGAGAGGCAGGGCACTTCACAGTATTTGTGAGAAAAGAAAATCAGTATGGTCTTTGATTAATGGCCCTGAGAAAGAGAATAAGAAACGTATCTAAAAATACTACCTTAGAATTGGAAAGGTTGATGGGTGAGAACAAGTTATTAAAAACCAAGAATAATTTAAGAACTAATTTTTACAGATAATTGATAATGAAATGATCTGATAATGGTGCAAGTAGAGTACATAAGGGTGAGTTTTGAAGAAGCTGTAATTAAGAGGATTAAGGAGACCAGCCGAAAAAGAATTAAAGAATTCAAGATAAATTATAACAGAGCAGGAATAAGAAACTTACCTCCCAGAAATAAGGCAGTCTTAGGAAAGAGGCATTAGGTTTAGATTTATCTGAAAATCTGTAATGGAGATTAGAAGAATGACGCTTTGGCCTTATAGAGAAATTTTCAGAGATGAAATGTTTCTTAGGAGGTATGTATGTTACCTGGATCGAAAGGTTCTCTTTTGCTTGTACAATAACAGTAAGCATGTATTTTCATGCTAGATGCTATTTTCCAGTGTTTAACTAAAAAAAACATTGCTGGATGGCTAGCGGGAAGCTGCTGCATAGCACAGGGAGGTCAGCTCGATGCTTTGTGACCACCTAGAGGGGTGGGATGGGGAGGGTGGGAGGGAGGCTCAAGAGGGAGGGGATATGGGGACATATGTATGTGTACATAGAGCTGATTCACTTTGTTGTACAGCAGAAACTAGCACAACATTGTAAAGCAATTATACTCCAATAAAGATATTAACAATAATATAAATAAATAGATAAATAATATAAATAAATACAAAAAGGGCTAGCACTTGTACTGAATACACTAGAATTGTAATTTCTCATGCATAAAGCATGATCTATATGTAATATGCAACTAAAAAAACAGAATTTACATTATTCTGATAGAGCAACAGCATTGCTTACTATTCATTGAAGCATTTAATATATCAAATAACTTGATTAAAATATATAAGATGATAATAACTTACAAAGTGTTATATATTGCTTCCCAGAAATTTGAAGCTGTTTTCTCTGATGCAAACAGTAATCTCTGAATTGAAAATCAATATTTATGAATAATAATGAATATATGAATATATTTCTTGATTTTATACTGTAGTCTATTGGTTAATCTATTTTCGTACCAATACCTATTGTTTGTGTTCACTAATTTTAGAGTAAACTATACATTCTGATAATGGAAGTTCCCTTCCTCCACAAACCTTGATATTCTTTTTTTTGTAATTGAAACTTTGGGGATAATTGTACCTTCACTTGTCATTTTAAGAAATAATATAGGGAAATCCCTTGCACACTTTGCCCAGTTTTTCCCAATAGTAACATTTTGCAGAATTATAGTATGCCACACAAGGATATTGACATTGATACAATTTACCAATCTTACTCAGATTTCCCTAGTTTCATTTGCACTGATTTGTGTGTGTGCATATTTAGTTCTAAACAATTTTATCACATGTGTAGGTTTGTGAAGCCACCACCACAGTAAAGATATTGAACAGTTCCATCTCCACGTGAGCCATCTTGTTGCTTTTTTATAAACCCGCCTCCCTCCTGCTGTTCTTTGTATATATATTTTAGACTATTCTGTCATTAATGTTTTCTCTGTGAAGTTGAAGATCATTTTGAGCAAATCCCAACCCACAACACACACATAGTGGGAACTGATTGTAATTGCTTTAAACATTAAAATAAACATACATTTTAGGAGAATTGACAGGTTGTGCTCTTAATCATTCCATTCACTGTCAATGCCCAACCAGCCGAAGACCACTGGCAACAACCTGTTGTTGAGCAGGTTGGTTTATTGTTCTTTGAGACAAAGGAGAACATACATGATGGGGAACCACAGGGTGTCTCAGAGTGTTAAAAAGAATCTATTATAGGATTTAGGCTGTGTTAAGTGATTTTGGAGAGGATTCAAGGAAGTCAGTTGGGCTTTGTCCTGAATTAGATCCTGTAAGGCAGAGAGGCGACTCTGCAATCAGGGGTAATAATAGATCTCATCTAGAAGGTAGGAGGAATGAAGTGAGGCTAGACCTATAATTGGTAAAGAAGAAGCAGGTGGCATGGACATATATACACTACCAAATGTAAAATAGATAGCTAGTGGGAAGCAGCCACATAGCCCAGGGAGATCAGCTCGGTGCTCTGTGACCACCTAGAGGGGTGGGATAGGGAGGGTGGGAGGGAGACGCAAGAGGGAAGAGATATGGGGATATATGTATATGTCTAGCTGATTCACTTTGTTATAAAGCAGAAACTAAAACACCATTGTAAAGCAATTATATTCCAATAAAGATGTTAAAAAAAAAAAAAAAGCAGGCGCTCACATTAACCAGGATGTAGGATGTGTGATTAGTTTTGTTATTTGGACAATATTCATATTTTGTCTGTGTTCAGGCATGATTAGGTAGTACTCTTATTTATTCATCCTGGTGATAAGAGTATTTATTCATCCTGGTGATAGAGTAGCCTTGTCTGATGATGTTACTCTATGAAACTGGGTATCTTCGACAAGACTACATGTGAGTGCCAGGTCAGCTCCTAGATGTCAAAGGCCTGCTTTTCTCTTTCTCACCAGGAAGACGGTATGACTTTCCATTTGTTCAGATCTTCTTTTATTTCTTTTAATAACATTTTATAGTTTTCTTTATATTGTTCTTCCTTGATATATTTATTATTAAATATATTTTTTGATTTTGTCATCATCAAAAAAAGATTTTCCCTGTGTTTTCCTTTATTGGTATTTATTGCTAGAACAGAGAAAGCTATTTGGTTTCACATGTTTATATTGTGTCTTTTTACCTTAGCAAAGTTTAACATCTTTATTGGAGTATAATTGCTTTACAATGGTGTGTTAGTTTCTGCTTTATAACAAAGTGAATCAGCTATACATATACATATATCCCCGTATCTACTCCCTCTTGCATCTCCCTCCCACCCTCCCTATCCCACCCCTCTAGGTGGTTACAAAGCACCGAGCTGATCTCCCTGTGCTATGTGGCTGCTTCCCACTAGCTATCTATTTTACATTTGGTATATATATGTCCATGCCACTCTCTCACTTCGTCCCAGCTTACCCTTCCCTCTCCCCGTGTCGTCAAGTCCATTCTCTATGTCTGTGTCTTTATTCCTGTCCTGCTCCTAGGTTCTTCAGAACCATTTTTTTTCTTCTCGATTCCATATATATGTGTTAGCATACGGTATTTGTTTTTCTCTTTCTGAACTTACTTCACTCAGTATGACAATCTCTAGGTCCATCCACTTCACTACAAATAACTCAATTTTGTTTCTTTTTATGGCTGAGTAATATTCCATTGTATATATGTGCCACATCTTCTTTATCCATTCATCTGTCGATGGACACTTAGGTTGCTTCCATGACCTGGCTATTGTAAATAAAGCTGCGGTGAACATTGTGGTATGTGACTCTTTTTCAATTATGGATTTCTCAGGGTATATGCCCAGTAGTGGGACTGCAGGGTCCTATGGTAGTTCTATTTTTAGTTTTTGAAGGAACCTCCATACTGTTCTCCATAGTGGCTGTATCAATTGACATTCCCACCAACAGTGCAAGAGGATTTCCTTTTCTCCACAGCCTCTCCAGCATTTATTGTTTGTAGATTTTTTTTTTTTTTAGAACATGAGCTTTTTTTTTTTTTTAAATAAATGTATTTATTTTATTTATTTATTTTTGGCTGTGCTGGGTCCTCGCTGCTGGGCGCGGGCTTTCTCTAGTTGCGGCGAGCGGGGGCTACTCTCCGTTGCGGTGCACAGACTTCTCATTGCAGTGGCCTCTCCCGTTGCAGAGCACAGGCTCTAGGCACGTGGGCTTCAGTAGTTGTGGCACGCGGGCTCAGCAGTTGTGGCTTGCGGGCTCTAGAGCACAGGCTCAGTAGTTGTGGCGCACAGGCCTAGCTGCTCCACAGCACGTGGGATCCTCCCGGACCAGGGCTTGAACCCGTGCCCCCTGCACTGGCAGGCGGACTCTCAACCACTGCGCCACCAAGGAAACCCTGTTTGTAGATTTTTTGATGATGGCCATTCTGACCAGAGTGAGGTGATACCTCATTGTAGTTTTGATTTGCCTTTGTCTAATGATTAGTGATGTTGAGCATCCTTTCATGTGTTTGTTGACAATCTGTATATCTTCTCGGAAGAAATGTATTGAGGTCTTCTGCCCATTTTTGGATTGGGTTGTTTGTGTTTCCGATACTGAGCTGCATGAGCTGCTTGTATATTTTGGAGATAAATCCTTTGTCAGTTGCTTCATTTGCAAATATTTTCTCCCATTCTCAGGGTTGTCTTTTTGACTTGTTTATGGTTTTCCTTTGCTGTGCAACAGCTTTTAAGTTTCATTAGGTCCCATTTTTGTTTTTATTTCCATTTCTCTAGGAGGTGGGTCAAAAAGGATCTTGCTGTGATTTATGTCATAGAGTGTTCTGCCTATGTTTTCCTCTAAGAGTTTTATAGTGTCTGGTCTTACATTTAGGTCTTTAATCCATTTTGAGTTTATTTTTGTGTGTGGTGTTAGGAAGTGTTCTAATTTCATTCTTTTATATGTAGCTGTCCAGTTTTCCCAGCTCCACTTATGGAAGAGGCTCTCTTTTCTCCATTGTGTATTCTTGCCTCCTTTATCAAAGATAAGGTGACCATATGTGCGTGGGTTTATCCCTGGGCTTTCTCTCCTGTTCCATTGATCTATATTTCTGTTTTTGTGGCAGTACCATACTGTCTTGATTACTGTAGTTTTGTAGTATAGTCTGAAGTCAGGGACCCTGATTCCTCCACCTCCGTTTTTCTTTCTCAAGATTACTTTGGCTATTTGGGGTCTTTTGTGTTTCCATACAAATTGTGAAATTTTTTGTTCTAGTTCTGTGAAAAATGTCATTGGTAGTTTGACAGGGATTGCACTGAATCTGTAGATTGCTTTGGGTAGTATAGTCATTTTCACAAAGTTGATTCTTCCAATACAAAAACATGGTATATCTCTCCATCTGTTTGTGTTGTCTTTAATTTCTTTCATCAGTGTCTTACAATTTTCTGCATACGGGTCTTTTGTCTCCTTAGGTAGATTTATTCGTAGGTATTTTGTTCTTTTTGTTGCAGTGGTAAACAGAAGTGTTTCCTTAATTTCTCTCAGATTTTTCATCATTACTGTATAGGAATGCAAGAGATTTCTGTGCATTTATTTTGTATCCTGCTACTTTACCAAATTCACTGATTAGCTCTAGTAGTTTTCTGGTATCATCTTTAGGATTCTCTATGTATAGTATCATGTCATCTGCAGTGACAGTTTTACTTCCTCTTTTCCAATTTGGATTCCTTTTATTTCTTTTTCTTCTCTGATTGCTGTAGCTAAAAGTTGAATAATAGTGGTGAGAGTGGGCAACCTTGTCTTGTTCCTAATCTTAGTGGAAATAATTTCATTTTTCACCATTGAGAATGATGTTGGGTGTGGGTTTGTAATATATGGCCTTTATTATGTTGAGGTAAGTTCCCTCTATTCCTACTTTCTGGAGGGTTTTTATCAGAGATGGGTGTTGAATTTTATCAAAAGCTTTTTCTGCATCTATTGAGATGATCATATGGTTTTTCCCCTTCAATTTGTTAATATGGTGTATCACATTGTTTGATTTGCATATATTGAAGAATCCTTGCATTCCTGGGATAAACCCTCCTTGATCATGGTATATGATCCTTTTAATGTGCTGCTGGATTCTGTTTGCTAGTATTTTGTTGAGAATTTTTGCATCTATGTTCATCAGTGATTTGGCCTGTAGTTTTCTTTTTTTGTGACATCTTTGTCTGGTTTTGGTATCAGGGTGATGATGGCCTCGTAGAATGCGTTTGGGAGTATTCCTCCCTCTGCTGTATTTTGGAAGAGTTTGAGAAGGATAGGTGTTAGCTCTTCTCTAAATGTTTAATAGAATTCACCTGTGAAGCCATCTGGTCCTGGGCTTTTGTTTGTTGGAAGATTTTATATCACAGTTTCAATTTCAGTGCTTGTGATTGGTCTGTTTCTATTTTCTATTTCTTCTTGATTAGTCTCAGAAGGTTGTGATTTTCTAAGAATTTGTCCATTTCTTCCAGGTTGTCCATTTTATTGGCATATAGTTGCTTATAGTAATCTCTCATGATCCTTTGTATTTCTGCAGTGTCAGTTGTTACTTCTCCTTTTTCATTTCTAGCTGTATTGATTTGAGTCTTCTCCCTTTTTTCCTGATGAGTCTTGCTAATGGTTTATCAATTTTGTATATCTTCTCAAAGAACCAGCCTTTAGTTTTATTGATCTTTGCTGTCGTATCCTTCATTTCTTTTTCATTTATTTCTGATCACATCTTTATGATTTCTTTCCTTCTGCTAACTTTGGGGTTTTTTTTGTCTTCTTTCTCTAATTGCTTTAGGTATAACGTTAGGTTGTTTTTTGAGACTTTTCTTGTTTCTTGAGGTAGGATTTTATTATTATAAACTTCCCTCTTAGAACTGCTTTTGCTGCATCCCATAAGTTTTGGGTTGCTGTGTTTTCATTGTCATTTGTTTCTAGGTATTTTTTTGATTTCCTCTCTGATTTCTTCAGTGATCTCTTGGTTATTTAGTAATGGTTTTTTTTTTTTAAACATCCTTATTGGATTATAATTGCCTTACAATGGTGTGTTATTTTCTGCTTTATAACAAAGTGAATCAGCAAACATATACATATATCCCCATATCTCCTCCCTCTTGCGTGTCCCTCCCAACCCCCTCTAGGTGGTCACAATGCACTGAGCTGGTCTCCTTCTGCTATGTGGCTGCTTCCCACTAGCTATCTATTTTACATTTGGCAGTGTATACATGTCAATGCTACTCTCTCACTTCGTCCCAGTTTACCCTTCCCCCTCCTGTGTCATGAAGTCCATTATCTACGTCTGTGTCTTTATTCCTGTCCTGCCCCTAGGTTCTTCAGACCCATTTTTTTTTTTTTTTTAGATTACTTATATATGTGTAGGCATACGGTATTTGTTTTTCTCTATCTGACTTACTTCACTCGTATGACAGACTCTAGGTCCATCCACCTCACAGTATGGTATTGTTTAGCCTCCATGTGTTTGTATTTTTTACAGTTTTTTTCGTATAATTGATATCTAGTCTCATAGCTTTGTGGTTGGAAAAGATACTTGATAGAATTTAAATTTTCTTAAATTTACCAAGGCTTGATTTGTGACCCAAGATATGATCTATCCTGCAGAATGTTCCATGAGCACTTGAGAGGAAAGTGTAGTCTGTTGTTTTTGGATGGAATGTCCTATAAATATCAATTAAGTCCACCTTGTTTAATGTATCATTTAAAGCTTGTGTTTCCTTATTTATTTTCATTTTGGATTATCTGTCCATTGGTGAAAGTGGGGTGTTCAAGTCCCCTATTATTACTGTGTTACTGTTGATTTCCCCTTTATGGTTGTTTGCATTTTCCTTATGTATTGAGGTGCTCCTATGTTGGGTGCATATATATTTAAAATTGTTATATCTTCTTCTTGGATCGATCCCTTGATCATTATGTAGTGTCCTTCTTTGTCTCTTGTAATAATCTTTATTGTAAAGTCTATTTTGTCTGATATGAGAATTGCTATTCCAGCTTTCTTTTGATTTCCATTTTCATGGAATATCTTTTTCCACCCCCTCACTTTCAGTGTGTATGTGTCCCTAGGTCTGAAGTGGGTCTCTTGTAGACAGCATATATATGGGTCTCTTTTTTTATGCATTCAGCCAGTCTGTGTCTTTTGGTTGGAGCATTTAGTCCATTTACATTTAAGGTAATTATTGAAATGTATGTTCCTATTACCATTTTCTTAATTTTTTTTGGTTTCTTATTATAGGTCTTTTCCTTCTCTTGTGTTTCCTGCCTAGAGAAGTTCTTTTAGCATTTGTTGTAAAGCTGATTGGGTGGTGCTGAGTTCTCTTAGGTTTTGCTTGTCTGTAAAGGCTTTAATTTCTTCGTCGAATCTGAATGAGATCCTTGCTGGGTAGAGTTATCTTGGTTGTAGGTTTTTCCCTTTAAACACTCTAAATATGTTCTGCCACTCCCTTCTGGCTTGCAGAGATTCTGGTGAAAGATCAGCTGTTAACCTTATGGGGATTCTCTTGTATGTTATTTGTTGCTTTTCCCTTTCTGATTTTAATATTTTTTCTTTGTACTTAAGTTTTGATAGTTTGATTAATATGTGTCTCGGCATGTTTCTCCTTGGATTTATCCTGTATGGGACTCTCTGCACTTTCTGGACACTTGATTGACTATTTCCTTTCCCATATTAGGGAAGTTTTCAACTATAATCTCTTCAAATATTTTCTCAGTCCCTTTCTTTTTCTCTTCTTCTTCTGGGACCCCTTTAATTCGAATATTGGTCCATTTAATATTGTCCCAGAGGTCTCTGAGACTGTCCTCAATTCTTTTCATTCTTTTTTCTTTATTCTTCTCTGTGGTAGTTATTTCCACTCTTTTATCTTCCAGGTCACCTATCCGTTCTTATGCCTCAGTTATTCTGCTATTGATTCCTTCTACGGAATTTTTAATTTCATTTATTGTGTTGTTCATCATTGGTTGTTTGCTCTGTTGTTTTTCTAGGTCCTTGTTAAACGTTTCTTGTATTTTCTCCATTCTATTTTCAAGATTTTGGATCATTTTTACTATCATTACTCTGAGTTCTTTTTCAAGTAGACTGCCTATTTCCTCTTCATTTGTTTGATCTGGTGGGGTTTTACCTTGCTCCTTCATCTGCTGTGTATTTCTCTGTCTTCTCATTTTGCTTAACTACTGTGTTTTGGCTCTCCTTTTTGCAGGCTGCAGGTTTGTAGTTCCCATTGTTTTTGCCGGCTGCCCCCAGTGGGTAAGGTTGGTTCAGTGGGTTGTGTAGGCTTCCTGGTGGAGGAAGGACTGGTGTCTGTGTTCTGGTGGATGAGGCTGGATCTTGTCTTTCTGGTGGGCAGGACCGCATCCGGTGGTGTGTTTTGGGGTGTCTGTGAACTTACGATTTTAGGCAGCCTCTCTACTAATGTGTGGGGTTTTGTTCCTGTCTTGCTAGTTGTTTGCCATGGGATGTTCAGCACTGTAACTTGCTGGTCATTGAGTGGAGCTGGGTCTTAGCATTGAGATGGAGATCTCTGGGAGAGCTTTTGCCATTTGATATTACATGGGGCTGGGAGGTCTTTGGTGGACCAATGTCCTTAACTCGGCTCTCCCACCTAAGAGGCTCAGGCATGACACCTGGCCGGAGCACCAAGACCCTGTCAGCCACACAGCTCTGAAGAAAAGGGAGAAAAAAAAGGAAATAAAGAAAAAAATAAAATAAAATAAGTTATTAAAATAAAAAGAAAATGTTTAAAAATAAAAAAAGTAATAAAAAATTAAAAGAAAGAAAGAGAGAGCCACCAAACTAAGAAACAAATCCACCAATGATAACAAGTGCTAAAAAGTATACTTAAAAAAAAAAAAAAATACAGACAGACAGAACCCTAGGACAAATGGTAAAAGCAAAGCTATACAGACAGAATCACACAAAGAAACAAACACATACACACTCACAAGAAGAGAAAAAGGAAAAAAATATATATATATTAAAAAAAAAAAGGGAAGAGAGCAACTTAATCAATAAACAAATCTACCAGTGATAATAAGCCCTAAATACTAAACTTAAGATTAACATAAAACCATAAACAAATTAGATGCAGAAAGCCAACTGCAAGTCTACAGTTGCTCCCAAAGTCCACCGCCTCAAATTTGGGATGATTCGTTGTCTATTCAGATATTCCACAGATGTAGGGTACATCAAGTTGATTGTGGAGATTTATTCCACTGCTCCTGAGGCTGCTGGAAGAGATTTCCCTTTCTCTTTGTTTGCACAGCTCCTGGGGTTCAGCTTTGGATTTGGCCCCGCCTCTGCCTGTTGGTCGCCTGAGGGCATCTGTTCCCCGCCCAGACGGGACAGGCTTAAAGTAGCAGCTGATTAGGGGGCTCTGGCTCACTCAGGCTGGGGGAGGGAGGGGTACGGAATGCGGGGCAAGCCTGTGGTGGCAGAGGCTGGCGGCATGATGTTGCACCAGTCTGAGGCGTGCCATGTGTACTCCCGGGGAAGTTGTTCCTGGATCATGGGACCCTGGCAGTGGTGGCCTGCACAGGCTCCCAGGACGGAAGGTGTGGATAGTGACCTGTGCTTGCACACAGGCTTCTTGGTGGCTGCAGTAGCAGCCTTAGTTTTCCATGCCAGTCTCTGGTGTCTGCACTGATAGCCACAGCTCACGCCTGTCTCTGGAGCTCATTTAGGCAGTGCTCTGAATCCCCTCTCCTCACGCACCCTGAAACAATGGTCTCTTGCCTCTTAGGCAGTTGCAGACGTTTTCCTGGACTCCCTCCCAGCTAGCTGTGGCGCACTAGCCCCCTTCAGGCTGTGTTCACGCAACCGACCCCAGTCCTCTCCCTGGGATCTGATCTCTGAAGCCCGAGCCTCAGCTCCAAGCCCCCACCCGTCCTGGCAGGTGAGCAGACAAGCCTCTCAGGCTGGTGAGTGCTGATTGGCACTGATCCTCTGTGCGGGAATCTCTCCACTTTGCCCTCTGCACCCCTGTTGCTGCACTCTCCTCCATGGCTCTGAAGCTTCCCCCCACTGCCCACCCCCCCGTCTCCACCAGTGAAGGGGCTTTCTAGTGTGTGGAAACTTTTCCTCCTTCACAGCTCTCTCCCAGAGATGCAGGTCCCATCCCTATTCTTTTGTCTCTGTTTTTTCTTTTGCCCTACCCATGTATGTGGGGATTTTCTTGCCTTTTGGGAAGTCTGAGGTCTTCTGCCAGCGTTCAGTAGGTGTTCTGTAGGAGTTTTTCCACTTGTAGATGTACTTTTGATGTATTTGTGGGGAGGAAGGCGATCTCCATGTCTTACTCCTCCGCCATCTTGAAGGTCCTCCTTATTAGCAAAATATTTTATTAATTTTGTTTGAACATTTAATATCTTGGATTTTCTACTGTCCAAATAGGATAATGTTGTCTCTTCTTTTCTCGTGCTTATGCTACTTATTTAATTTTATTGGATATTTGCTTTTGTTAAAACTTTCAAGGCAGTATTTAATATTGTGGTAGCATTCATCTCTGTCTAACTGGAAAGATTTTAGTGTTTATTTGTTTATTGTAATGCTTACTTTTGGGAAGTGGTAAGATAGTCTTTAATGTATTTAGAAATTTTGTTTCTGTTATTATTTTATTTAGGGTTTTATTGGAAATGACTGCTGAATTTTATCAAATATCTTTTAATCATCTATTGATATGATCACATATTTTTCTTTTATTAATATGTAGAAATAATGGACTTCCTCTTGCATTCCTGGAATAAACCCTTAGTCATATATTTTCATTTTGATTTGTTTCTGGATTGTACTTGCTGATACCTTGTGCAGCATGCTATGTATCTTACTTTTAGACTGACGAGAAAGATATTAATAAGTCTTTAAAAAAGTAGCAAAGATCTTGGCCTAAATAGTCAACAAATGTGAGAAAAAAATGTTCAAATGTGGTAGAGAAATATGCACACATGCACGCACGCTCACACACACACACACACACACACACACAAAACCAAACAAGAAAAGAAAACATTACATTATATTCATAGATCTGTCAAAAAAAACCCTATATTTTTCATCACTGGTGAGTGGTGTGACGTGAAGAAGAGGTAACTCTTTCACACACTAGGAAAAATGACTGTTAATGCTGCTGTTTGAGAGAGTACTTTGTCAGTATTTATTAAGATACAGATACATATACCTTTGTTTTCCGATTTTATTCACAGGAGTATATTATATAGGTAAACAAAAGCATCATTACTTAATAAAGTATGTGAAAATATATTGAGTAAAAGAAAAGGAAAGAAATATAGTAGAAACAAAGAGAATGCCAATCAAGAGGGGTATGGCTTTATAAACTAGGGGGATCCACACCATGGAACATTATGCTGCCATTAAAAATAATGACTTAGTTCTCTCCTAGTTAACCTGCAGAGAGTTTCATGATGCATTTTGGAATGAGAAAAACAAGGTGCTGAAAGGTTATAGATACGATTGCAATTATTATAAAAGCAAGAGCAAAATTTGTGTCTGGTTATATGCATATATTCTATATTTTATCCATGTTACATATTCTATGGAAAATTATTCAAAATTTTTCTTAGCTATAAAATATTGTTTTCTTTCTTGTGTATTCAAAGATAATGCTTTCTTTTCATATGGATACAAAATCCAGTTATTTTACCTGAAAATATACAATAGCTTTTAATGTGCCTGGTGTCTATATACTTCTGCATAAATGATCTTAAAAAGTAAAAAGAAATAAAACGAAAACAAAACCTAAAGGGCCCTGGACTTTAGAATAATAATTAGATAGCAAAAATTCCAAAACCATTTATATTACTATTTTATGTCTTCATGTCCTGCAAACTATATCTCAAAATACTAACGTGTATCCAGAATTGAAGATCAAGTAAAGTAAGCAGAAGTGATACTGTAAAACATGCCTTTTAAAATGATTTATTATAGTAAAAGACATGGGAACAATGAAAAGGTGAGCAGAGGGAGGAACTCTTCTCCAATCCCATTTCTATCACAGCTGGAGGTGCATAGTTTCCTTGTTCTTATAAAGGAATTACTGCCACATGGTGAGTTCCTGCAACAAAAGTTAAATATGAATTGGCTGTGCTTCTTAAATGTTAATAATCCAATCATATGGAAAAAGGAATTTAGTAATGTATAATTTAAAAAGTCAGAACTCTAAGAGTTTGAGATTTTCTTGGAGATTTACTCAGATGCTGTCATCTTTATGTGATGACGCTCCTTCTGAACAAGTGTTTATATTGATAGTGAAAATCTGTTTAAAGTGAAATACTTATATCTGTAAGCTAATTAGCTGTTTAAATCTATATGATCTAAAACAGCTAACTGATTTTAAGAAAATAAATAGCATATTTTGATACAGTGGATATTAGGCTTTCTTTCTCTCTCTCCTCCCTCTCTCCCTCCCTCTGTCCCTCCCTCCCTTCCTTCCTCTCTTTCTTTCTTTTCTTCTCCTTCTACCATTAAATGCTATATAGACATAGACTAAGGAGAGGGACTATTTGTTTCCCCCTAGGTTCTTACGGGAAGGTAGCTTTCAAAACTTAATTTTTATTATGTTTATGCAAACTTGCTAAACCTAGAGAAAATCAAGCAATATTTTTGGGAGGAGGGGAAGTAAGTTTACATAATCCTTATAAGTATTTGCTTGATATCTCTAAATATTGCCCAGTGCACATCAACTAGTATTCTACTGTCACTAAGTACAGTTAAAACTGTTTCTGTCAATTAGTTCCTGAAGATATCAGTGGGATGTGTAGCCAGGGGAAAAAAGGGAGAAGGTTAGGTACTTTTAAGAAAGGCACAAGAAGGAAAAGAGAAAGTACATAGAGAAAATAACCTTTTTTTTCTGATGTAGCCATTCATTTCTTTAACAAATATTTATTGAATGCCAGGGACTCTTCCAGGTGCTGTAGATTCAGCTGTAGTTGAAGAGAAAATGTCCCTGGAATTTACTTCCTAGTTGAGATCTTCCCAGTAAAGAATGAAAACAACCCTTAGAAATGATATTGAATGTGCTTCCAAAAAGGATATTACCCCATGGGAAATAAAAACTTTCCAATAAAATAATGCACCACTGAAGTTTCATTGTTACCAATACTTTAAATATCTACTATCAGAAAATAAAGTGTAGTAGAATTGAGGAAGAAAACTGTATCTGGCGATCCATTGTTTAATATACTCTCTAACAGATTATTGAAAGACACCCTTGTTTTAGTAAGCATAAAGGACCTCTGGCAATGTGAATTATTTAAATATACAAAGGTGATGACTGTGTTCTTGTATTCTTGTTTTTCTATCTCTGCAAACAAATGAACATAACATTTCCAATAGAAATAGTCTCATACACATGTTTTTACTTTAAATAATGCATTTACTTTAAATAATGCATTAGAGTAGAAAGCACTTATGAAGAAACAGCCAGAGCAAACTTAGATTTTTATTTCTAAAAGACTGGGGAATAAACACATCTTATCAAGAGATTGGATTAGAACATTGCACCAGTGAAGGCAGTTGGGTCAAGAATTATCAAAGTATTAAAAACCAAGTGATGTTGTCAGAGCATTAGTTTTGTATTAACACATTGAATTTTTGTAATATTAAAATTCTCTAGAATGCCCACATGTCAGAAAGAAAGAAATTTAATGTTTATTTACTGGTGTATTTTGAATTTACTTGGATCTATCATGTCAAGATAGAGAGACAAATTTCTGAAACAGCCATACTCTCATTTTCTCTTTAGGACTCCATATACATGTTTAATTCATTTTGCTAAGTATTTATTTACTGCATTTTGTCCAGCTGAATACTGCTTGCCATGAACTCTATCTGTCACAATTCATTTTCTAATGAAATAATACACGAGCATTTAAAATAGAGTATAGTAAGAATAGAAAGTACTATAAAAACAAAAGATGATGTACACATTGTTAGTAGTTGCCTGACCAAGGAGTGATCAAGATGGGAAAACTTTATGGAAGAGAGATGCCTAGAATTGAATCTTGAAAGTTTCCAGATTTGATTGGAAATAAAGTGCATGTGAAGCATGGTGAGCATCATTAACAAGATTGAAGCTGGGGCAATGTATATGGGGAGCAACAATGAGAACAACCTCACTAGAGTGATAGATCTTGGAGGGCAGTAGGGGGAGAAAAGTTATGATGAACTCAGATTTCTCAGGAGATTTGTGTAGCAAAATATAGAAGATGGATTTCTTTTAAGAGGCAACAAGAAGGTATTGAATGTCCCTGAGTATTAGGTCAAAGTGAAAGAATCTGGCAGGATATTGCAGAAGCAATTGGAAGTATAAGATAATGTAAGATGAAGGTCTTCGATATGTCTCATCTACTTACCTGCAGCTCTGCTTGGTTTGAAGTAAGAGAAAAAATTCCTATATTCTCAGAGTGGCAAGGAATTACCCATGAGGATCCAGGACCTGGAAGGGAGCTCTGATTTGCAAAAAGGAATGAACAGCAACAGGAATGTACTGATGATCAATCACCACACGGCAAGAGGTTTGAAGTCTCCAAGGGTAGATGATGATCAGGGACCAGATGGGAGTTCCCTATCTCTGACACCTTGGCTGTACTTACATTTTCTTCATCTTGCAAGTAAATCCAACAAATTATGTGTATGTGTGTGCATGTGATGTAAGAGGTGGAGAGATGTGAGACCAAATTATATATCTGTCAGAATGAGAACCTGTTCAAAATATAAGGATGGTTATAATGTAAAAACAAAGATTAACTAATATTTACTCCCCATAAATATAGCTCATTGATTATGAGTTCTGGCACCATTTTTTGTGATTGGTAATAAGTTCTCAATAAATGTTTGTCAATTAAATAGAATTATTGATTGAATTGGATGAGGCCATATATTTTCTGACATTCCCTTTAGGCTACCATACTTCTTGAAAATAGTAGAAAGTTATAAAATCTCTAAATTTAATTGGGTGTGTAGATCCTTTTTATTTTGCTTTATGTCTTTCTTAAACTTACATTCTTCCTCCAGGCCTATATTTTTTAGCATATTTCCTCTTGAAAATCCTGCTGAGTTGAAAAACTACAGTTATTTGGAGTTTCTTCAATATGCAAAAATAGAGGTTTCTTTAATATAGCAAATTAACAGAAATTTTTATTTAGTATTTAACAACTAAGGAAGGCATATTAGCCTGTCTCCATAGCTATATATTAGAAATACACAAACCTTCAGAGCTAATAAAAAGTTTGAATGTACATTTTAGTATTACATTTGGAAATACATGATTATTTTAAGCATTCTACAGTATTGACCAGAGATGTGAAAATTGATGTCCTTATCATTCTTAACAGTTGGTAGTTTTTACAACATGAGCCCATGTATGTAAGTGTGCATTCAGGTGTATACCTATTTACATAAATATGAAATATCATTTAAATGTAGTTTGAAAATATGAAAGCAAATACAGATTTATTTTTCATTAGTTTTAGCATTATATTATACTTAATTTAAAAATATAATTTATTGATTTTTTTCTAGTTTTGCAAGTAACTGATATTTATTGCAGAAAAGTTGGAAAGTGAAAAAATGTGTAAGATGCAAATAACCATAATCTCATTATCCACATATTTTGTTGTATTTCTTATGGTCTGTTTTCATTGCAGAAATATGCTTGATCAGATTTGAATGTAGACCAAACTCTTCAAAATTTTATTTTTCTACTTTACTTTAAGTAACCCATAGAATACAAGGAATGAGTTTTGCTTCATAGCAAACTGGCCCTTTACCATTCTCCATTTTCCCTCATCCCTCACTCCAGGTTCAAACCCTCCATGTGAATAAATCTTTCACAGAAATTATTATAGTTATTCTCTGTTTTGTTGTCTAACAACACATCTATTTTTCTTCATTAAAAAATGCAGTGTTACAAAACCTAAATCCTAGAAATAGAAAGATCCAAAACAATGTTCCTCTCCAGTTTGATGCTCAGTTCTTGTAGTACATTTAATATTGGAGAGCTGTTATGATTTGTAAAAATCTAGAGGCTTCTCTGTCTTCTGTGTCTAGAAAAGCAACTCATATACAGTGGGCACTCAGTAAATATGAATTGAGTGCATCTCCTTGTTGGATTATAGGTAAAGTGATTGTTGGTGTTTTTACGGACTATGAGTTTATTACCAATTGGTATAACTACAGACTATGTAATACAGATCAGCTGAGTATATAATACTGTTGTGGCAATGGCTCTTGTGTAAAATTCTTTATGGTTTTTCCCTATTTTTGTTTATAACTCTGTCCCATGTGGTCTGTTACCTTTTATTTTTTATCCAAAAATCAGAAATAATATCTCTATTGAGATTTTCCATTAATATGCATAAGCAACTGTGCCTTTTAAAACTCTTTCTTTCAGTTAACGCAACATTGAACTGTAGACATTCCTAGAGTGAAATAAAATGGCTCCCCTTAGACTGACAAAAGTACCCTGAGGCACTCTGTTTATTTAAATAGAGTGTTCTTCAGCAAAGGTTGCTCCATCAACAATTAGTGTCTTCTTCATAACTCCTAAATTATTCATTAATGCAAATCCAAAATCTAATCACTTTATTCTGCAGCAAAGTTGAAAGGAGAAAATTAATGCTATTTATTTCTTTAAAATACACTTTCTAGTTCTTTTGCTATTAATGTTTTTGAATACATATAATTTTGATATGCAAGTTTTCCGTGGCAATTTAATTTTTTGAATAACAAAAGAAGGATGAAGACAGGATTCTACTGGTTTCTTTTACCTCTCAGAGAGTCCTGACTAATAAAGTGCATCTCCTGTAAACATGAATTTCTTTTTGCTGGCAGCAAAAATTCTGCTAATAGTTTCATATCCATTTCACACTTGTACATTGACTAGTTTATGGTATATCCTTAACTTGCACCTCCCCTCCTTCCCTGCCAGAGGGCTTCATAAACAGAATAAAGATAAGGCTGCACATTTCTACTTATTACTGTAGAATCATAACTACCATCTCAGGGCACTTTCTCCAAGGTGACCTTCTGGCCAGTGCTACCTTTTTGTGTTCTTGGCTCCGTTCACTGAGGAAGTAAAATCAGATATTGGTGATTGTTTTAACTATGTAAAGAATGTCTCTTTGTATGTGTGTTTTTAAGTCTTACAGAAACTCTGACTCTTTAGGAAGCTGATCCATGTTCACCTTGTTCTTCCTGGTCTGAACCTTAAATTACATACAAATTAATGGCAGTTATTACGATTATTCTTTTTTCAAGTTGTATTCCTGTCTTACTGCTCTTGTTTTTATTTAGTTATAATGCCAAAATACTTTTTATTTCATCTTGTAGTAAAGATTCCTGTAAACCATACTGGAATCTTTCATGGAATGATGTGGAGTATAACTATAGACATATAGACAGAAATTCATATGTTGTATATACTGTGCACCTCTGCTATGCTGGCAGAATGACAGCTCGTAGGGCCAGCCGGTAAATTCTTCCCCTCAGTAGGAAGCGATTGTGAGTCGAGAGTAAGACAAAGCACCACCTTTTACTTTTCACACATAGGGGATATGTATTATTCACTTATGGAAGAGTAAATTTCATCCAAAGGCTTAACAATATAGGTAACGAATAACAAGATAATTCCCTGATACTTTGTGATCTGTGTATAGCCATGACAAAGGAGTATTTATGTTTTAAACATACAAATAACAAGAAGGGATAATAGCATGACCTGTAACTGTTACGTAAATTATTCCTGGTCATGGCACATAGGCCAAGCCAATCTGAGAATAAAGTTTCATCTGCCCCAATGTTTGTCTCAGCAACAGGGATATGACCCACTCAGACCAATGAGAAGCAATCCGTGTGAAAGACCCAGTCATGGGGGAAACAAGGTCAGACTCTGGACTTTTCAGTATGATAAGTAATCAATTCCTTGTCCAGAGGTTAAGCAGTAAGCATTTATTGAGTCTCTATTTTTTAAAAATGCACTAAATCAAGGTTACTGTAAGTGACAATTATGATGAATCAGCAACAATAGTTGAGAAAGCATTCTATGCTACCGACTTGATGCAATGCTCTGGGAAGGCAATCAGGGACCCCAGGTATGTCTGTGTAAATTGTGGATTAAATAGTCCTTAAAGAGACAATTCATATAGTCCACAACATGAACAACAACATATCCCAGGATTTATGAACTTTACGACCTGCACAAAAGCCAGGTCTAAATGATTAATTTTAGAACTCAGCTGAAGCTTACTCTAATGTTTGACTCAACTTTTTATATGAAAATACGGTTTTGTGCAGCATAGTGGAGAAGGCCAGTTATGTGATATGAAATTGGCATTGTACTGCCATTTTAACAGTAATTGAGAATCTCCTTTTTTTCAATAATATTCATATTTCCATATTTTATAAAAGATGTTAGTCTTTTGAATTACATATACTCAATTTGAACAATGTAAACTCTCAACCTTTTCTTTTCAGAGACAGAGCGTTGAATATTTTGAGATTTGACAAGAAAGAAGTTTTTAATAATGAATTATAGCTAAAAACAGATTTGTATTAAAACAATTTTATTGACCACTTCTGGGTCTAAAAAATAGATTAAACTTTTGATTGCAGGACATTTGTTAGTAAAGAGTTGTAGCGTAATTGTTAGTGAGCTTTCAGAAGCCTTTCTTGGAGATAATGTTTGAATAATCTATTGCCAGAATTTGAATAATTTATGCATGAACCAGTGTAGAGTTATAATTGCAATTACAATGTTCAGTTCAGTAGCAATGAGTTGCATTTGAAGTTGGATGACGATTACTCTGTATAGCTTAGGTTCTGCTTTTCATTTCATTTTTAACAAAGGATTCTGAGTAAAGGGAGATGGCTCAGAGCTTGACAAAAGTTCCCAAGTGAAGTTTTAGAGTTTCTTTCTAAAGATTTTTATTTCATTTTATTTTATTTTATTTTATTTATATTCCAAGTCTGAAATCCAATCTTGCATGCTTCTGTGCCATAGAGATAAAGCAAGGGACTGAAAGTGCCCCTGGTTGGACAGAAAGGACTTTTCTACTTTTCTTCTGAAGGAGCAGCTGCTCTTATCAATAATTTCCTGAAGCAATAGTCCTGGAGTGTAAACAATATTTTATACGGATGACAGTGGAACAGAATATGTTATTGCTAAAATTTGTGGACTTCACTGTGGAGAATGGATTAACCCTGTATAACACGGCATCAAATACATTATATTTTCTGAATTAAATGAAAGGGTTAAGAGTTTTTGTATGATGGGAGTCTCTGACTCAAAAAGAAACAATACAATAATTTTATTTTCACAAATATACAAAAAATGTTATATATCACATCACATTCTAAGTAATTAATATTACTAATCTTAGTGTTTGGTCAATCAATTCAAATTAAATTTGTAATGTGACATTGAATTTTTGCTTTCTTGAAAAACTAAAACTCTACTGAAGTGTTGACAGTTTAAGAGGGCTAATTTTTTTTATTTAAAAAGATGTCAGTGCGCCATGAATTATTTTTATATTCTCTGAACTCAACAAACAAACATTCATAAAGACTTTAATTGGTTTGACCAAAATTAAAACAATTTTAATTGTCTCTGGAGATCAAGCACTTCCATGAAAATCATTTGTTTCTAGAAACTTTGAGATTTATTTTCACTCATTACAGTCAAGTGTCTACAGACCCCTTTCTCCAAATTTTGTTTACTCTTGCTACAATATAAGAACATTTCTTAATTTTACCATTCATATTAAAGATATTCTCAAATGGGGGTATTGACTAGGGAACTGAGAAATATAAAATGAATCTCAGAAGCAGAATTGTGTAACTATTCCATCATGGATATCCTAGCATATACTGAGTTGTAGATTTATGGACTTGAAAGAAAACTTGAGCTCGTTTAGATCTGTACCCCACTCTAAGCAAAAGAAAACAATACAGAAATCTTGTAGACATGTTTTGGCAAAAAATCTTAATATCAAATCAAATTATACAGCCTTTTAAAATAACTTTTTCTTTTTTCATAAGCCTTACACTCAGGAATATAATTTATTTTTCGTATAATTTAGATCTATTCTCACCTGCTACTTTGTAATTTCTAAATTTATTTTTGAGATCATCGAAAGAATATTAAAGATGAGCTAATTCAGTATGAACCCCCCCACTGGGATTGAGAAATTTAAAAATCAAGGGTGTAACCAAAGATTTATTTTATTTCAAATCTTATTTAATTAAAATCAGTTTTTATTTTTTAGGGACCTTCCAAAGAAATTTTATATTGTATTCTTACTTATTTCAATTTCTCCTTTCAAATGGGAATGAAAAAATAAGACAAGATTCGATTCTCACAATTATACCTTATTAAGCAAGTTTCAGAACTAATGTATAGTTTGAAGTATAGCTAACGATTACCTTTAGGAAAATATGCATTGCAAAATCCAAATTCAGTTGATAAAATTTGTTTTCAATGTTCTCTTCTTTAAAAATGATCAACAGAGATGAATCTATTTGGACTATAGTAATTTATAGTTGGCTAATTACAAGTGGCACAGGGTGGACTTTATAAAGAATTAATTTTGACTAAGCAACATAATAATGTAATCAACATTGTAAGATGCTATGTTTGAAGAGAACATACTTAAGAAAAAATCTGATTTTCACATTTATTATATAGGAGTTAGTGGATAGGAGTGTGAACGTTGCAGTTAGACTGATCTGCCACTTAGTATGTGTTGTGGTCATGGACAGATCAGTTGGGAGAGTCAATTTGCTCATCAGTAAAAAATAGTTACCTGATAGGATTACAATTATTTTATTATATGTTAAAGCACATAGAACATTACCTGACCCATAGTTAACACTCTATAGTTTTTGCTATTAATTATGGTGTATATATAAGTAGATAGCATTTATTTTAGGTGAATTTTTCTTCTTTTCTAAAGTAGTGCCCTCTACTTGGAAATGTGAGAAACAGCAATTTTGATATAATTCTATAAAATTCTATTAAAAAAAGACATGGTCATTAGTCATGAAAATTATCTTTAATTGGAAAATGAAATCACATGCCACTGTTAAATGGAAGAATGATGTGGAATATTATAGTATATTTTTCTGAAATTGACATCTAAATGATTAAATATACAAGTTTTCCCCTGGAAAAAATTGTAGTTTGAGGTCTTTCACTAATTTGGGTGGTTTCTTTTTTTCCCAATTAGTCTGAATCAGTAAGGTTTTCCTTTGTTTATAAAATATCAGTTCATGACCAGGTGTACAAAAGGGAAGAAAGTACTTTCTATCAAGAACTTTATGTATTCAATATATTCATTTATTTTCATTAATTATTTATAGAGGATTTATAATGATATATATGTACTATAAATACATAGACATATATTAGTATATAAATATATATTATATATAATTAAATATATCTGTAATATATAGTTATATATATAAATATAAATAAATAAATATATAAATATATATATGTATAAGTTCTCCCAACAGGCTTGTGAGGTTGTCACATTCTTCTTTTATTATAATAAGGGAAATAGGAGCATGGAGAGAGATTAGGTTAATTAATATACGACAGTACTGGGATTTGAATCCAGGTTGCTCTGCTCTGAAACACATGCTATTTCCCAAAATACCATATTGCTCTCGTAGATAGCCATTTTAGGCCAGTGATGCATGTTATAACTAAGGATGACTTAGTATGGCAAGACCAAAATGTCAGGAATGTTAGAGATTGAATTTATGTTAAATGACTTAAATATCAACCTAAAAAAACCCAAACAAGCTCAATAAATAACAACGGGCCAGTGTTTTAGTATTTATTAACAATCTTGCTGAGTTTATAAGTTTTCTGAGTCAGTGTTTACTAGCCATGCTATATTTTAAATCCAAATTACAATGATTGAGCACATTAGATCATTTAGGAACACTTGAACAGTGTGTCAGCATCTGATGAAGAGGAAGTAGACCATTCTACATGAAATATTTGTTACTAAGGAACAGTTTATTAATGTTAATGTATTTTCAATCCTGTGGGTTAAAATAAATAAAAGATTTGACCTAAACTATTTCTAAAATAGGATGCCATACCTTTAAGCATGTTTCTATCCCTAATTCAAGGATTTTCAGGAGACCTAACTGGTGAACTTATAGGCTTATGTATATACAGGCATACTTCATTTTATTTCGCTTGGCTTTATTGCACTTTGCATGTATTGCATTTTTTACAAGTTGAAGGTTGTGGCAACCCTGCATTGAGCAAGTCTACTGGCTCCACTTTTCCAACAGCGTTTGTTCACTTTGTGTTTTTGTGTCACATTTTGGTAATTCTTGCAATATTTCAAACTTTTTCATTATCATTGTATTTGTTTTGGTGATCTGTGACCAGTGATCTTTGATGTTACTGCTACAACATGCTGAAGCTCAGATAACGGTTAGCATTTTTTAGCAATAAAGTATTTTTTAATTGAGGTATGTACATTGTTTATTAGACATAATACTATTGCACACTTAATAGACTAAAGTATTGCGTAAACATAACTTTTATATGCACCGGGAAACCAAATAATTCGTGTGACTCACTTTATTGTGATATTAGTTTTATTGTGGTGGTTTGAGGTATGTCTATAATAGATCATTCATAGAGTGATATTCTAAGGATACGCTAAAATATTTCTCATAAGCAATATTTTCTAATATGATCAAACAGATATTTCTGTCAGGACTTGAAAGAGACTAGAAAACACAACTTCCTGAAGTTATGTCTCTTTGTATTTAGTCCCAGATGGCGTTCCATTAAGCTTTTTATATTGTATGCATTTAAAAATCTCTTTGGAAGATGGTATACCTATTAACTAATAAGTTACTTGATTGAAAAATGTACAGAAGTAATTCTAAAGGATATATTATATTAATATACATTATTTTCCCAGAAATAGAACAATATCACTGTAGTTTTAAAATGGATTGTTCTGAATTATGGGCTGTTGCTCCTGAAACCTGTAATAGCTTTATATAAGCTTATGCTTTACATCTTAGAGGAGCCTTTACACATGTGCCTCTTGTATAAAATAGGGTGGTGATAACTGCAGGTTATCACTGAGTGGAGGAAGTCTGCATAATGATTAAAAAAATTAGATTTAGGGTCAGCCACTTTCTAGCTCCATGATCTTGATCAAATTACTTGACTTTCTTAAAGCTTCAGTTTATGTATTTGTGAAATGAGACCAGATAACTACATGCTTAATTATTTAGTAAATGTCTGTTATCATTATGGAAATCATGGGTAACGTTTTCTCATCCATCATGGCAGGAAATATAAGCAGCTAATTTTCTAACTCTCAATTCCAAATGTGTCTGTTATTGGCCACATAAACCATTGAAGAATAGTAAAATGTTTGATTTTAATATGAGAACTTCAAGGTAAGCTTTTATTAAAAAAATGTATAAAGCTGTTTCTTTACAGCCGTGTATAATATTTACATAGTTATGTTCACACAGGTCCAGAACTGCATATCCACAGAGCTATTGGCGTCTCAATTGAGAATGTCTAAAAAGATTTTAGCTACAGATGCAAAACAGCTGCAGTGCTATTTCAATAATAATAATGGATGGATTTATTTTCTGTGGGCTCTCTTTTATACATTCTGAGCTGACACTAAGATTTAGAACACAAAGGAAATTAAATAATAACCAAAAAATCACATTTTCTTGGGTGAAGAAAACTCACCCAAGAGTTTTACTGTTGCATATGCAATAGTAATTAACTGTCAAAGTCTAGTGTATTCTTTAAGATCACGCTGAATTGCAGTATCAGCGTTAGCACTGGACAGTAGGGTGAATGTATATCAAAGTTTACAAATTAGTTTCTCTAATAACAAACACTGCTTTGTAGTGAAATTTGGTTTGGATATCATTTTGATTCCAAACAAGTTTAAGAGGATGAATAATTTACATATTGATACTATTGACAACCCTTGCCATAGTTTGAATTTCTTTTAAAAAATTTGCTTCCTGGTTCTAAAAGATGCTCCAAATCTGAGATTTTGTTTAATATGCCTCAATATGAGATATAACTATAGTTAATTGCGAAAGTATTTATGCAGTATTTACTATATGCTGCTGGAGAGTAGAGAAGCTGCAAAAGAAGTGAAATGAATGAGTTCCCCAAAGAGTGTTCAGTGTAATTCAAGCCATGAAATGGCTTAAATAACTTCGAGGTGGCAAAGCCTGTGATTCAAGAAGGATACTGGGCTGAATAGTAACATGGAAACTAGAAAGGCATTCCTTTTGGGGAGGTAAATATAGTATCAGTTTTTGACAAATTACATTTCAGATAACGGTGGGATATCCAAGAGGGATTTCAACGTGATGGTTGTTATATCTGTTTTCATTCTACTGGTCAACCCATTCAGTGATTCTGTATTTCATTTAATACATTATTCATATCTAATATCAAATGATTTTTCTTTAAAACCACACGCTCTTGCTTCATGTTTATAAGATTCTCTATTTTCTCCCATAAGATAGTAATTCTGCTTTAAATTCAGGTTTTCTGTTTCATTAGTTCTGTTTCCTTAGGTGTAGTTCTTCTGCTTATTGTTCTTATTTCATAATGCTAAATACCTTGAATGTCTTAGTTTTGTGGAGGTGAGTGCTGATTCACTTCTCCTGAGAGTGTCATCTTCCTCTGCTTGCCATGTGCATTTGGGAGAGGAGCAAATTCTGTAGCCTGGGTCTGAACTCTTTGCCCTGGTTTGGGGAAATGAGCGTGATGTGTCTATAGGTGCAGTGTTTTTTTCTTTTTCTTAGTTTGACATCTCAAACCAAAGGAAATATTTGCCCTCCTGGTGTTTGCCAGGGTTTATTTAGCTGATCTGGCTGGCTGAGCAGATGTTACCTTTCTTGTTCAAGACCGCCTGTAAAAATTTCCTAAAAATTTAAACTTGGTTAAAATAGAAGGTTTATTCAGTGTAGATTAAAACAGTTATTTCTCTTTAAAATATTATCTCTATCTTTTAAAGGATTTCCAGTTGAGATTTATCCTATAGGAAATAGGATGTAGTGAGTTAAGTAGAAAGTGTAGGTTTGCATTTCACAGTCTTCTTGCTAGGGTTGGTCTCAGAAAGAATTGTGGAATGTGCATATTCATCTTGTTGGTGTCCCTACATCCTTTAGGGTCATTATCCCATCTCTGACACTTCACCCTATCCTAACCACACAAATAGCCACTGGGTATTCAGAGTTCTTTATAAGGAATTAGCCAAACCCAAATCACTTAAGACCCCACTACAGAGGAAGTATTTTAATCCATAGGAGCCACCAATGGCAGTGCAATGAAAGTTCTTCTCCCTTTTTTAATAGTTTATTAGAAATTATGTTTCCTTTCATTAGAAATGAAAAAATTAAGGTTTGAAAGACATTTTTGGTAGACTTGGACTAAAAATAGTATGCAGTAATACTCCACATTTTCTTGGATCTGATGAAATAATCATTGAAAGACATCTTTTATATATTAGTGTGTGTATATATATATATATATTCAAAGATATGTGATATGGCCAAAATTTTTTGACAATAAAGATGAAATTGTGTAAATTCTCTGTTTTCCCACACTCAATCTAATTTACTTTTTACGATTGCAGTATGTTGTTATTATATATTTGTCTCAGTTACTTTTAATGAGCCATTTATGTCTATCTGCCTGCCTGTCTGTCTGTCTGTCTCTCTGTCTGTATCTATGTATCTATGTATCTGTCTATCTATCTATCCATCCATCTATCTATGCTGCATTTATCTTGATACCTATGATTGATACCAGCAGCAAAATAAATATTCTTTTAGTCCATTATATCATGGAATATTAACTTGCTGTTATAATGCTGAACTTTGGCCACAATTAAAAATAGGAAAGTATTTTAAAAGACAAATTGAACCATTGATGACAAGAATACTTGACAGTGTTGTAAAGTCCATCATACTTTGATTTCATTTCTGAGAAATTGCTTCATGGTGAGTTGTGTGATCCTAGGACATGTATTTTTATTCATAAATTCAAACTTGATTTTTGACAAATATAAAAATTAGCTCTCCTAACCTCCGGTTCTAATTCATACTGATGGAACACAAAATCTTGTCCTCAAATTCAGTAATATATTTTGTAAATAACATTAAAGTTGAAATATTTTCCCTTTTGGATAATTTATTTTTCTTGTTTAATTTATAGAAGATCCACCTACTGGAGTATTAGAAAAAAATGACAACATAAGACTGTGGGATACATGTTTGAGTCATGATATATAATTGACTCCATTTAATAAATACCTATTAGTGAAATCATCTAAGTGATAGACATTTATTGATAACACTGTCCAGTTCCCCTAGAGAAACAAAGATGAATTAAAATACTGTTTTCTAGCTTTTTGTAGCAAAAAATATATACACAATAAACTGATACATTTGTTGTCTATGATTTTGTGTAGTGTTAAACACGATCTATATCTCTTATATTTACTGTCAAGTTCCAAATTATGATAGAACATTTAGAAAGATGACCTTCTGTACTCTAAGATACTTTCTACATTTAGATATTATATCTTTAAAAATTACTGGAAATATTATCATTTAATTTATTTAGTATTAAGCCCTTTTAAAGACTTGAGACAAATGATACTTTTAAAATTATACATGTGTGCCTGGGGCTTCAGGTTTTGAAATCTAATAAAAAATGTTTAATGCTAAATAATTTAAAAACAAAAATCATTCACAGATTAATTAGAGACTCTAGCTAATTATTATGTACATTTTATTACTCGACAGACAAATTGCTACCAAGTCAGCCTGTTCTAGCTGAACAGCTATTGTAAACCCTCATAATCTGACTTCATTATGGAGACTGCCACATTCACTGGTAAGAGTGTTTCTGCTTTGTTGGTTAGTGAAGCTGTGATACTTCAAAGCTAGCAATTAATTTTTGGTCAGAAATAGGCCTTTGACCTCCCTCTAGATGGAAACAATAAAAAATTTTAAAGAATAAAAGGAAATAGTATACTGGTTTATTTAAAATATATGACTTGGTGCACGTCTGTGTTTGGTGTGTTTGAGTTGGAGAACAAGCTGTACATTAACATAATTATACATATTTTTTAAAGAAGAGTGTTCTTAGGAAGCCATCTAGGGAAATAGCCTATGACAGGCAACATTTAATCAAGGTAAGCTCTTTAAGATTAGTTAAATTTGCAGGGGCTAGTTGAGAAGTCAGTTGTATTAATAGTTTGAATTTATCTCCAAATGATGGCAGGGCAAGAGTTAGTTGAGATAAAGAGGCTCAATCTGCAAGACAGAGATGGAAATTGTAGGCAACTCAAAGATAACTCAGGCAAAGGGAAATCCAACGATGGAAGAAGAGAAGGGAAAAGAAAGTAGAGAGGGCAGGACTCTTGTCTCCTTTGTCTGAAATGCTTTTTGTCTCCTTGCCTAGCTGCCTAACTCCCTTTTATCCTTCAAGTGTTAGCTCAAATCACTTAGTCCTATTTCTGTCCTCACTCTAGTTTCTATTCTGTATTCCCACTGCACTTGGCACAAACTAATATTTCTGACCTTGCCTGGAAATTTTTAGTTATTAGTTTCTTTAACCATCTCTGTCTTGAGACACAGGAAAGTTGTCTCGTTTATCTCTGCATTGTCACTACCCAGAAAAATGTCCCATACATAATAGTTGTTGAATAAATACATATTTGTATTTCTCCAGGAAAGATGGTGAATGGATTTTTTTTTCATAGCAATTACGTTTTAATCAGAAAGACAGACAGTAATTAAATAAAGCAAGAGATAAGTACTATCAAGATAAAAAGAGACTACTGTGGAGGAGAGGGGTTAGTCATTAAAGCAATGTGAATTCCTAAGAAGGCGGGTAATAATATATCTATAATAATCATAATAAAACAAGGCACATGATGGACCTAGAGTCTGTCATACAGAGTGAAATAAGTCAGAAAGAGAAAAACAAATACCGTATGCCAACACATATATATGGAATCTAAAAAAAACAGGTTCTGAAGAACCTAGGGGCAGGACAGGAATAAAGATGCAGACATAGAGAATGGACTTGAGGACACGGGGAGAGGGAAGGGTAAGCTGGGACGAAGTGAGAGAGTGGTATGAACATATATACATTACCGAATGTAAAATAGATAGCTAGTGGGAAGCAGCCGCATAGCACAGGGAGATCAGCTCGGTGCTTTGTGACCACCTAGAGGGGTGGGATAGGGAGGGCAGGAGGGAGACGCAAGAGGGAGGAGATATGGGGATATATGTATATGTACTGCTGATTCACTTTGTTATACAGCAGAAACTAACACGCCATTGTAAAGCAATTATACTCCAATAAAGATGTTAAAAAAAAAAAAGAAAAACAAGGCACAGTAGTATAGCATATAGCTGCTGATCATCTGGGTAATTGCTGTATAGTACAATGACTTTCTTTTTCCTTGAGCTTTTGATTTCTATTTTTATTTATTTTTTTTTAGGTCTCCTATTTTATAAAACATTCAGGTGAGGGGGCGGGGAGACACAATTGCAGAACTTTTATCTTAGAGTTGATCCAATCTAATTTCCTTCACTCTGTAGGTGATGAAATTGAGGCTCAGAGAAGTTACCTGACTTACTCTGGGTTTCACAGCTAGTTACACCTAATTATAAGTAGCTCATCCCTGTGGATTTCCAGTGAGTGGTGCATCTCTGGGTTTTTAATTTATAAAACCCCAGACCTGAACTTTGATGGTCTCACACGTGATTAACCCTGAGATATCCCAAGTTCTCCAGGCTCCAGGAATTGGTGAATGGATTTTTAAAAGTCTAAGTTGTGCTCTGGATATTTGCAATTTTTGAATGATAGTTAGCTGGCATTAGAATTATTAGACAAGTAGTAGCACTTACTGCTCATAAATGGAAAATGTAGGGAGAGACCTGGAGCCTTCACAAAAATGTGAGTCTAGAATTGATTACGAATGTGGTGCTGAAGGCTGACAGCAAAGCTCAGGTAATAGGCACAGCTGGGTTGTTGCAGGTGTTTGCAGAAAGGGCTAATCAAGGGAGTTGCTTAGCACAGCAAAGGCAAAAACTTTTCTCCTAAACCTTAATTCTAAACCTCACATGCAAGGAGGAATGAAATCTGTGCAGACTGTTCCAGGAGTTTATAGGAACTAACTACTAAATGTGCAAATGGGAGCTTGTTTGAAGTTTCGAGCAGAGGAGCATAGCAACTTGTATACCCTTCACTAAAGAACCGTCCTCCGCTGTGAGGGAAGGTCATCGTCTTCCACTGAGTGCACAGCCTGTACAGATGTGAAATTCAAGGTATCTTTTTTTCAGAATGGTTATTCCTCTTAGAACAGAAGATCTGAGACAGAATTAGAAAACATAATCTAAAATGGAAACCTTACATTGTAGGATCTTGTGGAGGGAGAAAGTTAAAACTAAAGGGCCACGTTAGAGAACCAAAATAGGAGGGAGGAGGAATATTAGACCCAAGAATCTATCTAACAAGCATGTGGCTCTTCCCACAGAATTAGCACCGGACTTTTGGAAGGAGTTCATCATAGCATGTTCTACAGATCAAAAGGAATAAGTCGCAAAGCTGGAAAGAATGAGGAGACCTTCTTTATATAACAAAACAGAGCATCTGGGGCTTAGCAGCTCCTATGAAGTAGTATAAGCGTGTTTGACTTGGCCAGTTGGTAGCTGTGTTGTGGGTATTAATATCCCCATTTTTCAGATGAGGAAACTGAGGCACAGAAAGTTTAAACTTTTCCATGTACATATGGTGAAGTCACATTTGTCCTTAGGCAGTAGGGCTTCAGAGTCTATGTTTCTTTGTCACTATTCTATGTCAGAAATCAAGGTGGTTTTAATAAGGATGAAAAAGCAGAATTAGGAAACCTAGCTTGATCACTCATTAAAATTAGCTTTCTAATGCATATATCCTAAATTGAAGTTATCCACCCTAACATTGTCCGAGTTGGACAGCCACAGCCTTGTTCCCAGAGGTTGAGCCTATTCCATAAAACATTCAACACAGATGAGTAGAGAATGCAAGTGCGTGGAGGGCAGGATGCCCCGAATGAGAGACCAAGGCTGACCAGGTATGCGCAGCTTTTTCTCACAATCTCTCTAATTTGATAAGTAATCATTCCCTTGAAAAGTATAATGGAATGGAGGGTGTACTTTCCTAAGGAGTGGGAATTACTTCTGCTTTATGGAAATGCTCACAGAAAGCACTTAGATATGATGGGTTGGAACATGCGATCAGAATATGGAAAAGCAAATCATATTTTATTGAATTCTGAAATAGGAAGCAGAATTGAATATGGTTAGGTGTGTGGTCTCCAGAGGCAGCAGGCCTATTTTGGATTCTAGATCTACCACTTATTAGCTGTGTGGTCTCAGGCAATTTATTTTATCTTTCTCAGACTCAGTTTCTTTATCCTGAAAATGGAGATAAGAATACCTGTCCTTCGGAGTTGTGACATTTTATATGAAACATCTATTGAAATTATGTAGTCCAGATCTAAGCCTTTCGGGTGAAGAATCTGACAAGTGGCTTTCTAATTGGGGTACATATTCCTCCTCAGAAACATTGCTCTGCAGGCTTAGGATTCAGAGGCAAGGCCTGACTGCTTCTTGTCAATGTGAGATGTTGAAGAAGTAGCTTCTTCTAATTAACTCAAGATGGCAACCTCCCAAAGCTGTCTGTTTTCAAGATTGTAGGTATTTCATTTTCATTCTGTTGTGATAAAGAGGAATGTGGTGAAGATGATCGGAATTACCTCCTATTATGAGCTTGTTAATTTGTCTGCTGTAATTTTTCTAAGCGTTTTCTTGGAACACATCCAGAAATTTATAAAAGAGATCATCTTCCATTTTATACTGTTACAGGCTGTGAAACAATAACTAATTTGAGATAATAAGTATCTTATGTAAACATACATAAATACAAAACATGCTGGAAGCAAGTACACCACCAACCAAGACTAGAGAAGCTATATTTTTAGCAGAGTTTACTCTTGTATAAGATGAGATAAAGGTATGGAAATATGCTAAGATGTTAGTACACTCATTGCATTAGTCATTTGTCCAATAAGTATTTATTAAGTACATCATATGAAAGAGAGATACCAAATATCCAATTCAAAGATAAAGGTGCATATATCATACAAAATCACAGCAGCATCAGATGAAACAAACTGCTTTATTTGTACTAAAATATTTGCAAAAATTGATTAATTGCATTATGAGACACTTTCATAGTGCACCGATGCTGATTGAAATACGGCTGTGACTATTGCTGTTTGTTTTATTAGATTAAATAGGTCTTTATATTTGGACTGGTATATATCATAGAATCATCTGTAAGCCCCCTTTTATTTCAGTTCTATAACAGATTCATTTTTAAACTACTTTGATATAATTTCAAGCTTTTAGAAAAGCTGTAAGGCTTCTACAAAAAACTCTCACATACCCTTTAGCCAGATTCACCAATTCTTAAAATTTTGTACCTTTTTTTTTTTCTTTTGGCTGCACCGTGCGGCATGCAGGATTTTAGTTCCCTGACCAGGGATTGAACCCATGCGCCCTGCGGTGGCATCACGGAGTCTTAACCACTGGACCTCCAGGGAAGTCCTAGTTACCTTTGTTTTAATCTGAAGTATTTTTGAATAATTTCCAGAAATTTTGCTTTTTACTGAATATCCAAGGACATTGCTAGAAAGATTTGTGCTGAAGAGAAATCTGTGAGCCAGGTGTTTAAAATCTTTAGCAAATGAAGGGTGCATATCAGTGATCAAGAGGACTAGGAATGTAAAACCTATTGGTATGAGTCTCAGAATTTCTAGAAATAATGATCTCTATATCCCTGGGTTTGTCCTGTTATCCAGTCTTTATTGACTTTGTCCATTGACAGGGCAGAACTTCAGCCACCACTCTGATGGGCTACGTCCTAGATCTGTATCTTTGCAAAACTTTGTTATTGCTAACCTGATAAATTCAGATGTTTGCTTCAGATCATAACTTCCTAGCTTTCTTCCTACCCACTTATTTCTTCCTGTCTTCTTCCTTCCCTGAATTCTTTAGATCCCATGGTTCATCATATCCATGAATAGTCTCACAGCCTTTTCTCATTGTCATTCTGTTTTGCTAACCTAATAAAACCCCTGAACTGGGTAAATCCAACTATCCACTTTCTTTGTGCTTAATCTTATGTTTTGGGCAGAGGTGAAAAGATTATTGCTACTACAGATTCATGGTCTCCAACTTCATCTGTGCTCTCCTCAGTTCCGGGCAAGCCCAGCTACAATCTTCCTTTCTTCACTGTGACCATTGAAAATCTTGTCTTGTCACTTCATGGACATATTTAGTAATTATCTCATTTCTCTTCTGTAACTTCAACCTCTACCCTTTTATAGAATCCTTCCCTTTAAAATGTAATCCGCTATACTCTCACATGGGGAGGGGACCCTCCTGTAGCGCCTGTGTATTCAAGATTTTCAAGTGCATCTACCCACATATCCCCAGCTAAGGTCTCCAGGACCCACTTCGTCCTTATTGGAATTATAAAATCAGAGTCTTGCCTGGGCTGAGAATTCAACCTTTTATGAAGTTCTGCTGCTCTTAAGATTAGGTCCTGAGCCTGGTTCTCAGTACAATAAGCTCTCCAGTTACAGAAAGTTGGTGATTCTTTAAAATCTGATAAAGCAGTTCTCTGGATTTCAGTACTTTGCTTTCAGTTGGTGATTGATTGTCCTGAATTAGTTATTTCCTTTCTTCAAAGCATCACTGGTGCTCAGCAACAGCTATTCCATTCCGGAGTCCTTGCAAATACTATTTCCCTCACACCTCTCAAATGCCAGAGATACTGTACAAGTTAGTGCACACCGTTCAACATGTGTCCTGCTCCATGCACTCCAGGTAAAAGTATAAACAATTACACTCCTACAGCATGTCAGAGATTATCAATCTTACATCCATCA
Source organism: Eschrichtius robustus (assembly GCF_028021215.1). Lineage (NCBI taxonomy): Eukaryota > Metazoa > Chordata > Mammalia > Artiodactyla > Eschrichtiidae > Eschrichtius > Eschrichtius robustus. The sequence goes on from NC_090828.1 coordinate 40,263,434, forward strand.
CCAGTGATCGTGGGTCCATTACCAGCTGACTGGTGGATAATCCAACTTAGAATCCCATAGAGTCAGCTTCCTAGGATAATTCTCACTACCAATTTTCTGACTCAACCCTAAAAACAGGGCATGAGGCAGATTCAGTTGTACACCATTTTCTGAGAGCTTCAGTTGTACATCATTTTCTTTTAAAAAAAGAAAACAGTAGGGAGTGAGAGAAGCAAAATAGCAAAGAGGAAAAAGCTGAGCTCGAATAAAGTCTGGGCTTGACCTAGTTCACGGGGGATCACACCACAGAGTTATTGCCAACTTGAGACAAAAAGGCTGTCCTATTGTACCATACACCTGTTGAACATTGACTCTGTGCTGCCCCAGATGTGAGGTGCCATCAGCCAGAGGCAATCCTCCAGAGGAAGGGAGTAGTTGTTAGCAGCCTACCCTATGGCAAGTAGGCTAGCAGTAGCCTGTTAAAAGATGCTGCTACGTGGATGCTCCTCAAAAACATGATATTGAGAGAGGGAGAAGTAGGTACAATATATAGTACATACTGTGTGATTTCATTTATGTGAAATTCAGAACAGGCAAAAGGAATACATGACCAGAGTGATGGTTGCTGCAGGGTGAGGAAAATACACTTACGGGAAAAATGAGAGTTGGAAATGTTTCATATCCTTACCTCTGGTGTTGCAGCATCAGGTATGGACTGGGGATGGGAGATGGAAAAAGTGCTAAACATTTGGGTCCTCACTCAAAATATGATTAAAGATTTGTGCACAGGGTAGAAAAGAGGAATCCTATGAGTTGAGGAATATAATTTTGACCACTGCCTCAACCTAAATTGTGAGGGAATTTTCTTTCTTGCTTGCTTTCCCCCTGAATAATCAACGTGTTAATTAACCCTACACCTGTTGCAGTCCTATTGGATATAAGACCTTTTCTCTTTGTCTTCTTCATTTTTATTTAATTTTTATCCCTATTTAGTTATGTATTTTTCTATTCTTCTGCTTTTCCAGCTGCCAATTCAGAAAACCTTTCTCTGGCATGGCTTTTGTTCCAAACTCTTTCCCAACACTCGATATTGTATTATATGAAATATGATTACTTTGAGTAAGCCCCATTGGAGCTGCTCCTTATAAAAGCAATTTATCCGGTTATAAATACATCACTTAAGTTTAAGCACCCAGTTTTAACAACTCATGCTGCTCCCCTGGGACTCACAATTCACTCAGAGCCTTGCATGTCAGAAACATTGAAGCAAACATGTGCAGCATAAAAAGTGTCTATCCACACAAACCTTTATCCCTCACACTGTTTAAATATTGGTTGAATACATGGATGCCACAACTTTATTTTTTACCAAAACATTTATTTCAGTCATTCCATATATTCAGAGCATTAGAATCAACATATGAGTTATGCTGTTGTGTTCAGAAGAAACAATTACAAACTTGTGATGAAAAGAGGAATAATGCAGAATTCACACATTATTACATGGTGTGAAAAATGATACTGCTGTGTATTGCAGGAACATAGATTATCTTAAAGTTCATTGGTTACTTTCATAGTCCTTTTTCCATCTTTGAAGAAATGTAAAATAGAGATTTTAAGCAAGAACCATAAAGTAAGAATAAAGAAATTATAAAAATAACTTAGAGTCACCTTTGCTATTTTGGTATAAACGCATAACTTTCAACTGAGGAAAGACTTGTGAGATATTCTGAAAGCAAATAACAAAGAGCTTTTTATAGTACTGATGATTACATTGATTTCTGGCAGCTATCAATTATAACTCGTGTCCACTACAATCCTGATTGATGTTTAATGCCAGTCATTTCCAATTACTTTGGTTTAACAAAGAAAAAGTTCTTATGGAAATGTATTTACCTGCTTGACAACCCCTTTGGCAGTTTTCCGTATTATGAATCTGCTTTTGACATTGTCTGTGTGTCTTTTAGTATTTTCATTGTATCCTACTCTCTACTCTCTCCCTTTTTTTCATTCCCCATCTCAACTTCTTCATGTGAACTATACAAGGGAAAACTTGACATTCCAGGCCTAAGAAAAATATGTAGCTGTCTGTCCACTAACAGATGGTGTTTTATACCTCTATCTATATCTAGCTCTATATCTATCTATCTGTCTATCTATCTGTCTGTCTGTCTGTCTATCTATCTATATTTCTGACGTGTAAAATTAGAGTTTTAAGTTTTGTATACTTATGTACTTATATATATGTACTCATATATATGTGTATATGTGTATATATATACGTGTTTATGTGTATGTGTGAGAGAGAAGTTGCAAGGGGTGTATGGGAGAACTACATTTTTTCTTCTTTTTTTAAAATTTGATGAAGTGTTATTAACATTTTTCTACATGATTACTCAATGATTATGACCATAAATAACATGGTCATAATTTATTGCCTCGAAAACACAGGTGGAACCTTGAAGCATTTATCATCTGTGGCGATCCACAATGTGTTTTATATTACCAACAAGATTTTATATGTCTGTCAGTTTGAAATAAATAGTACTGGAAGCCCTGATGAAAAAACATTAGCAAATAATCCTTCTTGAAAGAGAATGAGAGAAAAAGGGAGATATTAGAGTTCTAATCACCTAACTTTAGTGGCTTTGATATATTTAAAATCTGCAGTGCTAATTTGGTACAAAGTCAAGGACACTGCTGGGACTGGTTGGAATTTTCATTGTGACACAGGTGAAGGATTAAATCTTTTCCTTCTGTTTTGTGTGGTGTCTTTGGATTTGATTGATTGATCGGTTGATTTTCAATCTAAGTTTGAACCTTTCTCTCTAAGATCTCCAATCATCAGATAAGTTTTGCTGTAGTAACAGGCTACTTTAAAATTTCAGGGGCTATGGTACAAATATTTATTTCTTTTTTGCACTACGGGATCACTGGGGATCAATTCTGACTCTGTTCCACCTTGTCAGAACTCTGGACTCAAGAATGAGGAATCAGCCACTACCCGGAACATTGCAAGTTCTCACGGCAGAGAGAAAAAAATATAGTGCACTGGCTCTTACAGCCTCTGCTCAGAAATGCTACTTACCACTCTGGTCATGTTTCATTGTCCTAAGCAAGTCATATGGCCAGGCCTGATTTACATGGTGTGGTATGTAATAATCCCCCAGGGAGGGCAGTGAAAAATATTTGTGATCAAAATACAATCTACAGTGGGTTCTTTTCATTCCAAGGCAAGAAATAGATGGGCTTGGAACTTCTTTCCACTTAGCAAGGTGTCTTATAAGGAAAAAAAAGCCCAGGAATCATCAAAGCTCTTTATCTGTCTCTAGTTAAGGTAACTCACAATCTAACTCAGCTTCAGATGTCAGGAGAAATTACGCAGTAATAAAAATGCAATGTTGCCCGTTATCTCCTCCCCATACCTTTCTCATAGACCTTCAGTAGTAGTAGGTGGGGATTTGGAAGTTCTCTCTCTTTTGACCTTGGAAATACCACTAATCTGAATGACTATCATTCAGCTTTGCTGGAGTGATAAATAAACCCTAAAATCCCAAGGCTTAACACAATAAAGGTTTATTTCTTGCTCAGACAAAATATGCTACAGTTTGACTGTTTATCTTAGGCTGGCTTCCCCAGAAAGCAGACTCTGAGATGAAGATTTGTGTCCATGGAGGTTAGTGGGGAGAAGTGGGGGGAGCCCTTGGAGTCAGCACCAGTGGGTGAGGCAAGAAAGTAGGATTGGGCAGAGGGAAGAGTTGAACTATAATGCTGTCTTACCAGAGGCCTCCGTTAATCTCACAGGAAAATCTGGAGCTGGGCTAGTTCTTCAGGGTTGTCTTACATGGGGATTGCGGGCAGGCTGTTATACTTCTGTATTGACCAGTTATTAGGTGTGTGCTACCCCTAGAGAAGGGTAATAGTCTTGGCAAAGAAGCTCTCTTCTGCTGAGGGAAATCTCCAGAGTTCAGCTCAGCTGAGAGCAGTCACCACTGATGAGGGAATCTTGGTGGCACAACAGAGCATCCCCTATGATTGTCCCCCTCCATTTTTATAGGTGGACCATTGAGAACTTGTGCTTCCTAAACCTGCCATGGCAGAAGACAAAGGAGCTAGAGGTCTCTACCCACCTTTCATTGTCCCATACCAAGTCACATGGCTCTGAGCTAACTGCAAGTGTGGCTGGGAGAGAGAGGAGCACAAATGTGTTCATTGAGTGCTAATAATCTCTAACACACTGCCTGATTTACTAGATGATAATTTTTGGTGCCTGAAAGAACTTGTTTTCACCAAGAAATGTTTACTGTGCAGGTGAAATTTATGTAACATTCTTCCAAATTTAGGGACTGGGTTATTTATTTGGATTTGTTCTGTTTCAGTATTGCTCTGTATAAAGGTAATGGATATTTTATTTATCACCTCTCTCTTTCTGATTCAGAAGAATGCTTGTTGCCATCTGGAATCACAGAGAAAAGAAATAACTCTTCTTCTGAAATCACCGTTCATGCCAAGTATATAAGTTGCAGTGTCATACTACAATGAATTTAGAGAATATAGTAGAAATTTTTGTTAGGATATAGTTTCATCTGCAATATGAAAGTTTGTTTCGCTTACATAATAAACTGTAAGTAGAAGGTCCAGGTATGGCAGCTCTGCTCCATGAAGTCCAGGGACCCAGGTTCCTTCTGGTTGTTGCTCTGCAATCCTTAGAATGTTACCCTTGTCTGCCGTGTCCCAACATGACTCCCCACCAGGTCCAAGTTTAAAGTGGCAAGTTGGAGGAAGGAAGAGAAAAGGGTCATCGTCCCTCCTTTTAGGACACATTGGAAGTTGCTTATATCATTTCCCTTCATATACTATTGGGCAAAATTTAATCATATAGCCACACGTAGCTGAGAATTGCAGCCTTCATTCTAGGTTGCCATGTACCTAAGAAGAGGTGAAAGGATAGTGTGGATAACTATTTTGTCTGCCGTGGTGGCCTGGAACCTGTCAGTTAACACCAGGTTGGAGGCTTGATTATGTCAGGGGTCTCTGTTTTCTTCCGTTCTAAAGGTGGAAGAAAGGCATTTATTTTTCTCTCTCTGGGGTAGGGCCACAGAAAATCTACTTATTTGTGATGGAGTAACATCAAACAGCAGGGTCATTAAACAGCTCATTAGAACATAAAATACATATTGTATTTTTGTTTCAGTTAAAAATAGAGGGCTAATTCAGATGCACTTAGAATATAATTATTTTTTATCAGTATTTTTATACTTTTAAAGTAGTACAAAAGTGCACATTATTCTTAATTTAAATTGACAACCACTGTGTTACTTCTAGAATAGATATGGATGATCTTTGTGTCCCTCCAGGACACAAAGAGAGTCAGTTAAAACATCTTTGATGATGTATATTGATTTTATTTGGAGGTAAGAGTTAAATACTTTTCATAAAAAGGGCTAAACATAGGGAGAGTGGGAGGGGAATGCAAGAGGGAGGAGATATGGGGATATATGTTTATGTATAGCTGATTCACTATGTTATACAGAAGAAACTAACACACCACTGTAAAGCATTTATACTCCAATAAAGATGTTAAAAAAATAAAATTAAATTAAAAAAGGGGCTAAACATATCATACATGCATTTCATTGAATATATCAAGAATGGTGGTATTAGTTTTAAGATTACATTTTTTTTTTTTTTTGTATTTTGGCTGCACCAGGTCTTAGTTGCAGCATGCGGGCTCTTCTTCCTTGCAGCGTTCAGACTCTCATTAGGGCATGCATGCAGGATCTAGTTCCCTGACCAGGGATCGAACCCAGGCCCCCTGCATTGGGAGCATGGAGTCTTACCCACTGGACCACCAGGGAAGTCCCAAGATTACATTATTTAATGGAATATTAAAAGTATTTTTTCCTTTTCACTACAGATTTCATATATATATATATATATATATATATATATATATATATATATATACACACATATATATATATATATATATATATATATATATATATATATAATTTACTGACCTTGGCATTATTCAAACTTGATTCAAAATTAGAAGAAATAAATTAATAGTTTTTAAGTTCATAAATGTGCAGCTTCTATATGTGACCTGATAGAACACTCTAATTTTTCCCTAAAGATAATTGTTTTTAGAGATCAAATATAATTCCAAATGTTCTATATTAGAACTCTAAAATTTTTGAAGAAGTGACTTTTCAGGTGCTTGGCATTAGTGAGAAAATTTTGAAAGTAGCTTTTCTGTAATCTTGAGTCAGTTCTGATCCAGCAGGGATTACTATGGATGCCAACACCATGGGAGCCCTGGGGACAAATCCTGCTGTGTGCTTGCTGGCATCCACTGGATTTTCTTGGAAGTTCAGTCAATCTTGATAAATATGATTTCTTCCCAAAAGAACAAGACCTGCTTGTGCTCCAGGAGGCTGTTGGGACTGACTTTTCTTTCGGGAAAGTTGGTAGGGGTCAAATTTTATGCCTTAAATACCCATTATCTTTAGTCACTACCCCAAATACCAGCTTTTTCAGTAATCAATACTCTATACTTGCAGCCATTTTTTTTTTCTTGAGCCAACTTTCATAGCTCTTTTTCTTCTAAAACCATTCTCTTTTGCCTTTTGAAATCCTCATTCTGTGGTATAAAATTTTTATGTTCTTCTCCAAATCTCCCTACCTTAACTGAATCTTAGATAGCTCCAAAAAGACTGCATTCGTTGTAGGTCTTTTAGTTAACGTCACGCCTTATCCTATAAGCCAAAAAACTCAATATTGGAAGTGGGATAAGCATCCTCACCACTCTCATAATCCAGCTTTTGTGATTTTATTTTTTCTGATTTTCTTTATATACAGTAATAGAAAAAACAACCATATTTTTTGACGACGAGGACAGCTAGCTATCCATCTCACTATCTTTCCCCATTCCTACCTTCTGACCTCCGGATCATTCCCTGTCACTCTTTGAGGACTTTGGTGTCCATCTACAATCTTTTTTGTGAACAGTATCCTGCCATCCTCCAATACGAGGTCAAATCACATTTGGATTTCTCTAGAAGAGAAATTATCTAGTGATTATAGTACTGTGGCTGTATCCATTGACAATCTCTTCACTCCACTTCAACTGTATCTCCCAAGATTCACCTTGGACATTTTCCCTTTCCATAACTATGTCACTTCTAAATTCTTATCTTAAAATATCCCACTTTATATCTATAAGCAGCTATGCTTTCGATTCTCTCACATTAAAGGAGAATGTATCACATTAGAAGAATGTGAACTTTTAAATCAGTCAGAATTGAGTTTGAATTTTAATTCTGGATTTTTTAACAGTGTTATTATCCTCAATAGCTGACTTAATCAAATTGGGCTTTAGTTTTCTAAGTAATAATAGTTAAGATACATCAGTCAAGTTTTAAACCTAGCTATACACTTGCTTTAGAATTCTTAACCTTTTGATTGCACCTAATACAAAGGAACACGTTGCTACCTTTTTTAGATTAAACATTAAAGTCCACTCTCTCGTTCCTTCTATCACTCCTTGGATCCAGAAGAGAAACACAGGAGGTCCTTAGCTGGAGCACATGCCATACAACTCTATGTGTGATATTCAGCACATGCTAAGGAATTATAAGGATTGTATGAATTCATATGTAAAGGTTTCAGAAACCGAGGATGCTGACTTCTCTTTTGGTCAGTGTAGAATCAGCACTAACAGACTTAATTGTAAGAGCTAGGTAATCATTCATTAAGTGCAAAGTCCCTGGAATATACTAGGTGAATAGTAAATGTATGACTATGTATTATTCCCACTACCAAGGTTGCTCAACCTTTTTGAGTTGTTAGGGCCTCTACTCTCTCCTGGCCATCAGCACTCTTCTTGCTTCCTCCCTTCTTCAGCATGGATGCTATGGTTCGTCACCTCAGTGATTCTCTTGCTAATACCAACAAAATCTTTGCCCTCTTGTCTTTTCCTCCCATTTTCCTGGCAAAGCAAAATCCCATCTCAACCAGTTTTCTATCTTTTCTGGTCCTACTTCTGGCTTTCTAATGATTGCTGGAAATGTGACATAATAATGCAAATTTCCATTACAATAAATCCATGATCTCCGGCATTAACTGTACTATTTGGGCTAACCAGAAGTTGTTTTCTTTTTTTTATAGGTGTTTTGTTTATCCATTTTTTGCAGCAATTTTATAAAACCATCCCTGTTATTATGTTACACTATTCCACCCCCCTCTTAAAACATGACTTAAGAGATCCCTCCTTAACTTCCTGTTACCCTGCCTTAAAATGACACAAATTTATATCTATGATTTTCTCTTTAAATTTTATCTCCAAATAATTATAATCTACTATGTAAGGCAGTAGTGAATCCCATTTATTGAATGGACTCTGCTTCATCAGTAATTTTTTTCCCCTCCAGTATCTTCGAGTTTTCCTAAATAGGCCCTTCTTCTATTTGAAATATAATTGACCCTTAAACAACTGTGGGGGTAAATCCATGTTTAATTTATAGTCAGCTCTCCTTATATGTGGTTCTGCATCCACAGACTCAACCAACTTCAGATTGTATAGTACTGTAGTAGGTATTTATTGAAAAAAATCTGTGTACCTGTGCAGCTCAAACCTGCATTGTTTAAGGGTCAGAGGTACACTTAAGTTCCTTTTGCCACAAACCCCTCTCTTTACGTCATGCCCAACTCTGTGGTCAGTATATCTCCTTCCTTGAATGTGTATTGACTCCTTCTTTCTCCACTTTTTCACTTTCTGTTCATACTTAAACTTTTGAAATTTTGCTTCTGCTCCACCCATTTCAATAAATCCACTTTCACTAATGTCCTATGTTGTTAAATACAATAGACACATCTGTGTCTCTGTCATCCTTACCTTATGTTAGCGTTTGCTGATATTTATCACTCTCTCATCTAAACAAAATTTCTTCCCTTGGATTCCATGATTCTTGACTCTCTTGACTTTCTTCCAACATCTCTCAATGTCCTTTGCTGCTTTCCTCTTTCTCTATACTGGCATCGTTTTCCTCCCTGATACTCTTAACTAGTTCAAATAAAACCCAAACTCCTCTAAGCAGGACATTTACAAGTTCTTTAGGATCTGCCCCCAGCTTACATCTCTGTCTTCATTTCTATCAAGTCTTCAACTCCTCATGCAAACTATTTACTTTAATCGTGCTAGCCAAACTGTCTCTTTTTCCCTTTGGTCTTTGTACATCTTATCCCTCTGCTTGGAACACATCTTCATCCTTCTTGTCTTCATTATGTCTTAGTGGTTTTTAAGTCTGACTTTCCTAACATCTCCTACATGGCCTTGGTGCCTTGTTTGGTGTCTGAGGGGGCACTGTGACTTACGGCTGGCACTCATCTCACTTTACTGTAACTGCCTATTTACTTACCAGTCTCTTCAACTTCCTCTATGTGGGTTGGAACAACCTTATTCCTCACTGGGCCCCCAGTTCCCAGCAAAATGGCTGAAAGATGCTTATTATGTACGTTTAGAATGAATTAATGATGATCCTTAGTCATATCTGACTAAACCAAATGAAATGCTTTTGTTTCTTTACGTGAAATGTAAGGTTAATATCATTGTTGATGATGTTTTTACCTGATCTACCTGGTAGTATGTAATATACCTTTAATAAATGCTCATTTCCCATTCTGGCTATCATAGACCATCTTTATTTGTCAATAAAACAAATACATGTTCTCTTTCATCCTCCCTCCTCAAACTTCACTGTCTAGTGGGCACTACCGTTTTAGCAGCCCATAAAGAAAGCATCTTACTCAGTCTCATCTCTTCTAAAATCCTGCCTTTATGTTTTTCCAAAAAATCTTCAAAAACTAGTTCTTTTCTCCTTTGAATTTCTGCTCTTGCCATCTCTCATCTGTAATATTTCAGGTTTCTCCTCTAATTGCATATCTCTAGCTCTGTACTACTGCTGTCAATCTTCAATTTCAGAATGTAAGTTTTCTTATCAACCCAAACCTGTCTCCACACTCATAATTTTTTTTTTAAAGCAGGCTTTGTTAATGGCCTGGCATTCTGAGAACTTGCTTACTGTACTCTCAAGAGGAACTGGGTCATATGTGAATTCGGTGTTTTTTATGAGTCCATTTGCTGTAGATAAAGTGGGTAGTTAAGCCTCAGAAAATCCAGGATTGTCATTTCACTGGAAAATGAAAGTTTCCCAATTCATCTTGGCTCACAGTTTATCATAATAAACGCTTCAGAGATGAATGCTTTTAACATTCACTGAGATTTTTCTGAACTTTTAAATATGCATTCACTTTACTGTTCTCAAATGTTATGTACTGTGAATATTTATTAAGAATAATTTACAAAACACTGCTGAATAGTGATGAATTTAATAATGTATCTTGTTGTAAGACACTTCTGAAATTTATAGAACTTCAATAAGCCTTTAAATATTTTTTCATATTTTTTTTCATTTTAATATCTAGCAAGAGAATAGTTGAGATCCCCTCTACACTCACATTAATAGATTTGTAACTGTTGAGTGAGTTTGACTGTACACTATATATATATATCGGGAGGTTAGTTATAACTATGAAAGCTAATATAGGAGATTATGTGGAGTCATGCGAAACAAAGGAGAAAAAAAGTTTGTCTCAAAAGATTGTTCTTTATCAAAGGAAAACCACAAATCACACTTTCCCTATGACCTTTCTCATACTGGTTATATTTGTTACATCTAGAACTTTTCAGCTGCTTTTCATCTTTTCTCTATGTTCTCATTATGTTTTGTATTTGTGGCAATCGTTAAGCTGGTGGAATTCTCCTTCAATATAATTTCTCTTGCCAGTTAAAAATATTCTCAAGAAAATGACACAAGGTGTCCCTCATAATTTAGGAAGAGTGTTTAGAGAAAAATTTCCCATGTAACTCAGCCCTATGTGTTCAGGCTAAAACTGAATGCTGTGGCTTACTGATCTCTTCTCATAAAGAAGTAGACATTTGTGAACTTTACCATCAGACTTTGTCTCATTAGTTGTAATTGAATAAATCTTAACATTGTTGACATATTAAGTTGGAGGACAGGTACAGTGAAAATTCAATTCTGGATGCTAGAGACTTTACATTGAGCTTTAACTTGAGTCTCAGAATTGCTGCTTAAAATTATGCTAAGTTCAATAAGTCAGACAGAAAGACAAATACTATATGATATCACTTATATGTGGAATCTAAAAAATACAACAAACTAGTGAATATAACAAAAAAAGCAGCAGACTCACAGATAGAGAAAACAGACCGGTGGTAACCAGTGGGGAGAGGGAAAGAGGGGCAATATAGATGGGAGATTAAGAAGTACAAACTACTAGGTATAAAATAAGCTACAAGGATATATTGTACAACACGGGGAATATAGCAAATGTTTTATAATAACTATCAATGGAGTGTAACCTTTAAAAACTGTGAATCACTATATTGCACACCTGGAATTTATATAATATTATACATCAAAAATAGTTCATTAAAAAATGTTCTGCATTAAATGTTATATTGGTTAAATTTCAAAAAGATAACTTAAGGTAAAACATTTAAATGAAAAGCTCAAAGAGAAAAATTATTACCTGTATTCTCACCACCTAAATAGCTATTTTAAAAAATTTTCTTCTATAATCTGTCATATACACTGTCCCTAAGTATCCTCAAGGGATTGGTTCCAGGAAGCCCTCTGTGGATAATAAAATCCGTGGATACTCAAGTCCCTTACAGTCAGTCCTCTCAATCCACGGGTTCCACATCTGCAGATTCAACTAAGGGCTGATCGAATATTTCTATTTGTATATTTACCATATAAGAGGAATAGATTTCCATTATAATTAAGGTCATGAAGGAGAGTCATGTATCTCATTTTCCTAAATTGAATTTCTTTCTCCTTTCTTGAATTGGAGGGAAGTCTCATCTTAATTTGTCCAAAGTTTTGTCATTTAACACCCATAGGTTACATTTTTTGCATGACCCCTTGACCTTTCTCATACTGGTTATATTTGTTACATCTAGAACTTTTCAGCTGCTATTCATCTTTTCTCTATGTTCTTTGATTTTTCTGGTAATACCAAGCAACCCTATTTCCAGGGTTATTTTAAAGTCTGTGACATTATGGTTAAAATAATGTTTAAAAAAGCAATCCCAGTGTTTTTGGATCATGAGTTGTGATGATATATTTCAATTTAAAAGGTTAAGAAAATAACTTGGATTTTAATTGTGACAAAATTTAGTATTTTTGTTAAGAAAACTAGTTATAAACTGTGAAGCTCAAATCTTTCTCATGATATTTCGTGTTTACGTGTACTACCATCTACACACCTTGCTCTATCAGAACATGGCCTTCCCATTTCCAATTCTTGCCTGTGAATACAGGAATAATTTTGGGCATAGGGGAAAGAAATAAAAACAAATATAACAGTTTTTGTTTCATTTACTCAATGATTTTATGTCCTCAGTAGAATTTAATTTTTATGTAGATTTTACCTGTTTTTGTTAATTTTGTAAATTCCTAAGAATTTTCTTTTTGTTACTCTGTAAATGGTAACTTTCCTTCTATTATATTTGATTTTTGTAATCTGCCACAGTAGAGTTCTTATTGCTCCTAATACTTTATAAGATTTGATTCTCTTGGTATTCTACACATATGTCATCTACCACTAGTGCCTGCTTCTGTCTTTCAATTTTTCTTTCTTTCTTTCTATCATGTACTTGCATTGGACAGTTTAGAGCAGTGTTAAGTTGTAATGGTGTAAGCAGTTATTATTATTGATTATATTTGTACATGCTCTAAATATCCATATATTTTGGAGTTAACTTCACTTGTGGTCATGTGTTCTTCTTCTGATGGATTTCCTTTTCTTTCTTTCTTTTTTTTTTTTTTAAGTTTATTTATTTATTTATGGCCGCGTTGTGTCTTTGTTTCTGCGCGAGGGCTCCCTCTAGCTGCGGCAAGCGGGGGCCACTCTTCATCACGGTGCGCGGGCCCCTCACCATCGCGGCCCCTCCCGCCGCGGAGCACAGGCTCCAGACGCGCAGGCTCAGCAGCCGTGGCTCACGGGCCCAGTCGCTCCGCGGCATGCGGGATCTTCCCAGACCAGGGCTCGAACCCGCGTCCCCCGCATTAGCAGGCAGACTCCCAACCACTGCACCACCAGGGAAGCCCCTCTTTTTTTTTTTTTTGATGTGGACCATTTTTAAAGTCGTTATTGAATTTGTTACAATATTGCTTCTGTTTTATGTTTTGTTTTTTTGGCCTCCAAGCATGTGGGATCTTAGCTCCCCGACCAGGGTTTGAACCCGCACGCCCTCCATTGGAAGGCAAAGTCTTAACCACTGGACTGCCAGGGAAGTCCTCTGATGGATTTCTTGATCCCATTTGCCCAAAGCCTATTTAAAACTTTTGCACCATATTTAAAGCCACGGTCTTATTTTTACTGTGATATCTTGGTCAGATTTTGGTGTCAATGTCATGATGACTTTGTAAAAAAGTAATGGTAAGCGTGATGGTTAATTGTATGTGTCAGCTTGGGTAGGCTCTGGTGCCCACTTGTTTGGCACCATCTAAATACTACTCCAGATGTTACTATGAAAATATTTTGTAGATGCAATAAAATTTTACTATCAGTTAACTCTAAGTAAAGGAGATTACTATCAATAATACTAGGGTAAACCTCACTTAATCAGTCGAAGAGCAAAATTTGAGGTTTCCTGAGAAAGAAGGAATTCTGCCTCAAAACTGCAGCAAACTCAGGAAACTTGCCTGAGCTCCCAGCCTGCTCTTCTGCCCTACAAATTGAAACTTACCAGCCCCCCATATTTTTTGAACCATTGGTTCTAGTTGGTTCAGTGTTTCCTTTTCGCCTTCCCTCTTCATGATTACAAAGGCAGTATAGATAGCATGGTAGTTAAGAGGATGGACATAGGACAGAATCTGTGAAATTTTCTGTGTATGTGATGTGTATCACATCACTTTGGAATAGTGACAATTGTGTCTTTTCCTTTCCAATCATTGTCTCTTTGCTGTTGTTGCTATTCTTGTATTAGTGTACTGATTAGGATTCCTAATATAATGTTGAATAAGATTGGTGATATTGCTTTGTTTTGTTTCCTGTCTCAAAGGGAAATGATGTTTTGCTTTAGGTTTTTTGTTGTTGTTGTTAATATAGGATAAATACTAGACAAAAAAACCCTATTGCATAATTTGTAGATGCAATTGAAAAATAAATGCCATGATTCAGTAAGCTAAGCATGTGAAGAGCTTCTCCCATTTGATTTTATGTATATTTGTAATATATATTTTTCATCTATGGAAGCTGTTAAAATCAGTTATTGAAATAATGTGAGCATAGAAATAGTTATATTGCTCTGTCATTAAATGTTAAAATAAAATTTTCAAAAATAATTAAGCAGAGAGTCATTAACATTGTGTCAGAGAAGATTATCAAAAAGAATATTCTATTGAGAGCAAAATTCTTTTTGTATTGTTAAGAAATTTTAAAAACACAAAAATTATTTGAAAATATTGTTTTTTAATCTAAATCATTTTTTAAATGTCTATTTTTGTGTTTTTATCTACTGAATAAAATATGTTAATGCATGGATATAAGTAACCAACAAATAAATATAAATATATAAATATTGGGGGAACATTGGCAGGAATGAACTTCTTCTGATAGTCATGATCAAAATGTTTGGTGATCACTATACCATAGCATTCTTTTTTTTTTTTTTTTTTTTTTAATATTTATTTATTTGGCTGCACCGGGTCTTAGTTGCGGCATGTGGGAGCTTCATCGTGGCACGCAGGATCTTTTGTTGCCGTGCACAGGCTTTTCTCTAGTTGTGGCATGCGGGCTCCAGAGTGCACAGGCTCAGTAGTTGCGGCATGCGGGCTCTCTAGTTGTGGCGTGTGGGCTCCAGAGCACACGGGCTCAGTAGTTGCGGCACGAGGGCTCTCTGGTTGTGGCGTGCGGGCTACAGAGTGCACGGGCTTAGTTGCCCCGTGGCATGTGGGATCTTAGTTCCCTGACCAGAGATCGAACCCATGTCCTCTGCATTGGAAGGCAGATTCTTAACCACTGGACCACCAGGGAAGTCCCTATACGGCAGCATTCTTTGCAATCATAGTATATCTGACAGAACTTTAAACACTACCATTAGATTTGAGCTCTCAAAATTTTTGGTAGTTTTTTAGTGAACATTACCATGAGGTTAAGAACTTTTCTATTCAGGGAAGGATGTAAGTGAAAGCCAGAGTGTTTCTAAGGAATGAGCAGAATAGTTAGGCACGTGTGTGTGAAAGGTGAAGGTATAGATCAAAATAGCACACAGTTTTTAAACTTGGTGTCTAGATTGGCAGTATACATAAGACTGAAAGAAGAGATCTAGAGAATGATCCAGGAGTATTTAACTTGATGGTTTGGAGAAAATAGTTAAAGGTTGGTGGTTAAGCCCTTGGTGAAAAAAAATACCTCTCTGAAGGGTTAACTCGCTGACACTTCCTTAGGCACAGAGGTGCAGGAGGTTGTTGGCATATACCACAGTAGACGTTCCACCTCTGAGGTAAGTTGAGAGGATACAGGCAAACACCACTCTTCTGCCGAAGATCTGCTGAGTCTTTGAGACATCCAAGCAAAGATGACAAGTAGACAGTTGGATATATGGATTGGGAGTTAGAGAAGATTCAGAGTGGGGGATATTTATTAGTTGGTTATGGCATTTTAGAAGATAATATAACTTTAAGGAAGGGGTAGATAAGGTTGCCTAGGGAAATAGCATAGAATGAGAAGATAAAGTCTTAGATGCAGTCTGGGTTTTAGAGTTCAAGTAGCAGACGAAGGTATGATGATGGGGACAGAAGTGAAATAGCCAGAGAAGAGAGAAAATAATAGTGAAGGGACATGGACACTGACAAAGAAAACAGCCATTCTATATTCTTAGTAAATATCTCATAAAATTCAGGTTAATGGATGCTACATAATAAATGACCCATAAAACAATTCAGTTATTCTTCCTAAAAGGCTAAAAATCCCTGCCTATGTATACCTCATTTTGGAGAAAGAGTCAAGACTATATAAGGATTGAATGATTGCTTCCTTTATTCATGTAAGTAGGGAGGATACTTATTGTGATTTGCTAACATCTAGGAAGTTCCCATATTCCAATCTGTTCTCTTGGTATCTGGAGAAACAATAGACCAACAGAAAGTGTGTGCTTCCTATTTTATACCTGCTCTAAGGATTTATCTGCTATTCATAGCTGTCACTGGCACCCTGCTTCCTACCCACGGTGAAGGAGGTCTTCAGGTTGAGTAAGCGTGAGTGGATGCAGTTATAATTGGTTGATAGCAGCAGAAATAGTGAACAAGTTGTCCAATTGTTGCAAGAATTCTTTGGAAGAGTCAGGGGTAGTCAGCCAAGCAGAGACATTATTGTCACGAGGCAACAGGATGAAGTCAGTAGTGGGGAAAAAATTCAGGTTCTCTTTTTCCATTTTGATCCTGGAGAAGCCAGAAGGCATAATTCAGAGAATTAATGTAGACTCTTATTTTTGCCCTGCACAATCTGTTGGTACCCTCAGGTTGGTAATCTAGAGAAGTAACCGTTGAATTATGAAGTCCCCCAAAGACAGATAGACTTCATTTAACAGTTGCTGTGAGATCATGCGTAACTTAAATCTAACCCACACAGGCCTTTGTTATATCTGGTCTATAGAAAAAAAGAAAAAAAAGAGAGAGAGAGAGAGAGCAAGAATTGGAATCAAATTATATCTAGTAGAAAGTTGGGCTGAAGATAAGGAGGAAGCCAAAAAAAGGATGCAATTAGACTGGGAAAAGTGACAAATTAAATATTGTGGAATATTTCAGTTGGCTAGAAATGGGTTGTAAAATTAATTCATTGGTCTTTATCTCTACTGTTTTAATAAAAGTAGGATTTTCTTCATAATAGTGTCATTAGTTTGAAAGTATTGTGTTTAAATCTCCCCCCAAACTGTATTAAAAGCCAATCCAATTGTATTCTGGATCTAATATAAGGCTTTTCACTGTCTGAGGAGATCTCAATTCTTAGTTTGCAAATTGCATCATTGTCCCAAATGATACGGATATATAGCAAAAAATACCAATAATCCTAGTAAGAGATTGTGGAGTTTTTTTAAGAGGGATATAGAACTTTAAGAAGTTGTTTAAATAAAACAAGAAGTGAGAGATAACATTGCATAGAGCTATGAGTTCTCGGGTCTCCCCAAGTTCCACATGGGAACAGTTGGTGAGAAGATAACGGTGCACTTTCTAAGGAGTCTATACCACCCTCTAGAACTCTGCCATATAACCTGAGCCACTTGACTGTTGCAGAGATCTAGCCCTGTGTCTACTGCCTTACAAGATGCAGGAAATTATTGAAAAAAATTCTGATATTTACTGCAGGATAGGGTGAAGATGTTGTTTCCCAGCAGCATCTCTCTGTAGCTCCAGACTTTAGGTATCTCTGAGCTCATTTCTCCATGAAGAAACCATGAAGTGATGTCAAATAATTAATCATTTAAAATGTTTACTCCATGCCTATGTCTACCATTAATATACTAGGGAAAATGAATAAATATTAATTATGTTTTTGTGTCTATTGTTCCCTAATTATATATTTGAAAATTAAAGTTGGTAAAATATCTTATTTATGATATAGACAATTGACACCATGTGTATGTGCCCAAAGGGGAAAAGTAAAAATATTTGCTTTCTTTAAATGTTAATAGTAGCTCCATTGCTTGGCTTCCACTTTTTCTTCCAGATAAAGAGACTGAAAAGCCCCACATTTTTTTGCAGATTCCCTTGTAGTTAGGGCTTTGGATTTCAGTTATTTTCTGGAAAACTGATACACCTGTGACAGATTTAGAAGGCAGAAGGGAAGCAGAAGCCAACTTCCTGCTGCTGTTGCAGCCAGCAAACAATGTCTGGAAACACCAATATTTATAAGCAGTTGACAAAGCTTATATTTTATATCTTAACCTCTTTATACCAGGTTTTAAAACTTATTTGCATAGGCTTAATTCCTTGAGTTTTCTTTCTTCTCTGGATTACAATTTTCAAAGTAAAAAAGCTGTACCCTTTTTTTTTTACTAGGAGTGCTGATGGGTTTTTTGCTTGCTTTACTGTTTGTTTTATTGCCATTGATTATTTTTGGTTCCTTTCATTAGGTTTTTGGGAGAAGGTCTTTGAATCTCAGTATTGTCCTCCTGCTCTGCTACCCTAATCCCCTGGGTGCATTCAGTCTTTATGGGTGGTGTGAGTGCCAGGGAAAAAACAGGCATAGCTCATTTTATCACACTTCCCTTTATTGTGCTTCACAGATACTGTGTTTTTTACAAATTGAAGGTTTGTAGCAACCCTGTACTGAGCGAGTCTATTGGTGCCATTTTTTCAACAGCATTTGCTCCCTTCGTGTCTGCATCACATTTTGGAAATTCTTACAATATTTCAAACTTTTTCATTATAATTGTATTTGTTATGGTGATCTGTGATGAGTAATCTTTGATGTTACTACTACGACTCACTAAAGGCTCAGATGATGGTTAGAAATTTTTAACAATAAAATATATTATAATTAAGGTATGTAAATTTTTTAAGGCATAATGCTATTGTACACCTAATAGACTACAGTACAGTGTAAACGTAACTTTTATATGCACTGAAAACCAAAACATTTGTGTGACTTGCTTTATTGTGATAATCACTTGATTGTGGTGCTCTGGACTGAACCTACAGTATCTCCAAGGTATGCCTGTAATCCCCTCATTTGGGTCAGTTTACGGGAACCACCAAACCTGGAGAATGAACCGGCCATCACATGGTCCCTTTTTTCTCCCAATCAGTAGTAGACAACAGGTGAAGCAACATGTATACACAAAGATTTATCTGCATTGACTACGTGAGAGATACCAGAGGTCTGAGATACTCAAGAATTCCCTAAATTATTGGGCTTGATAAAATCTTTAGCATTCACACATCTGTCCAGTTTCGATTGTGTCTTTGTCCACTGTACAAACCCCTCTGAAGACACTCCCCAGACTTCTCTCGAAGATGAACTTAACTATCTACTTACTAATTACTGTTTACTTTCTTTTCTTGTTGCTTTTCACATATAATGTGATTATTAGAAGCAGGGTGGGCATGGGAGTTGGGGGGGTGAATTGTAACTGGTAATGGTGCTGGTTAAGTTCTGTTTCAGCCAGGACCTTGCCTCCATTTGACTGAAACTCACCTGTGTTCCTGCCTCATCCCACCCGTATGGTAACAATAATTTAGAGACTTTGTAGTCTCTGTCTCCTTATCTAGTTTGATTTCCTTAATGTCTCCCCAAATTTACTAAGGTAAGATCCAGAATATTTCCAATCTTTAGTCCAAATACATCTATTTATCCCTTAGGCCAAATACATCTGTCAATATTTATTATGTAATACATTTCTAGCTTATAACGTCTCCATATTTTCCCTATGACAAATACTAAACAATTCTTTCTTATCAGTATTCAAAACTGAAAAGTATGAATAAACAAAAATAAAAATGATTTTTATCCCTTAATTGGCATGAATTAATATTTTCTTTACTTAATTCTTCTTTTTATCACCTGCTTAAATCATCATATGATGTAACATATGATGTAATTAGGATGTAAAATTAGAATAGGTCAATAACAATGATTTACAGAATTGAAAAAGTTTTAAAAAATCACACAATATTTTATAATTTACAAATGCATCATCAAGCAATATGATAAAGTTACTTTTTTTCTTATAAGAAGGACTGCTGCAGAGGGAATTCTAGAATTAGTAGAAGCCTCATGAATAATGGCAAACAGGTGCTTCATGAAACAGAACGAAACCATGAAGCATGGTGGCCTTGAATATGAAATGTCCTTTCTGAAAGTCCTTCTGTTTTTTCAGTCAGCCCTCAGAATTGAATAGCATTTAAGCTTTTGTATGTAGAGATCAGATATTTCATGAACTCAAGGACCTGACTAATTGCTTGTGAATACTGAGAATCCTGTAAAAATTATAGAAGTAAATTCTTGTGAAGGAGCAAAGAACACAGATCTAGGAGTGGTTTTTTAAGAACAAAGACTGAAATATTTCATTACATTTAGAAAGAATTGTTGCTTGAAATCTCATATTAAGATGCATTCATTCAGGTGCCAAGAGCGATACATTGATGGATTGCAGTACAAAGGGGAAAAAAGGAGAGGAAGGTACAGTACTACATATGCTACTAAACTCATTTCACCTGTAAAGGGAAGAATATTGATTTCATTCATCTCACTTAGTTGGGAGCCTGACTTAAGAAAAATTCAGGTTCATTGACGTCAACTCTAAAGATGACAGGATTGTATTGAGAACAGAAAAAAGGGACCAGAAAAATGATAAATGTAACTTCATTAAGAAAATTTAAAAACACTATTTTTCTTCATGAGAAGGCAGCAAAGGAGCCAGGGATTCTGGCTGCATCTTTAATCTGCGGTGACCTCAGTGGCGTTTGTGATCTATGGGCTTTCACTTACGAGTGTGTGTGAATGTGTGTGTGTGTGGCGTTTCCAAGAACAGTCAGGACACACAGGTCAATAGAACTAGTGCATAAAACTTTTTTTTCCCTGAAGGTTATTTGTTTTGTATGTGTATGTTTGTGTATTGAAAATAACAAGAAGCTTTATAAAAATAATGCAATAGGACGACCTTCAAGATGGCAGAGGAATAAGACGTGGAGATCACCTTTCTTCCCCACAAATACATCAAAAATACATCTACATGTGGAACAACTCATACAGAACACCTACTGAATGCTGGCAAAAGATCTCAGAGTTCCCCAAAGGCAAGAAAATTCCCACGTACCTGGGTAGGGCAAAAGAAAAAAGAAAAAACAGAGACAAAAGAATAGGGATGGGACCTGCATCTCTGGGACGGAGCTGTGAAGGAGGAAAAATTTCCACACACTAGGAAGCCCCTTCACTGGCGGAGACAGGGGTTGGGCCGGGGGGGAAGCTTGAGAGCCATGGAGGAGAGCACAGCAACAGAGGTGCAGAGGGCAAAGCGGAGAGATTCCTGCACAGAGGATCGGTGCCGACCAGCACTCACCAGCCTGAGAGGCTTGTCTGCTCACCCGCTGGGGTGGGTCGGGGCTGGGAGCTGAGGCTCAGGCTTCAGAGGTCAGATCCTAGGGAGAGGACTGGGGTTGGCTGCGTGAACACAGCCTGAAGGGGGCTATTGCACCACAGCTAGCCAGGAGGGAGTCTGGGAAAAGTCTGGATCTGCCTAAGAGGCAAGAGGCCATTGTTTCGGGGTGTGCGAGGAGAGGGGATTCCTTCCCTGTCTGACCACAGAAGGCAGAGCACCACCTCAGTGAGCTCCAGAGACGGGCACGAGCTGTGGCTATCAGCTCAGACCCCAGAGATGAGCATGAAACACTAAGGCTGCTGCTGCAACCACCAAAAATCCTGTGTGCAAGCACAGATCACTATCCACACCCCTCCAGGAGACTGTGCAACATGCCGCCACCAGGGTCGCATGTTCCAGGGACAAGTTCCCTGCGAGAACATACGGTGCGCCTCAGGCTGTTGCAACGTCACGCCAGCCTCTGCCGCAGAAGCCTTGCATTCCAATTTTAACTACCGTACCCCTCCCTCCCCCTGGCATGAGTCAGCCAGAGCCCCCTAATCAGCCACTGCTTTAACCCCATCCTGTCTGGGTGGGAACAGATGCCTGATGGAGACCTGCATGCAGAGGTGGGCCCAAAACCAAAGCTGAGCCCCGGGAGCTGTGTGAACAAAGAAGAGAAAGGGAAATTTCTCCATGCAGCCTCAGGAGCAGCAGATTAAATTCCCACAATCAACCTGACGTACTTTGCATCTGTGGACTACCTGAATAGACAACAAATCATCCCAAAATTGAAGCGGTGGACTTGGGAGCAACTGTAGACATGGGGTTTGCTGTCTGCGACTGATTTGTTTCTGATTTTTATGTTTATCTTAGTATAGTTTTTAGCACTTGTTATCATTGGTGGATTCATTTATTGGTTTTGTTGCTCTCTTCATTATTTTTATTATTATATTTTTAAAAACTTTTTTATTTTAATAATTTTTAAAATTTATTATTATTATTTTTTTTCCTTTCTTTTTTCTCCTTTTTCTTCTGAGCCATGTGGCTGATAGGGTCTTGGTGCTCCAGCCTGGTGTCAGGCCTGAGCCTCTGAGGTGGGAGAACCGAGTTCAGGACATTGGACCACCAGAAACCTCCTGGCCCCATGTAATATCAATTGGCGAGAGCTCTCCCAGAGAACTCCATCTCAGTGCTAAGACCCAGCTCAACCCAACGGCCAGCAAGCTCCAGTGCTGGATGCCCCATGCCAATCAACTAGCAAGACACGAATACAACCCCACCCATTAGCAGAGAGGCTGCCTAAACTCATACTAAGTTCACAGACACACCAAAACACACCACCGGATGCGGCCCTGCCCACCAGAAACACAAGATCCATCCCCACTCACCAGAACACAGGCACCACTCCCCTCCCCCAGGAAGCCTACACAAGTCATTGAACCAACCTCACACAATGGGGTCAGACACAAAAAACAATGGAAACTATGAACCTGCAGCCTGTGAAAAGGAGACCACAAACACAGGAAGTTAAACAAAATGAGAAGACAGAGAAATATGCAGCAGATGAAGGAGCGAGGTAAAAACCCACCAGACCAAATAAATGAAGAGGAAATAGGCAATTTACCTGAAAAAGAATTCAGAGTAATGATAGTGAAGATCCAAAATCTTGACAATAGAAAGGAGAAAATACAAGAAACATTTACCAAGGACCTAGAAGAACTACAGGGCAAACAAACAATGATGAAGAACACAATAAACGAAATTAAAAATTCTCTAGAAGGAATCAATAGCAGAATAACTGAGACAGAAGAACGGATAAGTGACCTGGAAGATAAAAGAGTGGAAATAACTACCACAGAGCAGAATAAAGAAAAAAGAATGAAAAGTATTGAGGACAGTCTCAGAGACCTCTGCGACAACATTAAACGCACCAACATTCAAATTATAGGGGTCCCAGAAGAGGAAGGGAAAAAGAAAGGGTCTGAGAAAATATTTGAAGAGATTATATTTGAAAACTTCACTAACATGGGAAAGGAAATAGTAAATCAAGTCCAGCAAGTGCAGAGAGTCCCATACAGGAAAAATCCAAGGAGAAACACGTCAAGAGACATATTAATCAGACTGTCAAAAATTAAATCAAAGAAAAAATATTAAAAGCAGCAAGGGAAAAGCAACAAATAACATACAAGGGAATCCCCATAAGGTTAACAGCTGATTTCTCAGCAGAAACTCTGCAAGCCAGAATGGCAGGGTAAGACATATTTAAATGATGAAAGGGAAAAACCTACAACCAAGATTACTCTACCCAGCAAGGATCTATCTCATTTAGATTCGACAGAAATGAAAACCTTTACAGACAAGCAAAAGTTAAGAGAATTCAGCACCACCAAACCAGCTTTACAACAAATGCTAAGGGAACTTCTCTAGGCAGGAAACACAAGAGAAGGAAAAGACCTACAAAAACAAATGGAAAACAATTAAGAAAATGGTAATAGGAACATACATATCGGTAATTGCCTTAAATATGAATGGATTAAATGCTCCAGCCAAAAGACACAGACTGGCTGAATGTATACAAAAACAAGACACATATATATGCTGTCTACAAGACACCCACTTCAGACCTAGAGACACATACAGACTGAAAGTGAGGGGATGGAAAAAGATATTCCATGCAAATGGAAATCAAAAGAAAGCTGGAGTAGCAATTCTCATATCAGACAAAATATACTTTAAAATAAAGATTATTACAAGAGACAAAGAAGGACACTACATAATGATCAAGGGATCGATCCAAGAAGAAGATATAACAATTGTAAATATATATGCACTCAACACAGGAGCACCTCAATACATAAGGCAAATACTAACAGCCATAAGAGGGGAAATCGACAGTATCACAGTAATAATAGGGGACTTTAACACCCCACTTTCACCAATGGACAGATCATCCAAAATGAAAATAAATATGGAAACACAAGCTTTAAATGTTACATTAAACAAGATGGAATTAATTGATATTTATAGGACATTCCATCCAAAAACAACAGACTACACTTTCTTCTCAAGTGCTCATGGAACATTCTGCAGGATAGATCATATCTTGGGTCACAAATCAAGCCTCAGTAAATTTAAGAAAATTGAAATCATATCAAGTATCTTTTCTGACCACAAAATTATGAGACTGGATATCAATTACACAAAAAAAGTCTGTAAAACAAATACATGGAAGCTAAACAATAAACTACTAAATAACCAAGAGATCACTGAAGAAATCAAAGAGGAAATCAGAAAATACCTAGAAACAAATGACAATGAAAACACGACGACCCAAAACCTATGGAATGCAGCAAAAGCAGTTCTAAGAGGGAAGTTTATAGCAATGCAATCCTACCTCAAGAAACAAGAAATATCTCAAACATCCTTACCTTACACCTAAAGCAATGAGAGAAAGAAGAACAAAAAAATCACGAAGTTAACAGAAGGAAAGAAATCATAAAGATCAGATCAGAAATAAATAAAAAAGAAATGAAGGAAACAATTGCAAAGATCAATAAAACAAAAAGCTGGTTCTTTGAGAAGATAAACAAAATTGATAAACCATTAGCCAGACTCATCAAGAAAAAAAGGGAGAAGACTCAAATCAGTAGAATTAGAAGTGAGAAAGGAGAAGTAACAACTGACACTGCAGAAATACAAAGGATCATGAGCGATTACTACAAACAACTATATGCCAATAAAATGGACAACCTGGAAGAAATGGACAAACTCTTAGAAAAGCACAACCTTCCCAGACTGAACCAGGAAGAAATAGAAAATATAAACAGACCAGTCACAAGCACTGAAATTAAGACTGTGATTAAAAATCTTCCAACAAACAAAAGCCCAGGACCAGATGGCTTCACAGGCGATTCTATCAAACATTTAGAGAAGAGCTAACACCTATCCTTCTCAAACTCTTCCACAATATAGCAGAGGGAGGAACACACCCAAACTCATTCTATGAGGCCACCATCACCTTGATACCAAATCCAGACAAAGATGCCACACAAAAAGAAAACTACAGGCCAGTATCACTGATGAACATAGATGCAAAAATCCTCAACAAAATACTAGCAAAGAGAATGCGGTAGCACATTAAAAGGGTCATACACCATGATCAAGTGGGGTTTATCCCAGGAATGCAAGGATTCTTCAGTATATGCAAATCAGTCAATGTGAAACACCATATTAACAAATTGAATGAGAAAAGCCATATGATCCTCTCAGTAGATGCAGAAAAAGCTTTTGACAAAATTCAACACCCATTTATGATAAAAACTCTCTGGAAAGTAGGCTTAGAGGGAACCTACCTCAACATAATAGATGCCATATATAACAGACCCACAGCCAACATCGTTCTCAATGTTGAAAACTGAAACCATTTCCCCTAAGGTCAGGATCAAGACAAGGTTTCCAACTCTCTCTGCTGTTATTCAACATAGTTTTGGATGTTTTAGCAATCAGAGAAGAAAAAGAAATAAAAGGAATCCAAATTGGAAGAGAAGAAGTAAAACTGTCACTGTTTGCAGATGACATGATACTATACATAGAGAATCCTAAAGATGCTACCAGAAAACTACAGAGCTAATCAATGAATTTCGTTAAGTAGCAGGATACAAAATTACTGCATAGAAATCTCTTGCATTCCTATACACTAATGATGAAAAATCTGAAAGAGAAATTAAGGAAACACTCCCATTACCACTGCAACAAAAAGACTAAAATACCTAAGAATAAACCTACCTAAGGAGACAAAAGCCCTGTATGCAGAAAACTATAAGACACTGATTAAAGAAATTAGAGGCGATGCAAACAGATGGAGAGATACACCATGTTCTTGGATTGGAAGAATCAACATTGTGAAAATGACTATACTACCCAAAGCAATCTGCCGATTCAATGCAATCCTTATCAAACTACCAATGCCATTTTTCACAGAACTAGAGCAAAAATTTTTACAATTTGTATGGAAACACAAAAGATCCCGAATAGACAAAGCAATCTTGAGAAAGAAAAATGGAGCTGGAGGAGTCAGGCTCCCTGCTTTTAGACTATACTACAAAGCTGCAGTAATCAAGACAGTGTGGTACTGGCACTAAAACAGAAATATAGATCAATGGAACAGGATAGAAAGTCCAGAGATAAACCCACACACCTATGGTCAACTAATCTATGACAAAGGAGGCAGGAGTATACAATGGAGAAAAGACAGCCTCTTCAATAAGTGGTACTGGGAAAACTGGACAGCTACATGTAAAAGAATGAAATTAGAAAACTCCCTAGCAATGTATACAACAATAAACTCAAAATGGGTTAAAGACCTAAATGTAAAGCCAGACACTATCAATCTCTTCGAGGAAAACATAGGCAGAACACTCTATGACATAAATCACAGCAAGATCCTTTTTGACCCACTTCCTAGAGAAATGGAAATAAAAACAAAAATAAACAAGTGGGACCTAATGAAACTTAAGAGTTTTGCACAGCAAAGGAAACCATAAACAAGACGAAAAGACGACCCACAGAATGGGAGAAAATATTTTCAAAGGAAGCAACTGGCAACGGCTTAATCTCCAAAATTTACAAGCAGCTCATGCAGCTCAATATCAAAAAAACAACCCAATCCAACAATGGGGAGAAGACCTAAACAGACATTTCTCCAAAGAAGATACACAGATTGCCAACAAACACTTGAAAGGATGCCTAACATCACTAATCATTAGAGAAATGCAAATCAAAGCTACAATGAGGTGTTAACCTCACACTGGACACAGGAATCAGTCAGAATGGCCATCATCAAAAAATCTACAAACAATAAATGCTGGAGAGGGTGTGGAGAAAAGGGAACCCTCTTGCACTGTTGGTGAGAATGTAAATTGATACAGCCACTATGGAGAACAGTATGGAGGGTCCTTAAAAAACTAAAAATAGAATTACCATATGACCCAGCAATCCCACTACTGGGCATATACCTGGATAAAACCATAATTCAAAAGAGACATGTACCACAATGTTCATTGCAGCACTATTTACAGCAGCCAGGACATGGAAGCAACCTAAGTGTCCATTGTCAAATGAATGGATAAAGAAGACTGGCACATATATACAATGGAATATTACTCAGGCATAAAAAGAAATGAAATTGAGCTATTTGTAGTGAGGTGGATGGACCTAGAGTCTGTCATATAGAGTGAAGTAAGTCAGAGAAAAACAAATACCGTATGCTAACACATATATATGGAATCTAAAAAAAAAAAAAAAGGTTCTGATGAACCTAGGGGCAGGACAGGAATAAAGATGCAGACGTAGAGAATGGACTTGAAGACCCAGGTGGGGGAAGGGTAAGCTGTGACTAATTGAGAGAGTGGCATTGACATATATACACTACCAAATGTAAAATAGATAGCTAATGGGAAGCAGCTGCATAGCATAGGGAGATCAGCTCAGTGCTTTGTGACCACCTAGAGGGGTGGGATAGGCAGGGTGGGAGGGAGGCACAAGTGGGAGGGGATATGGGGATATATGTATGCATATAGCTGATTCACTGTGTTATACAGCAGGAACTAACACAACATTGTAAAGCGATTATATTCCAATAAAGATGTTAAAAAAATAAAATGTAATAAATATTGCACTTTCACATTTTTCAATAAAAATAGTTTTAATTTCTTCACTTACTGAATTTTGCTCTTTTACTGTTTTTTTACCGTACCTTTTTTTTCTTTTAAAATTAAAACAATATTTTTATATAGTTTTTTAAGGTTACTTTCAATTTACAGTTATTACAAAATATAGGCTATATTCCTCATGTTGTACAGTACAACCTTGAGCCTATCTTACACCACCCACTCCCCCACCCCTATTTTGCCCCTCCCTCCCCACAACTGGTAGCCACTAGTTTGTTTTCTATATCTGTGAATCTGCTTCTTTTTTGTTATGTTCACTAGTTTGTTGTATTTTTTAGATTCCACATATAAGTGATACCGTATAGTATTTGTCTTTCTGACTTAACTTCGCTCAGCATAATACCTGCCAGGTCCATACATGTTGCTGCAAATGGCAAATTTCATTCTTTTTAATAACTGAGTAGTATTCCATTATATATGTGCCACATCTTTATCCACTCATCTGTTGATGCACACTTAGGTTGCTTTCATATCTTGGCAATTGTAAATAATGCTGCTGTGAACACTGGGGTGCATGTATCTTTTCTGATTAGTCTTTTTGTTTTTGTTTTGTTTTTTTTAAATTATTAGCACCTTTAATTATTATTTATTTATTTATTTATTTATTTGGCTGTGTTGGGTCTTCGTTTCTGCACGAGGGCTTCCTCTAGTTGCGGCAAGCGGGGGCCACTCTTCATCGCGGTGCGCGGGCCTCTCACTATCGCGGCCTCTCTTGTTGCGGAGCACAGGCTCCAGACGTGCAGGCTCAGTAGTTGTGGCTCACGGGCCCAGCTGCTCCGCGGCATGCGGGATCTTCCCAGACCAGGGCTCGAACCCGTGTCCCCCGCATTGGCAGGCAGACTCTCAACCACTGCGCCACCAGGGAAGCCCAGTCTTTTTGTTTTTTCAAATAGATACCCAAGAGTGGAATTGCTGGTTCATATAGTAGTTTTATTTTCAGTTTTTTGAGAAACCTCTATACTGTTTTCCACAGTGGCTGTACCAATTTACATTCCCACCAACAGTGTACAATTATTCCCTATTCTCTACATTCTCACCAGCAGTTGTTTGTGTTCTTTTTGATGATAGCCATTCTGACCAGTGTGAGGTGATCCCTCATTGTGGTTTTGATTTGCATTTCCCTGATGATTAGCGATGTTGAGCATCTTTTCATGTGCCTGTTGGCCATGTGTATTTAACATAGTTTTTTTTTAAATCATGGAACGTATCACCTTTGCTGCCTCTGAGTGTTAAAACATTTACTGTGACTCTTTAATTCTTCAATCTATATATTTAGCATATGTTTATTGAGTGTCTTCTGCATATAAATTATTACATTAGATACTATATGAGAGACCTAAAAATGAAGCAGACCTAGAAGGGTCTTCAGGGAGATTATAGGATATTGCTTTCATCTACTACTTGAGAGATTGTGTTTTCTGGCAAGAGTTTTTCCTAATTCTGGATGGTGGGCATTCTCTTTGGAAGGCAAGAACTACTGTCCTTGGTCTAGTAGGAATTATTGCAGCAGGATAAGAGAGTGTGATCTGCTACTCGAGTGAGAGCAGGGTCCACCCTTGAAAGCAGAAAAGGCCATCTAGATAGATCTTTTGGAACCTTTTTGCAATAAAGGACTGTTAGAATGCTATGCAATTTACTGGGAAGAAGTGGAACTTCCCAGTAGAAATTATTGTATTGACTTCATCTGTCATTCAGCATACACATTTGCATATGGTGCTGCGGTGAGCCCTAGCATCAGAATGAGAGTTGGAGAGTCAGAAGATTTGATGGATACAGAAGAATGGATTAATAATGTTTAGGGACAGGAGAGAGGCTAGTTGAGAGACTGAATTTCAAGCTGCCAATTAAAAAAAATGCATTACTTATTTCCTATGGTCTATAAATAATTATGAAAAGATAAATTATTTTTACACAGTTTAAATGCCCAAAGTAGGTTTTTAATTTGACAAATTAGGGGAGGTAATATACTTTATAATTTTATTTAAATTCTTCTCAACTATTGTGTTCAGATACGTGTAAAAAAATAAAGGCAAAGCTTCTTTTAAGCAGCTAAGAGTTGCTGGGTTCATTAAGTTATTACCTTTAGCAATTTTGTGCAAAGTAATTAGTAAAGGCTATGAGCAATGAGCTCCAAATGAGGGAGGTGTGAATGACTAGAAGATAGCTAAGGGAATAAATTTCGTCCTAAATTATACGCAACTTGTAAGTATCTCTGGCCTCCTTCTGTTTGTAGTAGCAGGAACTGTGTAAAGGGGAGAAGCAACTACCCTTCATCAAAGAGATTAAAAAAAGCCTTAAGCCCTTTATAGCTAAATGGAAACAATAAGGCCACAGATAAACGCCTTATTTTAGATAAGCCTCCATCAGCAGGTCAATTAGGGAGAGTGAATAATTAAACTGGAATGTTGAGGTGTTAAGCTTTTCTACCTAGACACTTAAGAGGTGAAGAGCTAAGGCAGAAAGACTAGAGGACAGAAATGTTGAAGCCCAATTAAAGATTTGGGGTAAATTTTCATTTTATACCTGATTAGGAGATTATCTGATCTAAATTAAATAATGATAAAGTTGAAATATATGAAAAGCAGAATATTTAATTCCAATGCATATTTATGTTTTCCTCATTTTGTCATTTTTTCTTAAAATTGCTATTTAACGAAAATTATATATGGTTTGATAATTTTTGGTATTTTATATTTTTAGGAATAACTAACACCAACCGAACCCCATGCTAAACCATACGAAACACAGCACACCTAGAGAACTGGGTACCAGAAAATACTATGCACTAATTTTTAAAAAATGTAGGGAAGATCAAGTGGGTAACTTCCAGGAAAACTTCTAAGAGGAGGGGCAGGCATAAGCCTGTTAACTGTAAAATTCAAATGGCAGCTATGGCTACAAAATTTATGGTTGTTTTCCTCTAAGGGACACAATGTTCCGGAACATCCTGTGAAATAGGAACTCCCTTAACGCTGGTTAAACAAGTTGCTAGCTGCTTTGCTTGAATGATAATCCATTTAATTGGACATGTTGAGCTACAAACTAGTGACTAAGTGTTGAGTTATCTCTTGTGCTAGCTGAGTCTCTTTATTTGTTTCCCTACTCAGACCCGTAGAAATACATGAAACATATTTATTTAACACAGTTGGGTTCTCACTGCTTTCTTCAAGCACATCAATCCAGAAAACCCAGGGAGAAACATATTTGTATTAAACATAATGTAGTGTGAAAATTTAAATTCGCAAAGAACAGCAGATATAACGTGGTAAATGAAAAACAAAAACTGTATAAAGCTCCTTATTCAATTGAACTTCACCTCAGTCTTTTCTCTCCTCTCATCCCTTATTTATACAGAAACTTGAGTGAGGCTTGATGGCATTTTCCTTACATACTAGGAAATGTTTTGCAATTTAGTGTCAATGTCAAAATAGAAAATCTATTTTTAATACTTTAAGACAATTTATTTGTTGCCATTCATATTTTTCTGCAACTGTGTCTTCTTTCCTTTCCCTGGAAGATTTCTTTTCCCTTTGGTTCTAATACAAAAAACTTCTGCATTTCATTTTTTAACATTTCCACTTACTTTTCAAATTGTGCTTGCTAAAAGCCTTGTTGTAGGCCACACAGCTAACTCCAAGCTGTCAAAAGATTTTATGCATAAAGTGGCTGAGATTTTAACAATTTTATTCAAGGAAAAATAGCTCCTTCAGATAGTGGTTTAATTATTAACAGCTTCAGAAAAATCTCCGTCTCATGTTCAAACTAACTTTTGAGAAAGGACTGTGTTTCTTTGGAAGTCATTTTAGGGACTGTGTGAAAATTTTTTTGAGTATATGCAGTGTTTTTTCTTCCTTCATATTGAGGATAAAAGGTGATTTCTTTACCTCTTTTTTTTCTGTGCACACTTCTCCTATTTGAGAAACACTACTCCCAGATGCTAGCAAATAAGATTTGAGTATACTATGACCTTTTCAGTAAAGAGTAGCAAATAACATTCAGAGGGAAATAAAACTGCAAAAAGAACTTTAAGGTATTTACTCCTCATAGAGTGAATATATTGACAATTTACTGAATGAAACTCTTATGTTCTATTTCTCCATTATATAGTACAGGGCTGTAGAGTATAAATAGCCTTATATGGAAAAAGGTATTAGAGAAGACATCAAACTACTTTAAAATAAATAAAGTTACATATATAATTATTATTATATACACACACACTGCATATGCTTACTGTCTTAGGCATTCTTTCACTGTCAGCCTCGTAATAATTTAGGAAGGGTAATGCTATTTGAAGCACATAGAATTTGCTTGCTTTAAATAAAATTTAATGTGGTTAAGATGAATCATTTGGTGGTGATTTTGCTGGTCATGGCTGGTATGATTAATATAAGCAGGAAATAAGATTCTTCTTTGAAAGAAATAAAA
This sequence comes from Eschrichtius robustus, assembly GCF_028021215.1. NCBI lineage: Eukaryota > Metazoa > Chordata > Mammalia > Artiodactyla > Eschrichtiidae > Eschrichtius > Eschrichtius robustus. The sequence continues at coordinate 40,295,747 of NC_090828.1, forward strand.
GTCACTGATTCTTTTATGTTTTCTGCAGGCAGTCAGTTAGATAGGAGAGTGGATGGTGAAAACAAACAACTAGCAATAAACAGAAATGTACCAAAATTTGAAAATAAGAGTTTAGGCACCGCACATCTTTTATTAACATGCTTTATAGATGGGTGTGTATTATGGGCACTCTGAGTTTATATAAAGTGCCCTATAAAATATTTGGTACAGTGCTGTGGACACAAGAAGGTAAATTTGATTGTGTTTTGGTAGATACAGACAGTTTGGAAGATAGGAAAAGTTGCAAATTAAAAGTATCCATCCCTGTTTACTTTCCCTTTTATATCTTTATGACAATAAAAGCCTGAACTTTTTCTTATCTCCGTCTTGTGATTGAACCATACTAATTGGACTCTTTAAAATCTGTTAAATAGATGAGAATAGAAGAATTTGTCAGCCCCAAAGAACCTATTTGAAGTAACTTACATGTGAAATCCCATATAACATTTTGCCAATACATAGCATTACTGAGTTTTATAAAAATAAAAATTTAAGTTGGTGATATGCAATTTTTTCCAGTTAATAATTTATCTGGAATTTTATCAGATAAAATTGTGTGTGTGTGTGTGTGTGTGTGTGTGTGTGTAAATCAAGTAAGTATTTACTGAGTGTCTGCTTCGTGCTCAGCACTACTCAGACATTGTGGGCAAATACAAAAGATTTAAGAGATCGGGAGCCCACTTCAGAGGATGACATTCAGTTGGGATCTCCATGCACTCCACAGTTAGCAACGGAAGAGAGTTTCTGTCACAGGTGCTCTGGAGGGGGTTCATGGAGGCCCCTGGGGCTAGTTTGATGTTTTCAGGAAGATGGTGATCAAGCAGCTTGGGAGTGAGAAGGCAGTGTCTTCCAGTGGCTCTCTGGATTCTTCTCTCTTCTGTAGTCCTGTCACCGTGAAGAAGGCATGTTCCAGTCCAGTCATCACTGGGGGAAATCACTAGAGTACTTAGATAAAGTTAATGTGAAGAGAGCATGACATCCTTTACACTTGAATTAAATCCAAGTGAACAGTGCGTGCTGTTCTCCATCCCTGTAGCTCCATTTCTTCACAGGCACCGTCCTTAAGAGTGACCCATCCAGATTCCACACCAGAGCCCAACACCTGCTCCTGCCATATCTCCTTGTTTTTCAACTCCAGCAACACAACGGACATTTGCATTTCTATTACCCCTGAACAGTGTGTGAGGCCAAAGACACACTTTCTCTATTCTCAAGTAGAAACACCTCTTTCAGGAAACAGGTGAAAAAAATTGTCTATACTGAGACATGTCTTGATAAAATTACTAGATGTTAAAGACAGAGACCAAAAATGCTATAGACACTTGGGGGAAATAATTTATCACCATTGCTAGTAAAAATAAGTCAATCTGGCTGTATACTTTATGTAGCCCATCAACAGAGCATTGGCTGTAACATACATAACAAAAGAAAGTGTGCTCTAAGAACTTTTTATCCACCCAAATTGTTCAGAGCTAAAACAGCAGACAAACATTTTCAAACATGTAAGAGTTCAGAAACTATAGCAGCACGAATCCTTCTTAGAAAAACAAAACAAAATAAAATAAATCTAGCTTACCGGGAGATAAATTTAGAAAACTTAAAGAAAGACACTGATAGTAAGAATTAAATTATTTAAATATATAAATTTGTGGAAATTATGGTTATAACAGAAAATATAAATATTCTAAATCTTGACAATATAGAAATTGTAATATGATTGACAAAATAGGGAGTAGAAGTGAGATATACACCTGTGTCTTTCATGGAGGGATATTTAATAAATATTATTTCAAGTTAATCAAATAAGGCTCACTCCAGATTTTTATTCAGAGTAAGCAGTTTCCCTTTCAGTATAGTGAAATGGAATATTTACTTTAAAAAAAAAAATCTGACTGTGTCTTTCATTCAAATTTGACCACCAAAGGCAAGATTTGTTTGTAAGCAAAATGAATAATTATTGTATTGCAGAGACTAAAACCAGATTTCAAAAATCTCATCTCCAGTAGCTTTTATCTAGTTTTTATTTGGTGTGATATGTGTGTGTGTGTGTTTTGGGTTTTTTTTTCTGTAAGCTTCCCAGGTGTTCCTAGGTGTATGACAATCCTCAAGGGATTTGTCTAAATGGTTCAGGGTTGTGTGATCTTGGTTTTTGCCTCTTCAACAGAGGTCATCTCTTCCTTATATAGGTTCTTCTAGTCTGGTAGTAGTAGGGGGAAAAGAGGAAAGAGCACTGAAACCACAATACTTTTTTTTCTGTCTCCTTTAATACCGAAGTGCTTTAAATGGAAGGGTATGAGATTTTTTTCTATAGAATTAGGACCAATGTTAAAAATATCAACTCCTTCCCCCACTAAATAATCTAAAGATAGATGTTGCATATACTTTGAAAAATAAAATTAAAATAAACATCAATGTCAACATTTAAAATATTATTTTAAAAATTCCAATGAGATTTCATTATATAAAACTAAAATCTAGAAATTTATTAATTGGTTCTAGAATATAGATCTCTTGCCCTGTAAATAAGATTGGAATTTTGGCTCTGGAATAGTTATAGAAGTCAGAAAAATTCCTCTAGAGAAATGATAAGTGTAATGTCATGTATAATATGAATTTTGATCTCTCCTTGTTCATATTGCAGGCTACCCTGAAGGAATATTTATATATTGCAGTAGAAAAAGTAGATGGTAATTAAGAAATTCAAATTAGAAAGACTACACGTTCACTTTATTTGATAGGATTAAAGTACATAAATTCCACCCTAAAATGTGACACATTTCAAAATTAAAAGAAAAATCCATATTGTTTTTATTCTATTACTTCAACAGTTTTTCTGTGTGTTCTTTCTGTTGTTAATATTTGGTAATTTAAATTTATTTCAGAGGTTTCTTTTATATCAAAGGGTAGATAGACATCATTGGACGTTAACTCTATGCCAACTTATAGGTTAAGCTTTAAAATTTATTCCTTGTTTATTAAACTGTAATGGGAAATTTCACAGTTTTGAGTTTGTTTGCAACATGCTTGACATGTAAAACATATTGAAATGGTAACTTTAAAGACATAAGCTCACAATGTATTCAGATTTTTGTTTTAAACATGTGAGTTATTAATGGGTGAATAAAGACAGTAATAAAGGTATAGTGTTGTTTCAAAAAATTACCCAGTATGATAGTTACAATTTTATAATGATCTCTGTAAAATTTTCACACGTAGGCCAGGAAAGACTGTCTCACACAAACTATTGATGAATTCAGAGAATAATACATCAGACTCACACATCAACTTGGAATGAGAGCACTACTAAAAAAATGCAATCATAATTTCTGTTTCCTCATGCTTGATGTAGTATCACACTACCTCAAATAATTTCCTCATTCATTCATAAAAATTTGAAATGGATTTAGCAAAATTATTAAAAACCAACACATCACATACTTTTTCAGGGCTCATTTGAATTCATCTATTATGTCATTAAGTACTTTATTTATATTGAACTGACTTTTTAGTTAAGAGCTTGAATATTTTATAATACCTAAAAAAGTACTTTGCCCTTTTACAGATATATAGATATTAATATACATTGAGGTAAAAGCAAGGTGAAATACGGGATACAAAATTTTTTTTTTTTTTTTTAAATTGAAAGTTCTTGAAGCATGATGACTTTTTAATTAATTAATTAATTTATTTATTTTTGGCTGTGTTGGGTCTCCATTTCTGTGCAAGGGCTTTCTCTAGTTGAGGCAAGCAGGGGCCACTCTTCATCGCGGTGCGCGGGCCTCTCACTATCACGGCCTCTCTTGTTGCGGAGCACAGGCTCCAGACGCGCAGGCTCAGCAATTGTGGCTCACGGGCCTAGTCGCTCTGCGGCACGTGGGATCTTCCCAGACCAGGGCTCGAACCCGTGTCCCCTGCATTGGCAGGCAGATTCTCAACCACTGCACCACCACGGAAGCCCACAAATTTTTTAATGTATAATATTTTCCTGAAAATTTGGAAACTGAAATGTATTGAAATTTACATTTTATAATAATTAAAAGACTAAAAAAATGAATATTTACTTATTTCAATCTGGACTTTTCTCCCTCAGAGGTAATTTGTGCAGAATGTATTTGGGAAACATTTGTTTCCCTGTGTTGTCAAATAATTTATATTTCTGTAAATTGAAAATAAATAATACAGTAAAATATAGAACATAAAAAGCAGAGATATATCACCTTAAAGAAATAGTCATTTTGATGAAAGCAGGAAAAACAATTTAGCAACATATTAAACCTATTTCTGGTTATTGATCTCAAATTTATTGAATTACCACTCTGATTATTTAAAATGATTTCTTGAAAATAGTCAGCAAGATCCATTATAGCTTCAAGATTCTTTGGGAAATAGGGGTCACCTTTGTCGAAGCAAAGCTCATATTTATTATTATTATTAATTATTCCCATAGTACAAAGCAATGGTTCTGAAACTTTAATATGTATCAGAATCACATGAAGGACTATTAAAACAAGTTGGTCCAGAACCACACTTTGAGAACCACTGGTATAGAGCAATTGTAGTGCTCATAATCATTACACAGAGAGTTTTTGAAATATATATTCCTGGACCTACCCCAGAGATTCTGTTTCATGTGTCTAGGTACCAAATGTCTCACCTAATTATGCCAATGGTCCTGGACTACACACTCAGAAACATAATTGCAGAGATTAGATTAAAAATTATTGTACCATTTGGTCAAAAGATGCAGGACAAAGAGATGTTGTATCAAATCAACAAATTGTGGAAGTCACAATCTCATTTTGTGAAGTTAATTCCTGTAGGCTTTCAGGTATTTTATTGGTAGGAAGATACTGCGTACATATATTACAGATCTCATTAGCATTAGATTCAGACACTTAAAGGAAGTGAGATGACTTCACAGAACAGGAGTAAATGATGCCTATGTTGGAATGAGTTTCCATTGGATCTTGGTTGGCTAGAGCAGATATGCTCCCACAGATTTATGAAAATAGCAGAGTTTTTTCTTTCTTTTTCTTTTCTGTTTTTTTTTTTTTTTTAAATACTCAGAACATACCTGATTATCATTAAGGGAGAATTTGACTAATAAGCTTCTACTTAAAGAAATGTTTACAGATTTTAAGGTTTACTTATTCTTTTTTTAAATTCAAATTTGTTTCCCAAACATCAGTCCATCTAGTTTCAGCTCTGATATGTACAGAGCTTGGAAGTCACCGCTGCCAACCTTATAAGAGACAAGCTGAACAAACTGAAAATCAACAACTTTTCTTGGACCCATCAGAGAACTGATGTCACATGGCAAGCTAACACCCTGAAATCTGGAGAGACAGGCAAATCCCAACAGTCACAGCTGAGGTCTACTTACCTGGAGCAGAAGACTCTGGAGCCAGGAATATTTCACGTTAAATATTCCTAGCATTAAATATTGTTAGGGATATTTAAATGGTAATTTTGATAAATTTATTTAGGGTGAGTGTGGACTAGCTTGAGAATGAGAAACTCCTGGGGTCCACAGTCAGGCGGGTAGGAGCCCACACTTTTGTGGATTGTCCCTCTGGAAGCCCTGCCAGTTTCTCCTAGTAAAGAGTCAAGAACTATCTTGTTGTAGATCTCATTGGGTGAAGGGAAGAAAGGGTGAAATACAGACAGAGACTTCTCTGTACAAAAGCCTGTTATCCCAAGGAAATGACTTTACCAGAACCTCATACCTCCTGAGAGAATTGTATTTACTCTCTAGCCCTTGTGTCTCACCGAAGGGGAGGATGGGAGGCAGCTAAGAAACACACTTAAGGTCACAGCTGAGAGACACAGGATAACTAAAAGCCTGACATTTAGTCATAAGATTATAAAATGCTTGCCTTTCCCACACCTTACTACCACATCAACAGGGCTCTAGTATAAATATAGTGGATTACAGCTGAGAGAACTGTAAGATGCAGACTCTAACAGTAGAGGAGTTCTGAGAGAAGCCCAAAGAAAACAAGGGAGACAGAAACAAGGACGCTAGAGTACAGTTGACCCTTGAGCAATGTGGGGGTCAGGGGTGCCAATCCCCGTGCAGTTGAAAATCCCTGTATAACTTTATAGTCGACCCTTCACATCTGTGGTTCCCCGCCCATGGATTAAACCACGTGCAGATAGTGTAGTACTGTAGTGCATATTTATTGAAAAAACATTCGTGTATAAGGTGTCTCACGAAGTTCAGACGTGTTACTCAAGGTCAATTGTAGTTTGAAGTCTCTGGCACCTACAGCTAAAGCCAGCATTAAATACAGCCCTACTCCTAGGGGGATAAACTAAAACTTCAATTCCTATTACCTATAACTTCAATTCCTATCACCATATACAATTCCTATTACCTAAAACTTCAATTCCTATTACCTATAACTTCAATTCCTATCACCTTATACATCATACCTATAACTTCGATTCCTATCACCTTGAATTTCAACCAAGAATTTCAAGGCATGTGAAAAGACAAGGAAAAAGAATACAATCTGAAGAGGCAATGTATACACCAGAGACAGACAGGTATTATGTAAATTTTGGAATTATCAGAGAGGGAATATAAAGTAACTATGATTCCTATGTTAAAGGCTCAGATGGAGAAAGTAAACAAATACAAGAACAAGTGTGAATTGTAAACAGAGAGAAGAAAACTCTAAGAAAGAATCAGAAGGAAAGGCTAAAAATTTAAAAATTCAGAATTAAAAAAAACAGGAAGAAGAATGCTTTTAATGAGCTAATCTGTAGATTGGACGTGGCCAGAAGAAGAGCCAGTGAGCTTGAAGATAGCTCAATAGAGTTCCCAAACTGAAATGCAAGGATAAATAAGAATTAAAAACGATACAAAAAAACCCCAGAACATCTAAGAACTCCAGGGCAGTTTCAAAAAGTACGACATATACATAATTGTAATACCAGAAGGAGAAGAAAGAGAAAACAGAGCAGAATAAATAATTGAAATAATAATGGCTGAGAACTTTCCAAAATTAAGGACCGATAGCACATCACAGTTCCACGAAACTCAGAGGACACCAAGCAGGATAAAAGACAAAACATCTGCTCCTAGGCATATTATATTCAAATTGTAGAAAATCAAAGACAAAGAAGAAATTTTGAAAGCAGCCAGAGGAGGAAAAAACCCCACCTTACCTGTAGAACAAGGGAACAAATTACAACAGACTTATCAAAAGCATGCAAGCAAGAAGGGAGTGGAGTGAAATAGGGGAAAAAAATCAATTTAGATTCTATATCTAGTAAAATTACACTTCAAAAGTGAAACAAATAAAAAGTTTCTCAGAAAAACCAAAACTGAGGGAATTCATCACCGGCAGACCCATCCTATAAGAACTTTTAAAAGAAGTTATTTTAGAAGAAAAATAATATGTCATCAGAGACTCAAATCTGCATAAAGAAAGGAAGAATTTGGAGAAGAAATAAATAACAGCAAAGTAAAATCCTGTATTTTTCTTATTCTTAATTGATCTAAAAGGTAGCTGTTTAAGTAATAATAGTAACAATGTATTGGGAGATTATAGCATGTGGATAAGTGAAATGAACAACAGTAATGTTGTTAAGGGACAGGTGAGAAGAATTGGGACTACTCTGTTATAAGTACTTACATTACCCATGAAGCAATACAGTGACATTTGAAGGTGGACTTAGATTAGTTAAAAATTTATATTTCACACTTAAAGAGCAACCAGTAAAAAGTTTAAAAAGGAAGTAAAATTTATAGTTTGTAATATAATCCAGAACAGTGTATGTGTTCTTAGTCATACCCTTTTTAGCAAAACCAAGCCCCATCAGCAGTTGGAAGAATTCATCTCCTAATATATAGAAACTGGCTTGTGATGTTTGAGCTAATTTCAACACGAGTAAGTATATTTGGAGGAGAAAGCAGTGATTCTGCTCAGTATTCCTGGATGATATCAATGCCAGAGTGTTTCTATGTCCGAAAGTGCTCATTTTCTTAAAATTCACCTAATAGGCTTGATCATGAGTGCTTTGGTCCTGAGGTTGGTCCAAGTGTAACCATCTCAAATCTATTTTCCTACAAGCCCAATAAAGAAGCAGAAGGAATGTAAATCGACAAATATTATACATAATTCACCTTGTGATAGACTGGATTAGAGTTTCCCAGTCCCTTACTCCATCTCTTAATAAAATTATCTATATGCAGTTTGCTTGGCCAATGGAATGTGTGTAGAAGCAACAGTGTGTTGGTTTTTAGTTGAGACCATTAGAGGCATCACTTCTTTCTATTAACCCATTCCTTTTCTGTGATTGCCACGAACATTGCATGCTCTGGGTAGCTGCTATATCATCAGTCTGGGCCTCAGGATGTGAGACATGTAGAGTAGACTTAAACCCACCAAAATGCCTAGAGTCCAGCCTGCCCCAGCTGAGACCAGCCTAGATCACTGGAACTTCAGATGACCTAAAGAATTCATGAGCATGAAAATGGATATTGGTGTTGCTACTGAGATGTTGAAGTTTTTTTTTTTAACATGGAAACAACTAATACACACTTTTTTGTTCCTAAATTTAAACCTGTAAAACACACGAATAAACATGTTCTATATATGTATATTTTAAATTCCATTACTAATTTGCTTATTTTTATTCAAAGAGGGACAAATAATTTATGTTTTATATTCTTTAGATATTCTGATTATATACTAATATACTCACTATAAAAGAAGTCTCTGTTATACTAAGATGATAGTTTTTAATATGGCTGGTTTAATATGGCCTAATCCACTAATTCTTTGAAAAACAATTATTCAAACTAGTAAAATTAGTTATATAATTTAGCTAGCCAACTACTGGACTGAATACATTCACTCAAAATGTGAGGCAGTCTTAAATGGGTAAGAAGGGTCATAGTCCCCGATTATAATTTATTACTCTTTTCCATGCTATACCTTTAAGGTTGACGTGTTTAGTTGGATAATTTAATATTTATATACATGCAGATGATTATATTATTCAGGGATTTTATTTCTTCTTTTTACAGCCTTTCCTCTTTTTGTAAGAACTCATTTCTAATACTTTCCTATTCAGACATGCTTTCTCTTTTGGTTTCCCTCCTTCAGTCCTCTTAGTTAAAGTTCCTCATTCTCTGTTCTTTGATATCTTCTTCTTTAATTTTATTTTCGTGTGATTTTACTATATCTTACACATACTTTTCCTTCTAATCCCGATTATTTTCTTTGCTTTTATGTACAGCTCTTTGGGAATTCAGAAACAGTTTCTTCAATTTTTTTCTCAGTTCCTGGTATGCAGTGTGTAGTGAATAGATGTTGAATGAATGAATGCTAATGATCTAACCAAGAAACAATCATCCTGTCAAAGCTCCTTTTTCTCAAAATTGCTTAGGACTGAAAACAAAAGTCAACAGCAGAAGCTGTTTCCTAAAGTTTACATGTGATTCAGCAGCCTTGAGTTTCATCTGGGCTCATCCTAGGACAACCAAGATGATGCTTTCTAAACAGCTGACAGTCATCTCAGGCACTGTTGGCAGGCTCTGTCTTTCAGTGACCTTAGCACTTTGCTATGGGGCTAAATTCCCCTAATTGTCGACTCCCTATTATGAGTGACATTTTGTAAAAAAAATTATTTATTGATTTATTTATTTATGGCTGTGTTGGATCTTCGTTTCGGTGCGAGGGCTTTCTCTAGTTGTGGCAAGCGGGGACCACTCTTCATCGCCGTGCGTGGGCCTCTCACTATCGCGGCCTCTCTTGTTGCGGAGCACAGGCTCCAGATGCGCAGACTCAGTAATTGTGGCTCACGGGCCCATTTGCTCCGTGGCATGTGGGATCTTCCCGGACCAGGGCTCGAACCCGTGTCCCCTGCATTGGCAGGCAGATTCTCAACCACTGCGCCACCAGGGAAGTCCTGTGAGTGACATTTTTGCCTGAGAACTCCAACACTGTCATTTCATTTTATTCCCTTACTATTGACATACACCTTTAACCAGTACTTATAGTCTCTAATAAGCAGAGACTAAGAATCCCCCTGAACTCAATAAACCTTCATACTTACTAGATCAGGTTGTTGAAGCAAAATATCTCAGAAAATATTTACTAATGAAAGCGCTGATACAAAAGCTAAACCATTATAAAAATAAATCTATAAAAAGCCCCACATGTACTCAAAATACAATGGTGAAAATATGAACTTAGACAAAAATATTTAATTTACATTAAATCAATTGTTGTGTTATATTACTAGAGGCATTTAAAATAAGAACCTCGTATTCTCACAAAACTCCAAAATAATATTGTCCAGGCAGATTGTTGAGGCATTATCTTGCTTTGTTCTTAAGAATTTGTAGTCAAAATTAGAAAAAAATTTTTTTAGGCTAAACCATCTATGGTGAATAGTCTTTTTAATCATCACATATCCCTTAAATGTTTACGACTTGACCTTTGAGGAATCATAGCAAACCAAAAGCTCTTTGGTGTATTAATTGAATGACTCCTGAGGAGAGCCTGAGAAGCTTAAATGCCAGTTGATCTTGTGAAATATCAGACTTGAAAGTGGGACTCGCACACCTGCCATGCAGCATTAGCAGGGGCAACCGAATCAGCAGCACAGAGTAAGAGCAGAGGCTCTTTCAAACCTTCTATTCCACCTAAAATAGTATTGAATTTCATCTCTCCTTGATGCATTGGGGGATTTATTCTTTATGCAGGGCTTTCTTCTCCTGTAACCTGAACCAGCAGATCTTTCTGTCTACATCAGTATCTTAATTCCTCACTGTCTTAATTAAACCAACAGCAACTTCTTTTCATTTTTCATAGTTATTCTTCAGACTTTTAAAATGAGATAGCCCATGAGAGGGCACAAAAAAGAAAAACTTGGAAAAAATTAGGCAATAAAAAGCTTAAAATACCAGAAATAGGATATATCTATTCACATGTTCATCAATTCAACAAATAATTTTTGAGTGCCTAGTATATACACACACTGACTATTCTACCTTCCAAAGATATGGCAATAAACAGTACATTGCAAAACAAATGGGGAAGTGAGGGAGAAAGTGAGATATAAGAAGAAAAAGGATGGGGCAATGACAAAACAATAAACTTCTTATATCTTTATTTCTGTTCAATAATAAATTTTCTCTTCCATTAATTACTTATTATTGTCATATATTTTTACCCTTTTTAAAATCTTGAGCCTATATATTCCCAAGAAATATTGTGCAGAATGATTGCCTTACATATCCGTGCCTTATATTTTGCAAGGCAAGTGGTTCTTTGAAATTAATTCAAGTCTGGATGTGATTCATTTAAATATATTTAACATTTGAAATTGAACTGATTTCATCATTCAATTAACTGAATCAGACATTGAAAAATAATTTATTGTTGAATTACTTTCCTAACACTTAATAGAAACTCTTAGGAAATCCTTTAGTTAATGGTCTCATTGGTATATTTTATTATCTGTGATATCACATGCAGAAGCATTAGCTCATATCCTATCTTATAGAATAAGTACCTGTTAAAGAAAACATTACAGATTCCTGAAGTTGAGAATCAAAAAGACTGGGAAAATACTTACTCTTATAATTCATGCTAATTTGACAACCCAGAAGTCTCTGATTAACACAGCAAGGGCATGCTGATTTTAATATTTTTTATTCTAATAACTGGCCATCATTTGATACATGCCCAGCTATAATGACATTTTCTGAAGGAGCTCCTAAAGCTTCTCAAGAGAGAAATTAATTTTGGAAATCTCCCAAGTGAAATTTTCTGGGCTTGAAGAAATGCTACATAAAGAATGGTCATTTTTTAAAAAATAGCAGTCACTGGTACTCTGTGTAGTGGATAAACTCTAGAGCAACTTCCAGTAATCCCTTCCTCTTCCTTTGTATAATCTCCTCCTCTTGAGTACAGATAGAACCTGTGATTTGTTTCTAACAATTGAACGTGGCGAAGTTGATATGGTGTCATTCCCTTGATCTGCTTACATTATACAAGATGCAGTCTTAGAAGGAGAGAGTCTCCTGCTGGCCTTGAAGAAAGAAGCTACTGTGAGCTGCCTATGGAGAGGGCCACATAGCAGGGAACTGAGGGTGGCCTCTAGGAGCTGAGAACACTAGCCATACAGACACAAGGGAAATAAATTCTACTAACCACTCTTGAGTTTGGAAGAGGACTCTGAGCTCCATGAAAAAACCTACCCTAGCTGACACCTTGATGGCAGTCTTGAGAAACCCTGAGCAGAGGACCCAGCTAAGCTGTGTCCAGACTCCTGACCCATTGAAACTGTGCAATGAAAATGTATGTTATTTAAAGCTGCTAAATTTCTGGTAATTTGTTACATAGCAATTGAACTCCAAAACACTTTGTCTTATGTAGTATTATTGGTTATAGAAGAGGGTGGTAAAATATGCTTGTTCAGTATAATGACTAAGTTGATATAACATACATACATCAAAGGGCACTAATCACAATAGTACAGCTACTTGAAGTTTTATAAATTAAACAAACTCATGTAACCAGCATCCAGAAGAAGACATAGATCATTACCAACACCCCAGATGTTCTCCCCATGCCCCCTTTTAGTCACTATTTTCCATGCTCCTGCAAAGGTAACCATTATTGTGATTTCCAACACCATAGATTGGTTTCACCTATTTTGGAGCTTATGGAAATGCAATTATACTGTATATATACTCTCTCACAACATGGCAGCTTACTTTTACAAAGCCAACAGAGAAACTTTTCAGTCTACGTTGAGTCTTAGATAAGGGACATTACTATCCTATCACCTTTGTCACATAAAGTAATGTAATCAAGAGCATGACTATGCCATTACATTCACAGGTCCTGCCCACACTTAAGGAGAGGTGATTACATTGGGCATGTACACCAGCAGACAAGAATCTTGGAAGCCATCTGAGAATTTGGCCTACCACAGGAAGAATACCATTGTTTTACAGTTTTGCAAATTTATTTAATGGCTGGTGAAATATAAGACATCTGGAGTCTCGTTAATTTGTTGCAATATGTTGTTTTGGTTGACATGTATGAGGATAATTTGGCCTCACAGTTGAAAAAGGTGGTATTATTTTCAACACTTTTTCTTAATACTGCAACCACCCACTTAGAACTGTTAGTTTCTTAGAGGCTAGTTGCAGTGTGCAATCAGAAACCACATCAAAAAGCTTTGTGTACTCCATGACATTGGAATCCACTGGCCTTTCTTGCTCTTTGAATGGATCTTTTACCCACGCATGATGTTAGTTACCGTGAATGATGCTGAAACCTTTGCAACAAATATCAGCTGTTTTCTTTCAAGTGACAAGCTCACTTCATTAATTTTCAAGAAAATGTCTGCCAAAGGCCTCAGATGCACAGAAAATACAGAAGTAGACATGATTTTCTTATTTTTACTTGGTAATATGTCTTTTTTAAATCAGCAAAAAAGATCAAATTAATGGTTAAATTGCAGTTTTGAATTAACAATTTATTACATATTATCCTGCTCTGCCTTCTCCTATAAATATGGGAAATATTATATGAAATATAATTTTATATAATATATAAAATAACATGTGGAGATATTCATTCATCGATAGGATTTCTTCTTCACATGTGACCTTTATTCTTTGATCTCTAGCACTTCTTTTGCTGTGAAAAGTATATTTCTTTCTCCTTTAGCCAAGGTTATGGGCCAAAAGTCACGTTTCATTTCTTTAAGGTTTTCTTAAAATTTATTTTTTATCTTTCATATTATGTTAGAAATATTTGAATGTGTTGTTTCTATAAAATTCCGTAAACCATGAGTCTAAAATTCCAGTTCATGTCTTAAGCTACATAGCCTAATGAGCCATGTGTGGGCCACCATTCTTTTTCTGCTTATGTGGTAATTTCCTGATTAATATTAATTAATAACATGTCACTGTTCATTTAAAATGTGATGAAAATGATTAGTCAACCCTGATATTGAAATCACTCAGCAACTTGGCACCAGATCTCCGTGTCACGAGGCAGTGCCAGGATTATAAAGACTCTGTGTTATTTCTACTTTCTGCTACAGTAAACTGAAATTAAATGATGTTTGTTTTTAGGTAGAGTAAGCCTCTAAAGGCATGATGCATGATTTGGCTTCCTTTTATAGCTTCTGTTTGATTTATTTATAAATGGGTGGTAAATTTGGTAAACTTCAAAGTCTCAGAACAGCTAAGGAGGGCTTGTCTAACCAAGAAGTCAGAAATACAGATGTTTCGTGAACATCACTTTCTCCCATCGTTACTGTCCTGTGTTTTCATGCCTTCAAAGATTCTGTTTACTCAATGTCAGGGTTTTCAGAAGAGTTTTCCTACTCAGAGTTCCTAATGTTTCTTTTCCCTGCAATTATTATTTTAGTGACAGTTGGATTAACTGTACAGATGAATGATTTGCCAATTTGGAAAATACTGTGTGTGTATCATATATTATGTGTGTGTGTATGTGTATGCTATATACGGCAGATGAGACCGTGGTATTAAATGTAGTTTGGGTCAAAGGACAACCAACTTCAGCAAATTTAATTTTTTCCTCTAAAAACTACTGTTCTGGGCCCTGAACCAAGATGGTGGAGTAGAAGGTCGTGCTCTCACTCTCTCTTCTGAGAACACCAGAATCACAACTAGCTGCTGGACAATCATCGACAGGAGGACACTGGAACTCACCAAAAAAGATACCCCACATCCAAAGACAAAGGAGAAGCCAAAATGACATGGTAGGAGGGGCGCAATCACAGTAAAATCAAATCCCATAACTGCTGGGTGGGTGACTCACAGACTGGAGAACACTTATACCACAGAAGTCCACCCACTGGAGTATAGGTTCTGAGCCCCACATCAGGCTTCCCAACCTGGGGGTCCAGCAACATGAGGAATTCCTAGAGAATCAGATTTTGAAGGCTAGTGGTATTTGATTGCAGGACTTCGACAGGACAGGGGGAAGCAGAGACTCCACTCTTGGAGGGCACACACAAAGTAGTGTGCGCATCGGGACCCAGGGGAAGGAGCAGTGACCCCAGGGGAGACTGAACCAGACCTACCTGCTACTTTTGGAGGGTCTCCTGCAGAGGCGGGGGCTGGCTGTGGCTCACCGTGGGGACAAGGACACTGGCAACAGAAGTTCCAGCAAGTGCTCCTTGGCATTAGCCCTCCCAGAGTCCACCATTAGCCCCACCAAAGAGCCCAGGTAGGCTCCAGTGTTGGGTTGCCTCGGGCCAAACAACCAAAAGGGAGGGAACCCAGCCCCACCCATGAGCAGTCAAGCAGATTAAAGTTTTACTGAGCTCTGCCCAGCAGAGCAACAGTCAGCTCTACCCACCACCAGTCCATCCCATCAGGAAACTTGCACAAGCCCCTTAGATAGCCACATCCACCAGAGGGCAGACAGCAGAAGCAAGAAGAACTACAATCCTGCAGCCTGTGGAACAAAAACCACATTCACAAAAAGATAGACAAGATGAAAAGGTAGAGGGCTATGTACCAGGTGAAGGAACAAGATAAAAGCCCAGAAAAACAACTAAATGAAGTGGAGATAGGCAACCTTCCAGAAAAAGAATTCAGAATAGATAGTGACGATGATCCAGGACCTTGGAAAAACAATGGAGGCAAAGATCGAGAAGATGCAAGAAATGTTTAACAAAGACCTAGAAGAATTAAAGAACAAAGAAACAGAGATGAACAATACAATAACTGAAATGAAAACTACACTAGAAGGAATCAGTAGCAGAATAACAGGCAGAAGAACGGATAAGTGACCTGGAAGACAGAATGGTGGAATTCACTGGTGTGGAACAGAATAAAGAAAAAGGAATGAAAAGAAATGAAGACAGCCTAAGAGACCTCTGGGACAACATTAAATGCAACAACATTCGCATTATAGGGGTCGCAGAAGGAGAAGAGAAAGAGAAGGGACCAGAGAAAATATTTGAAGAGATTATAGTCGATGACATCCCTAACATGGGAAGGGAAATAGCCACCCAAGTCCAGGAAGCGCAGCGAGTCCCATACAGGATAAACCCAAGGAGAAACACGCCGATATAGTAATCAAATTGACAAAAATTAAAAGCAAAGAAAAATTATTGAAAGCAACAAGGGAAAAACGACAAATAACATACAAGGGAACACCCATAGGTTAACAGCTGATTTCTCAGCAGAAACTCTACAAGCCACAAGGGAGTGGCATGATATACTTAAAGTGATGAAAGGGAATAACCTACAGCCAAGATTACTCTACCCGGCAAGGATCTCATTCAGATTCGATGGAGAAATCAAAAGCTTTACAGACAAGCAAAAGCTAAGAGAATTCAGCACCACCAAACCAGCTCTACAACAAATGCGAAAGGAACTTCTCTAAGTGGGAAACACAAGACAAGAAAAGGACCTACAAAAACAAACCCAAAATAATTCAGAAAATGGTCATAGGAACATACATTTCGATAATTACCTTAAACGTGAATGGATTAAATGCTGCAACCAAAAGACACAGGCTTGCTGAATGGATACAAAAACAAGACCCATGTATATGCTGTCTACAAGAGACCCACTTCAGACCTAGGGACACATACAGACTGAAAGTGAGGGGATGGAAGAAGATATTCCATGCAAATGGAAATCAAAAGAAAGCTGGAGTAGCAATACTCATATCAGATAAAGTAGACTTTAAAATAAAGAATGTTACAAGAGACAAGGAAGGACACTACATAGTGATCAAGGGATCAATCCAAGAAGAAGATATAACAATTATAAGTATATATGCACCCAACATAGGAGCACCCCAATACATAAGGCAACTGCTAACAGCTATAAAAGAGGAAATCAACAGTAACACAATAATAGTGGGGGACTTTAACACCTCACTTACACCAATGGACAGACCATCCAAAACGAAAATAAATAAGGAAACAGAAGCTTTAAATGACACAATAGACCAGATAGATTTAATTGATATTTATAGGACATTCCATTCAAAAACAGCAGATTACACTTTCTTCTCAAGTGCGCATGGAACATTCTCCAGGATAGATCACATCTTGGGTCACAAATCAAGCCTCAGTAAATTTAAGAAAATTGAAATCATATCAAGCATCTTTTCTGACCACAACGCTATGAGATTAGAAATGAATTACAGGGAAAAAAACGTAAAAAACACAAACATATGGAGGCTAAACAATACGTTACTAAATAACCAAGAGATCACTGAAGAAATCAAAGAGGAAATCAAAAAATACCTAGAGACAAATGACCATGAAAACACGACGATCCAAAACCTATGGGATGCGGCAAAAGCAGTTCTAAGAGGGAAGTTTATAGCTATACAAGCCTACCTTAAGAAACAAAAAAAATCTGAAACAATCTAACCTTACACCTGAAGAAACTAGAGAAAGAAAAACAAAACCCAAAGTTAGCAGAAGGAAAGAAATCATAAAGATCAGAGCAGAAATAAATGAAATAGAAACAAAGTAAACAATTGCAAAGATCAATAAAACTAAAAGCTGGTTTTTTGAGAAGATAAACAAAATTGATAAACCATTAGCCAGACTCATCAAGAAAAGGAGGGAGATTACTCAAATCAGTAAAGTTATAAATGCAAAAGGAAAAGTTGCAACAGACACCACAGAAATACAAAGCATCCTAAGAGACTACTACAAGCAACTCTGTGCCAATAAAATGGACAACCTGGAAGAAATGGACAAATTCTTAGAAAGGTATAACCTTCCAGGACTGAACCAGGAAGAAACAGAAAATATCAACAGAGCAATCACAAGTAATGAAATGGAAACTGATTAAAAATCTTCCAACAGGGCTTCCCTGGTGGCGCAGTGGTTGGGAGTCTGCCTGCCAATGCAGGGGACACGGGTTCAAGCCCTGGTCTGGGAAGATCCCACGTGCCACGGAGCAGCTGGGCCCTTGAGCCACAATTGCTGAGCCTGCACGTCTGGAGCCTGTGCTCCGCAACGAGAGAGGCCGCGATGGTGAGAGGCCCGCGCACCGCGATGAAGAGTGGCCCCCGCTTGCCGCAACTAGAGAAGGCCCTCGCACAGAAACGAAGACCCAACACAGCCATAAATAAATAAATAAGTAACAACAACAACAACAAAAAAAAACAAAGAAAGTAACTTTAAAAAAAAAAAAAAATCTTCCAACAAACAAAAGTCCAGGACCAGATGGCTTCACAGGTGAATTCTATCAAACATTTAGAGAAGAGCTAACACCCATCCTTCTCAAACTCTTCCCAAAAATTGCAGAGGAAGGAACACTCCCAAACTCATTCTATGAGGCCACCATCACCCTGATTCCAAAACCAGACAAAGATACTACAAAAAAAGAGAATTACAGACCAATATCACTCATGAATATAGATGCAAAAATCCTCAACAAAATACTAGCAAACAGAATCCAACAACACATTAAAAGGATCATACACCATGATCAAGTGGGATTTATCCCAGGGATGCAAGGATTCTTCAATATACGCAAATCAATCAGTGTGATCCAGCATGTTAACAAACTGAAGAATAAAAACCACATGATCATCTCAATCGATGCAGAAAAAGCTTTTGACAAAATTCAACACCCACTTATGGTAAAAACTCTCCAGAAAGTAGGCATGGAGGGAACCTACCTCAACATAATAAAGCCCATATATGACAAAACCACAGGAAACATCATTCTCAATGGTGAAAAACTGAAAGCATTTCCTCTAAGATCAGGAAAAAGACAAGGATGTCCACTGTCACCACTATTATTCAACATAGTTTTGGAAGTCCTAGCTATGGCAATCAGAGAAGAAAAAGAAATAAAAGGATTATAAATTTGAAAAGAAGTAAAACTGTCTCTGTTTGCAGATGACATGATACTATACATAGATAATCCTAAAGATGCCACCAGAAAACTACTAGAGCTAATCAATGAATTCGGTAAAGTTGCAGGTTACAAAATTAATGCACAGAAATCTCTTGCATTCCTATACACTAATGATGAAAAATCTGAAAGAGAAATTAAGGAAACACTCCCATTTACCATTGCAACAAAAATAATAAAATACCTAGGTATAAACCTACCTAGG
Source organism: Eschrichtius robustus (assembly GCF_028021215.1). NCBI lineage: Eukaryota > Metazoa > Chordata > Mammalia > Artiodactyla > Eschrichtiidae > Eschrichtius > Eschrichtius robustus. The sequence continues at coordinate 40,314,904 of NC_090828.1, forward strand.
GAGACAAAAGACCTATATGCAGAAACCTATAAGACACTGATGAAAGAAATTAAAGATGATACCAACAGATGGAGAGATATTCCATGTTCTTGGATTGGAAGAATCAATACTGTGAAAATGACTCTACTACCCAAAGCAATCTACAGATTCAATGCAATCCCTATCAAATTACCAATGACATTTTTTACAGAACTAGAACAAAAAAATCTTAAAATTTGTATGGAGACACAAAAGACCCCGAATAGCCAAAGCAGTCTTGAGGGAAAAAAACGGAGCTGGAGGAATCAGACTCCCTGACTTCAGACTATACTACAAAGCTACAGTAATCAAGACAATGTGGTACTGGCACAAAAACAGAAACATAGATCAATGGAACAAGATAGAAAGCCCAGACATAAACCCATGCACCTATGGTCAACTAGTCTAATACAAAGGAGGCAAGGATATACAATGGAGAAAAGACAGGCTCTTCAATAAGTGGTGCTGGGAAAACTGGACAGCTACATGTAAAAGAATGAAATTAGAACACTCCCTAACACCATACACAGTAATAAACTCAAAATGATTTAGAGACCTAAATGTAAGACTGGACACTCTACAACTCTTAGAGGAAAACATAGGAAGAACACTCTTTGACGTAAATCACAGCAAGATCTTTTTTGATCCACCTCCTAGAGTAATGGAAATAAAAACAAAAATAAACAAATGGGACCTAATGAAACTTCAAAGCTTTTGCACAGCAAAGGCAACCATAATGAAGACGAAAAGACAAGCCTTAGAATGGGAGAAGATATTTGCAAACGAATCAGCGGACAAAGGATTGATCTCCAAAATATATAAACAGCTCATGCAGCTCAATATTAAAAAAAACAAACAACCCAATCCAAAAATAGACAGAAGACCTAAATAGACATTTCCCCAAAGAAAACATACAGATGGCCAAGAAGCACATGAAAAGCTGCTCAACATCACTAATTATTAGAGAAGTGCAAATCAAAAGTACCATGACGTATCACCTCACACCAGTTAGAATGGGCATCATCAGAAAATCTACAAACAACAAATGCTGGAGAGGGTGTGGAGAAAAGGGAACCCTCTTGCACTGTTGATGGGAATGTAAATTGATACAGCCACTATGGAGAACAGTATGGAGGTTCCTTAAAAAACTAAAAATAAAATTATCATATGATGCAGCAATCCCACTACTGGGCTTATACCCAGAGAAGACCATAATTCAAAAAGACACATGAACCCCAATGTTGATTGCAGCTCTATTTACAATAGCCAGTTCATGGAAGCAACCTAAATGCCCATCGACAGACGAATGGATAAAGAAGTTGTGGTACATATATACAATGGAATATTACTCAGCCATAAAAAGGAACGAAACTGGGTCATTTGTAGAGACGTGGATGGATCTGGAGACTATCATACAGAGTGAAGTAAGTCAGAAAGAGAAAAACAAATATCGTATATTAATGCATATATGTGGAACCTAGGAAAATGGTACAGATGAACTGGTTTGCAGGGCAGAAATTGAGACACAGATGTAGAGAACAAATGTATGGACACTAAGGGGGGAAAGCAGCACGGGGTTGGGGGTGGTGGTGTGATGAATTGGATGATTGGGATTGACACGTATACACTGATGTGTATAAAATTGATGACTAATAAGAACTTGCTGTATAAAAAAATGTAATAAAATTTAAAAATTAAAAAAAAATAAAAAAAATAAAAAAATAAAAATTACTGTTCTATTTTAAAACTGCCAGTAATGGGCACAATCAGCTAAATAAGCTAAAATCAAAAGAATACTTTGTCTACTTTCCCGTAAAGATCACCATCAAAGCTTTATGCGTAGTTTTTCTGGCAATGGAGAATGCTATTAAGAACAGAGTTTAATTGCTTTACAATGGTGTGTTAGTTTCTTCTTTATAACAAGGTGAACCAGCTATACATATACAGGATATATGTATATGTATAGCTGATTCACTTTGTTATAAAGAAGAAACTAACACACCATTGTAAAGCAATTAAACTCTAATAAAGATGTTTAAAAAAAAAGAATAGAAAAAGAGAGAACAGAGTTTCAATAATAACTAAAAGAGACGAGTACGTGTATACATACAACCCATTTCTTAGTTCATCACCATGTTCTATTTCTGTGAATGTTCAGTTACAAAGTCCACTTCTTGTGAAAAGCTTCAGGTTTGTTTTGATAGAGATGGAAATGGTCAGTGCTAGGTATTATGTCCTAGGGAGTTTTAGACTTTTGACTGATTAGTGTTGTGTTTCCATATAGTGGTTGAAAACAAATACTCATGAACCCAGTTGATTCTATAGATGGGACTGGTACTAAAGGAAGCTGGATGGCACCCAGAGAAAAGTGGGAACAATTTGACTTTTGATTTGATTGTATCTTTTAGCCAAGTTGTGAGTAAATCATAGCCAGGCATTGGATGAAGGATGATAAGAACAGTAATAAGAGTAGGGACATTTAGGAAGCAATGGTGAAGGAGCTACAAGTGTTATAACCTTCTAGAACCTTAAGCCAACAGAGAGAAAATAAAATATCCAGGAAAATAAAGAACATGATCGTGCAGATTAAAACATGATTATTTGTGTTTCTGGTTATCTGGATTTTGTCAAATGGGTTTTGAACAGAAACTGTTGACATCAAGAAGTCATGTACCTGATCCAAAATCATGGTAGAAGTTGTCTGCTTTATGATTTCATCTATATTTGGAGACTATCTGGAGGACTTATCTTGAGATCACCCAAGAGTTTGGATTGTCAAATGGAATTGGACTTTTTATATTGTGGAATATGGACCCAGGTGTCAACTCACTGAATTTGATTACTGTGTGTAGTCAATAGTACTTGATAGGATTCTTTCCAACCAGGTTCATGTGTAGCCTTTCTTTGTTAACTTTTTCAAAATACCGAACATTCAGGTTGAGGGTTGTGCAATGGTGGAGAAGAGAGATGTTGTGGAAAGGTAGCTTTAATTTCTTGAAGATAAGACAATTTGGAAAATATACTGAATTAGCCCCTTATAATATTTAACTAACTTAGCTTAAAGAAGATGCAAGACCAAATAGGTGAAGATATCTCCAAGTGATTCATGTTTTTTTCCCAGAATTACGTTGATTATGAGTTGTGAACCAGCCACATCATCACTCATCAATATTAGTGTTCCATGGTAAACAACTTTTGTCTTTTATAATGGGAATTTTCATGAATAATTTTCATGAATAGCCATTTGAGTCTATCAGGTACCAACACTCAGCTGTTTTGGTATCACAAAATTTATCTTTATGAATTATTCAACCAGATCATTCACAATGTTTTTCTCAGAATCTAAGGTTAGCTTTTATAATGGACTCTTAGAAAGAATTCATAGATTTAACCCTCAACCATTGAATGGCTTTTTTATGCCAGTCTATGTTAAGGGAGCTTGTTTGGAATGGTGATGAGCCCGGGCATGTCTAATGTCAGTGTCTAGAGCTTGGATAATACAGTACAATACAGTAGGCATTAGCCATATGTGACTACTGAAAACTTGAATTTTGGCTAGTCTGAATGGAGATGTACTGTAAGTGTGAAATACGCATTGGGTTTTGAATACTTAATAAAAAAAATGTAAAATATAGAATTAGTATTATTGTATTGGTTACATATTAAAATCATAATATTTTGGTCACATGTTTAACATTCAAATTAACTGCACATTTGATTTCAATTTTTTTGAAGTAGCAGCTATAAAATTCAAAAATATAAATTTGGCTAATACTTATGGCTTGATTATATTTTCGCTGAACAGCCATGTTTCCAGAGTTTGTACTTTATACTGTGACTTCTATTTAAATGATACCTATTTGTTTCAACAATTGAAAAGATTCTAATAATTCTTGTATTTACCTGATATTTGTATTGAGGGCATCAGATATAAGGAATTTTCCCTTTTCCACAGCATGCCAAAGTCATGTACGACCCCAAAGGCATATCTTCTATCAGTACAGATACTGGCTTTCTTTCTTTGGCAAATTGGCAGGCTCTAGACAAAGCTAAAACTTCCTCTAGGAATTTGTGCCAAGCCTCTGGTAAAGGATTGAATTCTAAAGGTTAAACAAAGATGGTTACTGCATACGTAGCCTGGTATTTTCTTTGTTCAGTCTTTACATAAATGCCATCTATAAAACTAAGCCAGGAATCAAGTCTGTGAATATTGGTGTACAAATCTTTGAGGTAAGTGTGTTTCCATGTCTTATGGAAAAATATGTAGAGTGAGATTGCTTGGTCATCTGGTAGATGCATGTTTATCTTTATAAGAAAATGACAAACTCTTTCCCCAAATGGCTGTACCATTATGTATTTTCAGTGGCAATATAGAAGAGTGCCAGTTGCTCCATTTGCTTGCCAAAACTTGACATTTTCAGTCTTTAAAAAATCTGTGTTGTTCTAATGGATACGTAGTGGTATCTTATTGTGGGTCTAATTTGCATTTCCCTAAAGACATGATCCTGAGCATCTTTACATGTGCTTAACTGTCGTTAATATCTCTTCTTTGTTGAAGTGGCTGTTTAACTCTTATGCTCATTTTTATTGGGTTAGTTGTCATCTTATTATTGAATTCAGCTTTTAAAAATACATATTCTGGATTAAGTCCTTTATCAGATAAATGTTTTACAAATATTTATACTAGCCTATGGCTTGCCTTTTCATTTCCTTAGCCGTGTCTTTCAAAGAACGGAAGTCTTATATTTGATAAAGTAAAAATTATCCATTATTTTTCTTTAGTATTTGTGCTGCTTTGTCCTATTTAAGACATCTTTGTCTACCCTGTGATTGCAGAAGAATTTCTACTACATTTAATTGTGGACATTTTGTAGTTTCCACTTTACATTTATGTCTGTGATTAATTCTGGGTTAATTTTCATATATAATGTGAAGGAAAGTTCAAAGTCAAAGATGACCGACTCAGCAATGAATTGTTCATAGGTAGACAGATTTTCTGGGGCTTCTAAAAAGACTCTTTTGAAAGTCCATTTACTATACAGTAAGTCTCTGATGATAAAATTGACAGGGGTGTTATTTAGTTTTCTCTTCTTTTTGTTTACAAAATTCTTTGATAATGACATGAAGTTCAGCCTGAAACAAATATTGAATTTCCATCTGCAAATATTGAATTTCTACCCGCATAATAGGCCTGATTTCAGGATTATTAGACCTTAAGGGAAATTAGAAAGTTTCCTTCTAGGGAACTTTCTGAGGAAAAGAACATTCTTATAGAGGCTCCTCGTAGAGGATCATTCTTGTAGAGGCTGAAAGAGTGGCAGAAGGATAAGGAGAAGGTAGTCCAAGATAAAGTGGAAGAGAAGGGCCTGTAGAGAGTAGTATATCTAAGATTGAAATGACTTTCTCTTTAAACTTTGCCAAAGAGAGCTTTGAGGATGCCAATTTGAGCTCTGTATTTCTTTTGAAGATTGTTGCGTATCAATTGAAAAATGATTATTGGATAGTTGATAATTAAGTATTGTATACTTGAAAGTTACTGAGAGTAGATCTTAAGCATTCTCATCATATACACAGACATGCAAAGAGTTAACTATTTGAGGTGATGGATGTGTTAATTATCTTGATCTTGGTAATCATTCCACAATGCATACATATATCAAATCACCACATTGTACACTTTAAACATATACAATTATATTTGTCAATAATTCCTTAATAAAGTTGGGAAAAATGATTATTGGATGTTTAGAATCTTACTACCTTTCTTTCATTGTCCACCTCAAAGATATATAATATTAGATATATCAGATGTTCCACAAAATGGCTACTATAATTCCAAATTGTCCTTGATAAAAGATTATGCCATTTAGAGTGATATGTACATGAAGTGAGATTGGGATGTGAACACATTTAAGAACCTGCAGATGATTCTAGGAAATGTTTATATTTACTGTTATACATACCCATGAATAACAAATGCAGTTGATTAAAAGTGTCTGCTTATAATATTCCATATCTCAAGTCCCCTCTCCCCCAATCCTGATGATCAGGCCATGTCTAGACACGAACTAACCAGTTAGTGGCCCCTGACAGGCAGAATTTGTGGGGAAACAACTTCTCCAAGATTAAGGTCCTCGACACAAGTCAACATGAGGTGGATTCTTAATAGTTTTGATGGTGACTCAAGGCATAGTTTGTTGTAGGAAGGATGACAGTCCAAGGAGAACTTTTTGTTTATTAGTCTTCAGGGAAGTTTTGGAGAATAGGCTTAGTAGGTAGTATGTCTGTCTTCTATCCTATGAGTTTCCTTATGTCAGTGTGCAACAGAGAATGTCATTCTTTAGACATGACAAAGAAGGATGCAAAAGTGACAGTAGGCAGTTTTCACCAAGGAAAATAGTATTTATTTTAATTAGATCTTAAAATATTCCTGAAGGACCAATTCCGAGGGTACAAGTTAAATGGAGCAGAGGGCTTACTTTATAAAAATCAAAGTCATATATTGCTAGAAAGTTATTCACCACAGCAGCCTAGGATAGGCTTCTGGTAAGAGTGGGTCAGATGGGTCTTGGAAGTGCCAGAGAGTCCCAAATCAAAGGTCTTAAGCCATGTAAGATAGATAGATTACCGTGGGGCCTCATGAAATTGTAAAAGCCCCCACAAAAATCACCAGGAAAACCATTACCAAAAAGCAAGTTGATTTTATTCATAATCTTGCCAACAAATAAATACAAGGACTTGGAAAGTTACAAAGAAAGTTTTATGGGATTGGGACTGGTACATGTATAATTTTGAGGTGGGGTGGAGTAGAGACTGGCTAACATGGACAGACTGAAATCACTTTTAATTATCTGGGGTTGCAGAGCAGGGCTTTTAAGCAAACTGTCTACTGAAACTTCATGTTCTTATCTTTCCAGAACAGTTACAGCAATGGGGCCAATTCATGCTTGCTTTGCAGTTTGGTAAATTTCTGTTTCTTAGGTTCCTAAGTTCAATTTTCATTACTCAAATTGAATCTGAGGTTACCTCACACTGCATAAGAGTATCTCCATCTTGTTTGCAGACACTCAGTTTTTTATCAGTTCAAATCAATTGAGATAAAACATACTATAGTCAAAGTGCTTTAGATATAGATTATAACCAAACACCACCGTATAATCACTGAAAAGTAATCGTTTAACATGTTAAATGAGTTAGAGGATGAAGATGGTGACTAAAATAAATACAAAAGAAGTGTAACACCTACTGTTGCTGCTGTGTTGGAAGACATCCTTAGGTTTTACCTCAAAATTCTGGGTGACATTTGATGACAATGAACAATATGATGTTTTGATATACATGTACATTGTGAAATGATTACCACTATCAAGCTAATTAATACATCCATCACCTCACATCGTTTTCACTTTTTTGTGTGTGGTGAAAGCATGTAAGATCTCTCTTAGAAATTTTCAAGTATATAATATAGTATTACTAACTATACTCATGCTGTACATTAGCTCTCCAGAACTTACCTACATAACTGAAACTTTGTACCCGTTGACTGACATCTCATTTCCACCACCGTCTAGATCTTGACAACCACCATTCTACTCTCTGCTCCATGAGTTTGACCTTTTTAGATTATACCTATAAGTGAGCTCATGCAGCATTTGTCTTTCTGTGCCAGGCTTATTTCACTTAGTATAGTGTCCTCCATGTTCATTCATGTTGTCACAAATGACAGGATTTTGTTCTTTTTAAAGACTGAGTAATAGTTTATATTAGAATGACTTTTTCTTTATCCATTCATCTGTGATGGAAAGTTAGGTTGATACTGTATCTTTGTTATTGTGGACAATACTGTAATGAGCATGAGATTGCAGATATCTCTTCAAGATACTGATTTCATTTCCTTTGGATATACTCTAAAAGAGGGACTACTGAATCATATGGTAGTTCTATTTTTAATTTTTGAGGAACCTCCACACTGTTTTCCTTAATGGCTGCACCAGTGTATATTCCCACCAACAGTGCACAAGGACTCTGTTTTCTCCACATCCTTGCCAACACTTATTATCTGTGTTCATTTTGACAGGCGTGAAGCCATTCTAACAGGCGTGAAGTGATATCTTATTGTGGTTTTGATTTGCATTTCCCTGATGATTTTTTAATTTCTGTGGTCAGTTGTAATATCTTCTCCTTCATTTCTGATTTTATTTATTTGAGTCTTGTCTCTTTTTTCTTAGTCTAGCCAAAGATTTGTCCATTTTGTTTATCTTTTCAAAAACCAACTCGTAGTTTTGTTGATCTTTTCTATTGTTTTTCTAGTCTCTATTTTTTTCTGCTCTGATCTTTATTATTTCTTTCCTTCTGCTAGAGTTGGGCTTGGTTTCTTCTTTTACAATCCCTTAAAATGTAAAGTTAGTTTGTTTGTTTGAGATTTTTCTTTGTTTTCTCTAGCTTTATTGAGGTATAATTGAAATTGTAAGATATTTAAAGTGTTCAAGTGATGATTATATATATATAATATATGTATATACATTGCAAAAAGATTCCCCCATCAAGTTAATTATAACATTTATCATCTCATATATATATATATATATATATATATATACACACTATTTTTTGTGAGACATTTAAGTTCTCTCCTTGTACATTTCAATTATACAATTTTTAGTATAAAATAATGATAGTAATGAATTATAAGTCATTGACTAATGAAAAAGTCTGAGAATTTATACTTATATAACACAATAAATAAAGTAATTAATGAGGGAGAAGGAAAAGCTCCTTATAGAAGAATGCTGAATAATAACTGTGGAAGGAATGATAGAGTTAGAAAATCAAAATGATTTAACATTAGTGAGTGGAAGTTTGATTAGGAACAGGATATTTATAGAGTCTCAAAGTATCTCTGCTAAAATTGCTTATCAATTACAAAGTGAAAAATAACAGTGAAGAAACCAGGTAAACATCACTTAACCAACTGATCAAATTTGACATTAAAAAATTGGGACAACTGACATCATGTGTTGCTGATATGATGCACTGAGAAGGACATAAATAACAGTTTGCCGAAATATATAACCCAAGTCTCATCAGGAGACATCAGACAACCTAAATTGCTATTCTACCAAATAACTGCCTCAACTTTTCAAAAATGTCAGGGTCAGGAAAGACAATGAAATGTTGATAAACTGTCCCAGACCAAAAGAGATTTAAGAGGTATGACTAATAAATGTAATACAAAGTCCTGGATCAATCCTGGGCAGATGAAAAATAATAGTTATGTAAGATATTATTGGATCAATTAGTAAAATTTGATTATGGACTATGTGTTAAATAATGTTATTGAATCCATGTTGTATTTTACTATTTTGCTTATTGAATTGTGGGTTATTTAAGACAATGGTCTTGTTCTTATGCAGTGTACACTGAATAATGTCAGAATAAAGGGACATGATGTTTCTAACTTTATTTCAAAAGCTCAGAAGAAATCATATGTGTATGTGTGTATTTGTGCACACACATGTGTGCCCCAGAGAGGTGGGGAGTGATGAGACAGAAGAGAGGTGCGGGGGAGAGACAGAAGAAGAGGATGGATTAATAAGGCAAATTGAGCAAAATGAAAAAAAATTTGTTGAATGTTGATACAAGGTATGAGGAGTTCTTGTACTATTCTTGCAGCTTTTCTCTACACATGAAATTATATAAAAATTCAGCAATACACAAAAAACTACAAAAAGTTATCAAAAATGGATTTAGAAGTAAAATCTGATTTCTCTATTGCCAGCAGGTTATTCTCATCTTCTTTCTATCCATTGTTATATTTCTTCTCTTTTTATTCCTGATTCCTTCAAGTTTAAGGATCATGCAGTCTTTTCCTTTGTCAGTCTACCTGAAATGCTTTGCATTCTTTGTCAGATTGAAATTGTGCAATGTAGCTTTCCATATTCAAATGCTGCCATAAGATAACTTTGAAGACAAAAAACAGTGAGGGTAAGGAGATGAGAGTAAATGCACTTGCATGTGCATTATTCAATTCAGGTCAGTATTGCATTGCACTATGCTTTCAAACCTAGAAGAATAACTATGAATAATAGACATTAATGCACTTGTTTCCTAAAAGACAGGTTGGAGGAATACAATAATACTTTGTCTTCAGAAATATAGTTGAATAAATTAGGTGAAAATTTTCAGCTGAAAGAAGACATTTTAAAATATACCTTATCGTATTCTTTTAATGAATAATTTCAGAAATCTTTTTATAGTAAAGCATGCTCTTCATTTTAAACACCTAGCTTTCTACAGTAGTGCAAAAAAAGATTTTCAGGCTTTCATTTTCTCTGGGGAGTTAATCAAATAGAAAAATCTTGTTGCTGAAGGACTTTTATATTCAGATGAACAAAAATATAGTCTAAATGATAGATACAAGTCTATCATTTTTATGATCTGATAGCATATATTAATTTTCTTAGGTTTGACTATAAAAATAATGAATAACTGTAACAAAGGATATTGGCTCTGATATTCCAAAAGTTTAAGCATTACAATAACCAAAAATTTAAAAAATATTTAGAACTGAAGATGCGTCACTATACTTGTGGTCTGAATTTAGTAATAATGAGTTAAAGCTGGGTATTTTCTAACTAAAAGGGGTGGGTTTATTAGATAATGGATCTGTCTTAGAATTTGTATATATATAACTATAATTCATAGAAATTATAAACAGAGATGACTGAATAGTTGTATCTCTAATCAAGAGCTCTTAATCTTTTTAATATTGTATAAGTATTTTTCCAGGTAAAAACACATTAAATTTTATGGAGAAAAGGTTTTGTTAATATAGATTACTAATAATAGTGTCACTAAAATTAGAGCCACTAAAATAATACTTTAGCATTATTTCAATACTAAGAAGCCCGACTCATTTTTAAAAAATATCATTGTGATATGGAAATATCAAAACTTGTGACAGTTAATTTCTGACTTGTGATCAGGGCTAAATTAGGAGTTCTATGCTGCTTATGTCATAAGATTTCATAGAATCATTGAATAGAAGAGTTTTCTTTGAAACTACCTAGTAAAACGTAATTATTCAATTCATAATGTGACTGAATCCAACAGGTGGAAAATACCTGTTCAAGGTCATATAACAAGTTTATTACTAATAAGTATATCCTAAATTGCCTGAATTCAAGTCTTGATCTTTTAGAATTTTTGAAATAGCTGTTTACTTCTATGTGGTACTAGGTTTGAAGACATCGCCATTAAGGTACTTCCAGAAAAACTAAGATTGAACTAAAATCCTAGGGCTTTCAAATGCCACCTTTCTAGAACATCTCATCAACTCTTTTGACTATAACTACTATCTTGACACTGATACTTCACCCCCAACACCACTTATAAACTCCAGATACATATTATCTGTATTTTCAGCTAACTATTGGGTATTTCTACCTGGATATTCTACAGACATGTATCTCAAAAGCAGTGTATCCCCAACTGCTTCGGAACTTTGTCTCACGTGCTTTTGTTGAGTTTTGTTAATCGTTTCTAGGGTTGATGATGCTCAAGAGGCCTTTCTTTGCATGTGAGAAGAATACAGCTACTATTTATATGTAATACCCAATTAAAAAAACATATTTTATTAAGCACTTTCTCATTTAAATACTGTTCACATGACTAGTAAACCACAAATTACTTTAAGTTGAATTATCTTGAATATTTTAAGTATCGATCACAATACTAAGTGCTCCTAAACAGTTCAAAACAATAACAGTTCCTAAATGTTTTGACAACTTCAGTCTCATTAAGATTATTGCAGTAATTATAACATAATATTTTATCATAGTGTTATTTGAAAATATAAATAATATGGCTGGAAAAGTGGAAGTTTTCCGTTCGGAAAAGAAACTTATCAATTGGTATGCTTCACAGTAAGGTGATCCAAAGAGGATCTGGTCCTTTCAGTGGGGAATCCCCAAATAATAGTATCTATAAGTCTTTCTATGGGACATTTTTTCTTTCTTCTGCCTGTGATGGAATAAGCCCACCTGCAGACATTCTGGGAGAAGTACAGGGACTAGGAAGGGGTATCAATGTTTAATGTGCAAACTGTTACTTAATGTGCCTGGTTCCAGAATGTTATCCAGTCCCACCCTCAGCTCTGCCTCAAAGTTCAATTCAGACCACGTCTCCTTCAACTGCAGAGGTAAAACCTCCCATCTTCTGCTATGTTAGGCGACAGTGGGCTGGGGAGGGGAGCAATCTGGGAGTACAACTCCTCATTAAACAGGCTTTTAAAGAATGCTTCTGTTAACTCCATCTTACTTTCTGCACCTGATACATTTTATGATGAAAATCAGCTTGTTTTCCATTGTCCCCTCCTCCATACCTTGTAGGCAGTTACAATTCAGCTTTCCTTCAACTCTGATAATATATTTTCTAGAACTGGCCACTTTGACTAAATTTTACAATATATAGATATAATCTTATATATAAGATTCAACTTATATAGTATGTGACAAATATATCTAACTTATGATGAAATATCAAGGAAAGGTAGCCCTAATTCTATAATGAATCTGTAGTTGTTTTTATGAGGTCTTGTACTAATGTGTTTAGTATATGATTTTTCTTCTTCTTCATCTTTACCTTCTTTCACTATAGATGACCTCTGTGGACAAAATATTCAGTTATAACTTATGTATTTACTCCTAAATATTTTATTCTTGATCAAAACTCTCCATATTTTGAAAATTAAAATTATCCTGTGTCAGCCTACATCTTGGTATGTTTGGAGTCATAACACTTGAACGCCACTGAGTTTCTTTGTGGGGCTTATTGGTGCAGAAATATTGACTAAAGTGATGCAAGAAGGGTCATTGTGTTGAGAATGAGGAAGGAAAGATTTGTTTTTAGTGTGGACCATAGTCAGGTTTATACCTGCCATAGTTGGGTCAGATATAATTATTCTAGCAAAGAAATAATCTAGAGAGAATTATGATTGTGACAGAAGCCATGCAGCATCCTGTGCTCAGAATTGTAGGGATCTGAAGCGTCCAACACTTCATTAAGAAAAGCAGGCAGTTCACATTTTGTAAAGTACATTGGAGATAAGCAAAGCCTTTATGCAATCCATTGATGGAGTCTGTATGGGAAATGAGCTTTTGCAAATAGAAAGACTAAAGACTTCTGCAAATAGAAAAAGGAGTCCTGAAATAAGGAAACAACTACTCTTACAGTAAATGATGTATTATAAGAAGAGTTGTGGTTCTAAAAATGTGGAAGAAGAAGAATACAGGATGAATAAAAATACTTGCTAGGGCTTCCCTGGTGGCGCAGTGGTTAAGAATCCACCTGCCAATGCAGGGGACACGGGTTCGAGCCCTGGTCCGGGAAGATCCCATATGTCTCGGAGCAACTAAGCCTGTGTGCCACAACTACTGAGACTGCGTATCACAACTACTGAAGCCCGCACGCCTAGAGCCCATGCTCCGCAACAAGAGAAGCCACCGTAATGAGAAGCCCGCGCACCGCAATAAAGAGTAGCCCCGACTCGGTGCAACTAGAGAAAGCCTGGGCACAGCAACCCCTGCAACTAGAGAAGGCCCAACGCAGCCAAAAATAAATTAAATAAATAAATAAATAAATTTATTAAAAAAAATACTTGCTAAAAGTCTCCATTAGTTCTTTATTGAGGAGAAACTAGAAGTATGTCTGTACACACACATGAACATACACACGTACATCACAGGTCAATGTAGATCCATTGTGGCTGTGTATACTTCTATGTGATGTTTTGTAATCAGTTATTTAGAATTCTTATCTAGACCTGTGATTTGTCACTTTCAGCAAATCCTTTTGCTGTCCTCCTAAATCCTAAGGTAAAGCTACCTCCTTCAGGCATTATCATTCTTGAATAATCTATCTTGCTATCACTGCACAGATATTTTTCTGAATGAACTTACTCATTATATTGGTACAAAAGGTATATCTCTGATAAAAGTTATAAGTGCCAGTCTGACTTCTCATCCTGAAACCCTTATCTCTGCCAAGGCCCCCAAATTGGGGTCATTTAGTTCATACCTGTCATCTCACCTGGCTGAGAGAAATCCATCTCTCTTCTGGGCAAATTGAAACTCTATCTGAGGAAGCTGAAGAGCATGAGTTTTACGATTGATATGAGAATGTTTTGTTATTTTCAGGCAAGTTCTGATATATTTTACCACTGCAGTTCAAAAATATAACGAAACTGATGTTTTTCTGTTAATTTGCCTTCCTAATGCAGGCAACAGGTGCATGCTTAACATTTGAAAGTCATAGGATGATTACAATTTATCAATGAAGCTGTATTTTGTGGGTGCCTGCTGCTTTAGCACATAAAAGAACATATAACCAGTCCCTTTTCTGCTGAAAACCTAGCTAATAGCATGCAAGTTTGCAAACATTGACAAAACAATTTCATCAACATTGTAAAATCATTCAGGTAACAAATGGTATCCAGGAATGGCTTCTCTGAGAGGTGGGGTGGAGGAAACAATTGCAGTCACATGGTTTGCTGATTGCTTTTTAACTGGATACCTCCAGTGATCTAATGCCATGTGTCATTTTGAAATACTATAGCTACTATTCAGGAAAAAAAAACCCAAAACAGCATGGCTCAGAAACCTGCATCAGCTCATGAAAGACCTTTGCATTTTCAATTAACGCTGGCTAGGGGAAAGACTAATTTTCTGATCTTTTCAAGGAAAACTACTTGTTAAAAGTGCATCCTAGGGGCTCATTTTTTTCTACATTTATTCATCAAGTTTTTTGTCTGGTTAATCAATGGGGGAATCTTCTGCCCTATCTAAGCTCTTCGTCCTGGTTTGCATGTTGTTATGTTTCTGCCTCCAGGCCTTTTCTTGCACTTGCCTTTCCAACTTCAAAAGTGCATTTTTTCAGGAAGCTTTTCTGACTGGTCTCCTTTGATCATTTCTGTGGCCAGATTTAGTCAGATGCATAATTAATACTCTGTTCATTTGTATTCTTGGGTATGTCACTTTGTAATACTTCTTCAACTGTTTATTATTTATATGAGTAACCTATTTAACTTATTTCAGTGTTCTTGGTACTTCTATTACACCTTCAACTCAATGGTATAATAAGATGTGGAGAGAACTCTAGTGACTGACCCAAAGTTAGATGGAGTAGGTAAAATAAGATAAAATAAAATAAAATAAAATAAAATAAAATAAAAATACCTAGAACTCCATTGTGAAATTTAGTGTTCAGGTTTATGCATGAGTTCTGAGACTTACTGTTTTAACATTTGGGACTTGAAATTTGAGACCCCTGTATTGATCTAAACTTAGGTCATGTAGGTGGTGGTACTAAATATAGCTATCTATGTTTTCAAAACAAGTGTATCTCAGCTATCTGTTTTCTGGAAGTTGGACAAGCAATAGATTATAAAACAGAATAGAATCTTTCTATAAATTGAGAACAATGGAAAATACAGGAGACATTAATTTCAAAGAGGCTGTGCAACATACATTCACAGGAATGAAAACATACACTGCCCTATTTGGTAATCATGTACATAATTATGAATAGACATTATTTCATCTCCTACTTTCAGCATGAGGTCCTTTGAGAAAAAGCTCTTTGCAGATGACCATTAGTAAGAGCCTCAAGGAAACAGAAATTCTGTAGAAGTAGCTTTGGAAGAAAAATAGATTTCTCCTTTTGCCAAAGAATGGAGAAAATGTAAAGCAAGATATCCAGTATAAATAAAACAGTTTTCTACCTGTTGCACTTAGAAATTCTCCAAGAAAACATAACACATTTGCTTGCAACTTAATAACATTTTTTTAAATATATAGTCAAAAGACTCTAAAAGTTAATATTACCAGCAACTTACAATTGTTCAGCGTTTGTGTATGACATATTGTAGTATTTTTACATACATCATCTTCTTTCATACACATAGTAGACCTTTTAAGTTAGATTTTTATTATCCCCATTTTACAGATGATTAAATAAGTTGCCCAAATCACCAAGCCAGGAAGCATTAGAACTAGGAGTCTCATCACTTCTATCCAATCTAAACCCAGTGGTTTTTAACCATTGTGTAATATGGCCTTGAAATTTTATTAGAAATTTGTGATATCACATTAACCCATGAGCTACAAAGGAGTTTCAGAAAGTTTTTAAGAACAAGATTCACAGAATGAGTTCAAATTATTTTCTAAGAAATTTCTATGCTACCTTAACAGGTAGTCTCCAATTTTTTTTTAACACCTAAAATTTCCTCCATTGGCCTGAAAGTGATAAAAGTTGTCCATTGGGCTTCCCTGGTGGCGCAGTGGTTGAAAATCTGCCTGCCAATGCAGGGGACACGGGTTCGAGCCCTGGTCTGGGAAGATCCCACATGCCGCGGAGCAACTGGGCCCATGAGCCACAATTCCTGAGCCTGCGAGCCTGGAGCCTGTGCTCTGCAGCAAGAGAGGCCGCGATAGTGAGAGGCCCGTGCACCGCGATGAAGAGTGGCCCCCCCCTTGCCACAACTAGAGGAAGCCCTCGCACAGAAACGAAGACCCAACACAGCCATAAATAAATAAAAATTAAAAAAAAAAAAAAAAAAAAAGTTGTCCATTAATCTTCCCTTAAGCCAATACCAGAATGGTCTCACACGACAAAACAAGAGCCAGAAATAAGGACCAAAGGGGAAAGGGAAGAACAGTTAATAACTGTGCTGTACGTATATATTAAAAATGGAATATCCCATCATCCTATCTCATGTATAGTTGAGTTATCAGATTTGTAAGTTTTTATACATACTTTCATTGAATAAACATTTGATTAAATGGGAAAAAAGCAGGTAGGTAGATTTCACCCGAGAAACGGCATAAAAAGAATTATTCTAGACAGGATTTTTGATATATTTAAGTTTTGGGCTTTACTGATTTTATGAAAAGCTAAAATGGCCTACATTCTTATATAATGATTATTGCTATTGTTGTTACTATTACTGTGTCCTAAGAGAGTTATAACAGAAAAGTATGACAGATATATTTATAAAATAAAATTTATAGTGACCTTTGATATGAGCCATTTTATTAACAAGAACTGATAATACAATGATTGTGACCTAAATTATCCTTTTGAAAATTATGTTTATCTCAATACCAGAAATAAAGGCACACATACTCTATGCTAAATACTGTGCAACACATTAACATAAGCAATTTAATGTCATGTTCGTAACAACTTGTCTTACTCTGCTTGGACTGCTGTAACAGAATACTATAGACTGGGTAGTTTATAAACAATAGAAATTTATTTCTTACAGTTCTGGAGGCTGGGAAGTTCCAGATCAAGGGGCTGGCAGATTCACTGTCTAGTGAGAGCCCACTTTATGGTTCATAGATGACTGTCTTCTTGCTGTGTCCCCACTTGGTGGAAAGGGTGAGAGAGAAAGCTCTCTGGGGTCTCTTCAGGGGCACTGATGCCATTCATGAGGGCGCTATCCTCGTGACCTAATTACCTCCCAAAGTTTCTACCTCTTTATGTCATCACATTGAGGGTTAGGATTTCAACATGTGAATTTGAGGGGGATACAAACATTCAGTCCATAACACAACTCTAAGAGGAAAGTGTTACTTTAAAAATCATGAATAAGCAGAAACTCCAATTCAGAAAACTTCAGTAACTTTCCCCATTATACAGCTATGAATGTAGGAAGCTGTACTTGAATTGAGGACTGTGGCTACCAATACCCAAGCTTGTAACCAGTTTGTTGACTAGAAAGTTGGCATCTCTCTCCTTCAGAGGATATACTTTCCTAAAAAATATTATTTTTATCTCCATTTTCCCTAAAGCATAGAGCTTATATAAACTTCAGATTGAATTTTTCCAATAAATTTACTTATTTAATATTTGGAGCAAGCAGAGAGAATGTGGTAGAATTGCATCATTTCTACCAAATGCATAACATTTTCCCCAATACTCTCTAGATTTTGAGTTTCCTCAAATATCTAATCCATAAGCATTTACTACAGAGGCCAAGGTAACAGAAGTAGGTGATTGTCAGTCTCTCTTGTACCACAGTTCCTTTTTGTACATGGACATTCAACAACTTAATGGGAGGCAACAAGAAAAGCATTAAAATTTAAAATTGTGTAGTTCTAGAAGTTTCAGGAAATTTTGTTTTCTTTTTCTGGCTGATAACTTGAAACTGAGTTCACCAAATTCCCTGATCAAGACTCATTTCTTAAAGCAATCCTTTTGTTTGTTTAATTGTAAATAATCTCCTTGCTTGGTCGTTTCCCTCTCTTCATTTTTCATAGTAATGCTCAGTTTACCTATTACAGGATATAAATCTTCAGTTTCATTTTCTGTGACCAAAAAGACCGGAATGATTTTTTTCTAATAATTTTCATATAAAGATGAATTAGCAAGTCAGAGAAGAATATCTTAGATTTCCTTGGTTTTGAAATTTTCCTTGCTGAGGATGACCAGCTGGAGTCACCATAACCCTCAGCATCAGTAGTTGCGATATGGGCAAAGCTGAGGAGAAAAATAAACATGTACTGATTCTCCTCTGTCAGTTATTTTAATTTTCAGTGTAATGGGGGAAGGGAGTTCCTTTCTAAAGTGTGAGTTTTTCCTTTTCTTTCTTTCTCTTGCTTCTCAGTTAATAAAGTAGGCTGGTGGATTTTTGTTGGTTCCAAACAAAAACAGAACTGACAAGAAAAAACCCTGATAATTTCTGAGTTTGGGCCTCTTTTGTTTATCTGAAATTCTTTGCTTCAGAAACAATAAATGCTTCAATAACCTGGCTGCAGAAAATACTTCATGGAAATTTTGGTTTGCATTTTCTGATCTAATTCATTTCACAGTAAGGTGTGGGCTTAATATAGGAAATTTTTCTTTTGTTTATGACATTTTCACACAGATATTTGTAGACATATGGAGGGGCTGCAAGCAGCTGATTGTTTCTGAAATTAGCTCAGTACAGACACAGAGCAGTGCCTGAGAATAACTCATGTTTAAAAAGTGAAAATTCCAAAGGGTAAGGCCGCTTTATAAACAAAACCTCTATAATCTGTTTTAATGCACTTTAACTTTTGTATTTATTAATTTATTTGTGAAATCCAGCTGATAGTGCAATTAGGGTGACATTTAAAAATCTTTAATTTTAAGAAAGTCGTATTCATCTTGCTTGGATATAAGCCATAAAATTAATAGGTTTGGGAAAGCTAGAAGGCTTCTTTTTTGAATTGTTCGGATACCACACAAGGCAGAGGCAGGGCTGGAGGAGGCAATCTCTCAGGTCATTCACTAGCCAAGGAAACTAGGAATAAAGCCAAGTTTTAAAGAAATCTCATATACCTTTGTTCTTGTTTCCCTGGAATTAATGTTAAAAAAGTAAAAACTGGATATATGTGGTATCTTATCAATATAGAGATCTGATCATTTCTCCAGGGAGCAAGTAGCATTTCACTGAGCTTCTGGGGCAACGGGGCAGTGAATACACATAAAAGCAATTACCAGATTAAAAAGCCATTCCCCTAACCTCTTGTAAATCCTAAGTACTACTTATAATGAGAATGTCTTTAGAATTCTCTAAAATGATGTGTTACTTAACCTACTG
The DNA here is from genome assembly GCF_028021215.1 of Eschrichtius robustus. Lineage (NCBI taxonomy): Eukaryota > Metazoa > Chordata > Mammalia > Artiodactyla > Eschrichtiidae > Eschrichtius > Eschrichtius robustus. Next base: position 40,334,549 of record NC_090828.1, read on the forward strand.
GGGGGGAAAAAATTAACTGGAATGAAAATAGACTCCCAATTAAATAACTCCAACTTAAAAAATTAGTTTTGGAAAAGAGTTTCTAATTTTGAACTCTATGTACATATACACTTGATAAAAAGGAAATATTTTCCTTCAAGACAAATAGAATCATGTCAACACATATTTGTTTTGCATTTAATCAGTGTGAAATTTGATGCTAGATTTTGGGTTTTCAGCAAGAGCAGGGCACAATTCAGCACATGAATAGCCTTAGAGTTGTGTGAGCTGTTTCTAATTTAGTTTGTAACAATAATGTCTAGAAGTCTAGAGTGGCTTGCACTCCTAGACATATTCAAGAAGAAGCATATTTCTCTTCCATAAAAATCATTCCACTTGTATTTCACATTTCTATGCTATTTTTAAATATTACCATTTAATTTGAAATTTATAATTTTTTAACACAATGATTTGTATTCCCTTAGGGAGAAAGATATGGAATAGTAAAGTACCTCTCTAGTGAAAATTACTTGCAGCTCACATAAAATAAGCCTCTATTCTTTTCCATCACATTCTAGTTACAGAATAAAGAGCTGATTGAATATTGCAGATTATCGTGTGCTTTAAATATGAATGTCCTTGTAAGGTATATATTAGTGCAATATTTTTTACATTTTCATTTTTATTTTTCATTTGATTATAATCGCAAGAACTTAACATGTAGAAGACACATCCACTCCACTTAAGATTCAACTGATCAATTTTTACTTCTACCACCAGCTCACATTTGTCAAAATACTTCTTTAGAATGTATTGCTGAATCTTCCAAATAGGTTACCTCATGCTCCTTTCAAACTCAGAGGATCTCTTTTCTTATATCAGACCAACTGTTTAAAGCTGGCACTGTATTTAGCAACTATTTACCCTCTGGAAAGAGAGACCTTAGAAAATTGACCTATTTGAGTCCTGACAGTTTTCATTGTGAACAGCTAATTTTATGTAAAATGCTTTTAACATGGTTTTAATCATGAAGCAATTAAGAGTAACATTTAGAAAGGAATCTGGAGATAGTACCTTGTCTTCCTGCCCTATCCTTTTGTCGATTGAAAATTGAATTTATGCCTTCAACAACTTCTTTTGTCTCACGTTTATTTTTGTTTTGTTAGTTCCTTAAAGTATGGAATTAAATCTGCAAGTGGTCATTGTGACAGTGTTTTCTTGAAAAATTCAAGAACCCCTGTAGTAATGCAAGAAATGTTGGTAGTCCGCTTTTGTATTATCATGTATTACGATCTCAGCTAACTTGAGGTGCACTCTGATGTGCAGTCTCAATGTGGATGCTTTGTTTTCTACATCTGATGTGATCTTGCAGTGCAGCAAGGGAAAGCAAACCAACAAACAAACTCATGAAACTAAATTTGATCCGTGTGTCACGGAGAGCTATGTAATCTGGCAGCAAGGAAGGCAGTACACATCTCAATATTTCTATCTACAAGACTTTGCTTGATTTTTCTGGCTTCTCTGATCTTTGCAATGATGGTCTTACCTGGTGGCTGAGTGTCCTGCTAGCATCCTCTGACTATAGCAGGGACCTCCTGCCTGTGTAGTTATTTCTCACGTTGGTTAGGAGTCTTTCCTGCTGTCTTGGCTTCACATCAGTCCCCTCTGAGGTCCTGTTGTAACTTCTCTTTGCTCCCTAGCCTTAGGTATACCCTGTGGGTTTCAGATAAATAGACAATTATCTCTCATTGCAATGATCTCCCCCCACAGAAGCCTGCCAATACTTTTTGCACCAAATGGGATTCTAGGAAGACCAAGCGAGGGGAGGTCAGGACCTCATCTCCCTAACCCTGGGGCTATCCTGGGTTGTTTTGGAAATACTCTGTGAAACTGACTTCTCCTATAATTCCAAGTGGAAAACAGCACAAACCCCCTCTATTCAATGACTTTCTTCTTAACCCATCTAACACTCCAACACAATCCCTCTCCATGACTTCACTGCAAAGAAGGGTGATTGGGAATGACATGCCTTCTTATCTATTTCTCCTCTACTTTCTTGTCTTCATTCTGCAATCACTAAGGAAAGACGATTGGGCTTTCCCCTCCCTCTTTCTGTCTGTTCAGAAAAACCACTTATGTCATACTTGCTAGGGTGGCATCTCCCTTTTCCTGGATTCAGTAACGGCAGATGGGGCATAGGTATTTCAAAAAGATTTTACCTGTTACACTTGAGTAACTCTGGATACAAAATGTGGTACATCTGCTCTGCTATGTATATTTGAGAGATCACTTTTCCTTTTCTGGTTCTTACTAAACAAAATGAAAATGATGTTTTAGCTTTTCTCTCCCTAGAAAATATGGAAGCTACAAAAAAATTTGAATTTGTTATATCTGAGTGACCCGTACCATGTGACTGTTAGAATCTTAATTGAGTTTTTCCTTGAGGCTGTTCCATGATTTTCTGCATGGGACTGACATTTAGCATAGGCCCAAATGTGACTGATTCACCTTAGTTTCAGAGTCTGCATCTTTACTTCCTTTCCCTGCTGTTGTCCGTCATGAGCTAAAGCCTAACTATATCCACAGCCAGGCGTGAAGAACACGTGGACACTAGGATACAACTCTTAGCCTTTGGCAGTTCATTTGGCCTCAGATGAAGAAGATTTGAGTCCCCAGGAGTGGAATTCCATCAGTAAATTAGGGTCTTGAGCTATTGGAATCCCTTGTCCCAATCCATTCATCCTTCTCTCCCCTCAGAGCCTGCTCTTCCTAGCTGTGCTGAGTCCTGACTTCCTATGGGACTCTGGGAAGCAGGGATTGGGTACTTTCCTCACATTTTGTAGGATAACATTTTGGGGATTATAGTCTCCATAGAGAGGTTAACTGACCAATCTTTCCCAAGTTCTTCACATAGGCAGCAAGGCTGGGATTGCTACCTCTGTCTCCCATTAAAATACGACTAGGTGAAAACAAACTTTGGGTTTTCCTCCCATAAAAAAAAAATCTCTCCATAGATGATCTGATGGAACAGCAGTCTGCGCTGAGAGGAGACTGGCTCACTGAGGGCAGCAGCCCCTCATTATCAGAGGAAGGGGCAGTAGCTCGCTGAAACCAAAGCGTTCTCACTACCTCTCCCCATAGAAACTGATGAATTGGATAGCACAGCTGAATTGCTGGAGTGGAGGAAGAGTTAGTATGAAGATTGTGCAAACAGGGTACACCTGAGAGCAAGGCTGTCCCAACACACAGAGAGTGGAGAGTGAAGGCTTCCCTACTGATGCATCAGGGCTGAGAAACATTGAACACCTGGGTGCCTCTTGAGAACAGTGAAAACATCTAATCTCTGATCAGCCACCTACTGGAGGATCCCGGCAACTTTCCTGGTGACTAGGTTAGCTGAGACCGGCTGCTTTAAGGAAAAGAGCCAGGAGTTTGGCATGTCCAGCCAGCACTGCAGTGATTACTTGAACTCGGTGACAGCACTGGATGAATCTATGGTTGGAAGACCCCAGACCGAGTTGTGCAGTACAGCCCTGCTCTCCCTTGAACTGAGGCCCGTGCTGTCTTGTCAGGATTCTCTGCTCATTGAAGTGGCAGGACATTTAGAGAGATGACTGGTGGTAGACTGGCATTATCTGCTCAATGGCATGAAGAGGAAACCTGGAATGTGCATATCTTAGTATCTTCTGTGAAATAAGAGGACCTCTCTATTAGTTTCCTAGGGCTGCTGTAATAAGGTATAACAAACTGGATGATTTAAACAACAGAAATGTATTCTCTCAGATTCCTCGGGGCTGGAAGTCTGAACTTAAGATGTCAACAGGGCCATGCTCCCTTTGAAGATGCTGTGGAAGAATCCTTCATGTTCTCTTCCTAGTTTCTGGTGGTTGCCAACAAGCCTTGGCATTCCTTTGCTTGTAGATGCATCACTCCAATCTTTCCTTCTATTGTCACATAGGCTTCTCCCCTGTGTGTCTCTGTGTCTTCACATAGTTTTTTTTATAAGGACACCAGTCATTGGATTTAAGGTCCATTCTAACCAGTATGACCTCATGTTAACTAATTACATCTACAAAGACCTTATTTCCAAATAAGATCACATTCTTAGGTTCCTTTTTTTCTCCATAGTTCTCATCACCATCTGACATTGTATTTTTATTTTTTAAATAATTTTCTTCTTCCTTCCACTAGATGGAAGCTTCATGAACACAGAAAGATTATTTTTTAAATTTGACTCTGTATCACTAACATCTAAAGCAGTGATTTGCCCATAGTAGGAACTCAGTAAGTCTCTTTTGAATGTACTTGTATGTCGGGAAAAAGATACATGACCTGCTGTAGTGGCCACACACGGACTCCTGGGAGGCATGCTTACCACTACCTGAATAAGAGAGGATGGGAATACCATGTAAAGGGAAACAGGCAAGGTGAGATGGGCTATGAGGGTAGATAGAGAGGGAGGGTCTTATTGACAATGAATCCATTATTCTTGTCTTTAAAGCCTGCTTCCAGCATCTCCTTTTCGCCTTGGTATTCCAGCCAATAAATTGCTGGTTTGATTTTTTTTTCAATTTAAAGGAATATTACTTATTATTTCTTTTTTTTATAAGGAAAATTTCATATCAGACTTTGGCATGTGATGTGTTTTCCCTACTTTACTCTGTATGTACATTTACAGTTTCTATCTCTTCTCTTTCCTGCCTTCACTCAGCCCCTCATCATATATCTTTTCTTTTTATTTGAATTTTATTTATTTATCTTTTATACAGCAGGTACTTATTAGTTATTAATTTTATACATATTAGCCCCTCATCATATATCTCTTTTCTTTTTATTTGAATTTTATTTATTTATTTTTTATACAGCAGGTACTTATTAGTTATCAATTTTATACATATTAGTGTATACATGTCAATCCCAATCTCCCAATTCATCCCACCACCACACCCACCCCCACCCCTGCTTTCCCCCCTTGGTGTCCATATGTTTGTTCTCTACATCGGTGTCTATTTCTGCCTTGCAAACCGGTTCTTCTGTACCATTTTTCTAGATTCCACATATATGCATTAATATACGATATTTGTTTTTTTCTTTCTGACTTACTTCACTCTGTATGACAGTCTCTAGGTCCATCCACGTCTCTACAAATGACCCAATTTCATTCCTTTTTATGGCTGAGTAATATTCCATTGTACCACATCTTGTTTATACATTCATCTGTCGATGGGCATTTAGGTTGTTTCCATGACCTGGCAATTGTAAATAGTGCTGCAGTGAACATTGGGGTGCATGTGTCTTTCTGAATTATGATTTTCTCTGGGTATATGCCCAATAGTGGGATTGCTAGGTCAGATGATAATTCTATTTTGAGTTTTTTAAGGAACTTCCATACTGTTCTCCATCGTGGCTGTATCAGTTTACATTCCCACCAACAGTGCAAGAGGGTTTCTTTTTCTCCACACCCTCTCCAGCATTTGTTGTTTGTAGATTTCCTGATGATGGCCATTCTGACAGGTGTGAGGTGATACCTCTTTGTAGATTTGATTTGCATTTCTCTAATGATTAGTGATCTTGAGCATCCTTTCATGTGTTTGTTGGCAATCTGTATATCTTCTATGGAGAAATGTCTATGTAGGTCTTCTGCCCATTTTTGGATTGGGTTGTTTGTTTTTTTGTTATTGAGCTGCATGAGCTGCTTGTATATTTTGGAGATAAATCCTTTTTCAGCTGCTTCGTTTGCAAGTATTCTCTCCCATTGTGAGGGTTGTCTTTTCATCTTGTTTATGGTTTCCTTTGCTGTGCAAAAGCTTTTAAGTTTCATTAGGTCCCAATTGTTTATTTTTGTTTTTATTTCCATTTCTCTGGGAGGTGGGTCAAAAAGGATCTTGCCGTGATTTATGTCGTAGAGTGTTCTGCCTATGTTTTCCTCTAAGAGTTTTATTGTGTCTGACCTCACATTTAGGTCTTTAATCCATTTTGAGTTTATTGTTGTATGCATTGCTAGGGAGTGTTCTTATTTCATTCTTTTACATGGAGCTGTCCAGTTTTCTCAGCACCACTTATTGAAGAGACTGTCTTTTCTCCATTGTATATCCTTGCCTCCTTTGTCATAGATTAGTTGACCATAGGTGTGTGGGTTTATCTCTGGGCTTTCTATCCTGTTCCATTGATCGATATTTCTGTTTTTGTGCCAGTACTATATTGTCTTGATGAGTGTAGCTTTGTAGTATAGTCTGAAGTCAGGGATTCTGATTCCTCCAGCTCCGTTTTTTTCCCTCAACATTGCCTTGGCTATTTAGGGTCTTTTGTGTCTCCATACAAATTTTAGGATTTTTTGTTCTAGTTCTATAAAAAATGCCATTGGTAGTTTTGATAAGGAGTGCATTGAATCTGTAGATTGCTTTGGGTAGTATAGTCATTTTCACAATATTGATTCTTCCAATCCAAGAACATTGTATATCTCTCCATCTGTTTGTGTCATCTTTGATTTCTTTCATCAGTGTCTTATAGTTTTCTGAGTACAGGTCTTTTACCTCCTTCAGTAGGTTTATTCCTAGGTATTTTATTCTTTTTGTTGCATTGGTGAATGGGATTGTTCCATTAATTTCTCTTTCTGATCTTTTGTTGCTAGTGTATAGGAATGCAAGAGACTTCTGTGCATTAATTTTGTATCCTGCAACTTTACCAAATTCATTGATTAGCTCTAGTAGTTTTCTGGTGGCATCTTTAGGATTATCTGTGTATAGTATCATGTCATCTGCAGACAGAGACAGTTTTATTTCTTCTTTTCCAATTTGTATTCCTTTTATTTCTTTTTCTTCTCTGATTGCCATGGCTAGGACTTCCAAAGCTATGTTGAATAATAGTGGCAAGAGTGGACCTCCTTGTCTTGTTCCTGATCTTAGAGGAAGTGCTTTCAGTTTTTCACCATTGAGAATGATGTTTGCTGTGGGTTTGTCATATATGGCCTTTATTATGTTGAGGTAGGTTCCCTCTATGCCCAGTTTCTGGAGAGTTTTTATCATAAATGAGAGTTGAATTTTGTCAAAAGCTTTTTCTGCATCTATTGAGATGATCATAGGGTTTTTAATCTTCAGTTTGTTAATATGGTATATCACATTGATTGATCTGCATATATTGTAGAATCCTTGTGTCCCTGGTATAAATCCCACTTGATCATGTTGTATGATCCTTTTAATGTGTTGTTGGATTCTGTTTGCTAGTATTTTGTTGAGGATTTTTGCATCTATATTCATGAGTGATATTGGTCTGTAATTTTCTTTTTTTGTAGTATCTTTGTCTGGTTTTGGTATCAGGGTGATGGTGGCCTCATAGAATGAGTTTGGGAGTGTTCCTTCCTGTGCAATTTTTGGGAAGAATTTGAGAAGGATGGGTGTTAGCTCTTCTCTAAATGTTTGATAGAATTCACCTGTGAAGCCATCTGGTCCTGGACATTTGTTTGTTGGAAGGTTTTTAATCACAGTTTCCATTTCATTACTTGTGATTGGTCTGTTCATATTTTCTATTTCTTCTTGGTTCAGTCTTAGAAGGTTATATCTCTCTAAGAATTTGTCCATTTCTTCCAGGTTGTCCATTTTATTGTCATAGAGTTGCTTGTAGTAGTCTCTTATGATGCTTTGTATTTCTGCCGTGTCTGTTGTAATGTCTCCTTTTTCATTTCTAATTTTATTGATTTGAGTCCTCTCCCTCTTTTTCTTGATGAGTCTGGCTAAAGGTTTATCAATTGTGTTTATCTTCTCAAAGAACCAGCTTTTAGTTTTATTGATCTTTGCAATTGTTTTCTTTGTTTCTATTTCATTTATTTCTGCTCTCATCTTTATGATTTCTTTCTTCTACTAACTTTGGGTGTTGTTTGTTCTCTTCTCTCTAGTTCCTTTAGATGTAAGGTTAGATTGTTTATTTGAGATTTTTCTTGTTTCTAGAGGTAGGATTGTATTGCCATAAACTTCCCTCTTAGATCTGCTTTTGCTGCATTCCATAGGTTTTGGATCATTGTGTTTTCATTGTCATTTGTCTCTAGGCATTTTTTTATTTCCTCTTTGATTTCTTTAGCGATCTCTTGGTTATTTAGTAACATATTGTTTTCCCTCCATGTGTTTGTTTCTTTTAAGGTTTTTTCCAGTAACTGATTTTTAATCTCATAACGTTGTTGTCGGAAAAGATGCTTGATATGATTCCAGTTTTCTTAAATTTACCGAGGCTTGGTTTGTGACCCAAGATGTGATCTATCCTGGAGAATGTTCCATGTACACTTGAGAAGAACGTGTCATTTGCTGTTTTTGGATGGAATGGCCTATAAATATCAATTAATTCTATCTGAACTATTGTGTCATTTAAAGCTTGTGTTTCCTTATTAATTTTTTGTTTGGGTGATCTGTCCATTGGTGTAAGTGAGGTGTTAAAGTCCCCCACTATTATTGTGTTACTGTCGATTTCCTCTTTTATAGCTGTTAGCAGTTGCCTATGTATTGAGGTGCTCCTATGTTGGGTGCATAAATATTTATAATTGTTATATCTTCTTCTTGGATTGATCCCTTGATCATTATGTAGTGTCCTTCCTTGTCTCTTGTAACGTTCTTGATTTTAGTGTCTATTTTATCTGATATGAGTATTGCTACTCCAGCTTTCTTTTGACTTCCATTTGCATGGAATATCTTTTTCCATCCTCTCACTTTCAGCCTGTATGTGTCCCTAGGTCTGAAGTGGGTCTGTTGTAGACAGCATATATATAGGTCTTGTTTTTGTATCCGTTCAGCAAGCCTGTGTCTTTTGGTTGGAGTATTTAATCCATTCACGTTTAAGGTAATTATCGATATGTATGTTCCTGTGACCATTTTCTTAATATTTTTGGGTTTGTTTTTGTAGGTGCTTTTCTTGTCTTGTGTTTTCCACTTAGAGGAGTTCCTTTAGCATTTGTTGTAGAGCTGGTTTGGTGGTGCTGAATTCTCTTAGCTTTCACTTGTCTGTAAAGCTTTTGATTCTCCATCGAGTCTGAATGAGATCCTTGCCAGGTAGAGTAATCTTGGTTGTAGGTTCTTCCCTTTCATCACTTTAAGTATGTGATGCCACTCCCTTCTGGCTTGTAGAGTTTCTGCTGAAAAATCACCTGTTAACCTTATGCGAGTTCGCTTGTATGTTATTTGTCATTTTTCCCTTGCTGCTTTCAGTAATTTTTCTTTGTCTTAAATTTTTGCCAATTTGATTACTATGTGTCTCGACGTGTTTCTCCTTGGGTTTCGCCTGTATGGGACTCGCTGCGCTTCCTGGACTTGGGTGGCTATTTCCTTTCCCATGTTAGGGACGTTTTTGACTATAATCTCTTCAAATATTTTCTCTGGTCCTTTCTCTCTCTCTTCTCCTTCTGGGACACCTATAATGCAAATATTGTTGCGTTTAATGTTATCCCAGAGGTCTCTTAGGCTGTATTCATTTCTTTTCATTCTTTTTTCTTTATTCTGTTCCACCGCAGTGAATTCCACCATTCTGTCTTCCAGGTTCATTATCCGTTCTTCTGCCTCAGTTATTCTGCTATTGATTCCTTCTAGTGTAGTTTTCATTTCAGTTATTGTGTTGTTCCTCTCTGTTTGTTTGGTCTTTAATTCTTCTAGGTCTTTGTTAAACATTTCTTGCATCTTCTGGATCTCTGCCTCCCTTCTTTTTCTGAGGTCCTGGATTATCTTCACTATCATTATTCTGAATTCTTTTTCTGGAAGGTTGCCTATCTCCACTTCATTTAGTTGTTTTTCTGGGCTTTTATCTTGTTCCTTCATCTGGTACATAGCCCTCTGCCTTTTCATCTTGTCTGTCTTTCTGTGAATGTGGTTTTTGTTCCACATGCTGCAAGATTGTAGTTCTTCTTGCTTCTGCTGTCTGCCCTCTGGTGGATGAGGCTACCTAAGAGGCTTGTTTAAGTTTCCTGATGGGAGGGACTGGTGGTGGGTAGAGCTCACTGTTGCTCTGCTGGGAAGAGCTCAGTAAAACTTTAATCCCCTTGACTGTTGATGGGTGGGGCTGGGTACCCTCCCTGTTGGTTGTTTTGCCTGAGCCTACCTGGGCTCTTTTGTGGGGTAATTACAGACTCTGGGAGAGCTCACGCCAAGGAGTACTTCTCAGAACTTCTGCTGCCAGTTTCCTTTTCCCCACAGTGAGCCACAGCCACGCCTGCCTCTTCGGGAGACCCTCCAACACTAGCAGGTAGGTCTGGTTCAGTCTCCCCTGGGATCACTGCTCCTTCCCCTGGGTCCCGATGCGCACACTACTTTGTGTGTGCCCTCCAAGAGTGGAGTCTTTGTTTCCTGCAGTCCTGTCGAAGTTCTGCAATCAAATCCCACTAGCCTTCAAAGTCTGATTCTCTAGGAATTCCTCCTCCCGTTGCCGGACCCCCAGGTTTGGAAGCCTGACGTGGGGCTCAGGACCTTCACTCCAGTCTGTGGACTTCTGTGGTATAAGTGTTCTCCAGTCTGTGAGTCACCCACCCAGCAGTTATGGGATTTGATTTTACTGTGATTGCACCCCTCCTACCATCTCATTTTGGTTTCTCCTTTGTCTTTGGATATTGGGTATCTTTTTTGGTGAGTTCCAGTGTCTTCCTGTCGATGATTGTCCAACAGCTAGTTGTGATTCTCAGATTCTCCATTCTTAACAGTTATCATTAGCATAATTAAATATTTGATGAAGTAATTAATTAAATGATTGACTCCTCCAATAGACCGTAAGCTCAACAAGAGCAAGGCTAGTACAGAGAAGACACTAGTAAGTATTGATGATATATATGTATATTTATATATATATATTTATATATATATTTTTATATATATATATATATATATATATATACACACACAGATACATACCCACACACTCATATCTTGGTCTACTTAACCTTTTTGAACTTCATCTTTTTAGTTTTTTAAATGAGAATTCCTGTTCTGAGTACCTCACAAGATTGCTATAAAGATTATTAATGATTTTGTATATATAATCTATATTATATATAATATAATCCCTTGTGAACGTGACTGTAAAATATAAATATTTCTCCAATTTTATCCAAATAGAATACTTCCATTTGAGATCTGTGGGATTTCAAACATGTATTTGAATATGTTTGGGTGCTTAACTGGACTTGAAGTATGGTCTGTGGGTACCCAACTTGTAGACTTCTTGTTAAATTTGCCCTCTCTCCCGTTTTCTGGCAGGTATCTGGCAGTGTGTCATTATTAAAGATCAACTAACCTTGAATGATTCTGGATTGTAGCTTAGCCTTCTTCTGAACTAAATGAAAAAAAAATACGTGACAACCAAAGAGAGGTCTAGGTGACTGCTGTATTGATACTGGTTATAACCACCGTGATATAGGGAATTTCTATGATAAAGATAAAGAATGTGTATTTTCCTGTGTGATACATAGCATATATTTTAGAACTCTCCATATATGACATAATAAGAGGCACATGGTCTCATCATAGAATGTCAAAGAAGCTTCTCAGAGGCAAACGGCAGAGTCTTTTCTTCCTGCCTTTTGTGTTCTGCTCCATATGTGGAATACAAATGTGGTATTCTGAAAGAGGAGGATGTGGGAGACTACTGTAAGGTTTGCTTTGTTGGGTCAGCAGGATCTCACACACTAAGTGAAGTTGTTATGAATTAGTGAGGCCATTGATTTATGCTTCCATCAGAAAATCCTGGGACTATATCATTCCAAGCGGGGGGCGGGATGGTGTTATATATAAGCAACAGTAATGTATGGAGGGGATAGAGCATAAATCAAAGTGAAAGGACACTCCTATATTAAATATTAATCCAAAGGTAAGAACTGTGCTGAAGAGATGAATAACAAATGAATATAAAAGTGTCCAAAGGAAAAGACTTAATGCACAGTTTATAAATTAATCGTTATTTTAACTTTAGTTAGTGTATATTGAGTGCCCAACACTTCCTAACTGGGCCTGATTATAATTATATAAGTACAAAATCCAAAATTTGGGGAAAATATTCTTTTATACTACATGTGTTAATTATATATATACTAAGATGAAAATATTATTTATTAAAATAATGATTATTTTCATATATAATGAGTATAGACCTACCTTTAAATATATTGGGAGCTCTCTTTTTATATGTGCATGATCTGTGTGTGTGTGTGTTTGTGTGTATGTGTGCGTATCCTTTCTATCATCGATCTATTGATCTATCTAATTTTTTATTTATCTATATATCTATCTAATCTATCATCTATCTTTGCAGGAATATAGAAAATTTTTTAGGTAATAATTTGACTTATAATTCTGAAGAAATTTCAACTTTAGGATCTTTCCCTTTTGTTAGCTCATTAATGCCTGATAGACCAAACTCACTATAAAGACCTAAAATTAGCTATATGCTTGAGAAAATGTTAACAGCAACAACAAAAAATACCTTGGGAGGGAGGTAGTCTAAATTGATTTTGACTTTTTTTTTGGCTCCTGATAATTTTGAACTAATTTTAAAGATTCAAACCAACAATTCTGAAAAACTGAACTAAAATTTTAATTAATTTATTTAATGATTACATTTTCTAGACTGATCTTTTAATATTTTTGTGTAATTTTATTTAAAAAGACATTAATATATTGTTATATGTTTTACTATAATGAAAATATTAAAATTATATGATAAAATATGATGCTTAATATTAAATTTGTAATATAATTCAGTATTACAGAAAAGATAGCTAAAATGAAAGCCCCAATGATCTTGAACTGGGTTCTTTATACATGACATTGGCTTGTTTGTACACAATGAAGAGAAGATAAATGTGGCAAACATGATATTGACATTTGTTAATCCACATATAAAGACAATCCAGATAACTTAGAATTTTCATTGGGTATATATTTTAAAATCCTTACTTCTTATCAGCCAAAATCTATGGCCCAATTTAATTAGATAATTGAAAATTCTCAAGTTTCTATTGAGTAGACTCAATATATATATATCCTAAAGCATTTTGCAAAGTGTTACTAATATATCCATATTGGATTTTAACTTTTTGTGTTCAATATTTGTGATCCTGTAGTTCTCCTTCTTTTATCACTATGAGTGATGCTGAATAGCTGGTTTTACTTTTGTAGTCACATAACATCTTAGAGGCATTGCTAAACTATGCAAGCAAATTTTGCTCTTTCTTAATCACTTGGATGCTCTAGAGTATTCGTTAGATGGTAACTCAAAATAGTTGACATATATATCTCCATTTATTACATACATATACATCATACTGGATATTTAATACCCTATTATTTACTTATTTTTACATTATAATTGGGCATTAACAAAAGGCATAGGACTACACAGCTAGAATTATGTAATATGTCCAGTCTAATTATAAAGCTCACATATAGTTATTCATTTTTAACTTCAGACTAGTTACCATGAAATGTGCTTTGTCCTACTAATATTTTTAATTACTCACCTTCGGCTTAATATATTCAGAGCCTTTATTTTTTTGATTTTCTCATTTCTTATTTCATCTTCTGCCTTTACTCATTCTTTCATTCTTTAGAGCTGCAATTTTACTTTTTAAAAATGTGTTTCTTTTTCCTTTCTTTTTAAATTTATCTTGCAGCATAATATTGAATATGTTTGATCTTTTTTTTGCTTAAGTCTCCTAACTTTTTGCTGGGTTTTGGTGATGTTTTTTTCTTTTCCCCTTTCCTGCAGCAGTGGATACATTGCCCCCAGACACATAGTAATTGCTTATAAAAAGCAGGACAATGCTAAAAGTCAGAATACAGATCTGAAAAAAATAAAATGACAAGAGTTAAAAATACCTATGCACCATGAGGAGCAGAGTTTGTGATAGCAATTTCCATGTTTCTGATGAAAGTGAAGCCACAATTAGCAACAGATAAACGTGAATGGATTATTTAACACATCTTAAAGTATTCACATCCTGTTCCCAAGATTGTTCTAAATGTTTTAAAGAATTGCCAGATTTCTCATGTTGCAGTATTTTTGGAGAAGTGTGTCAAACATATCTGAAAGTACTGATAATTACTACATTAGAGTACCTATCCTTCTGATCCAGTGTCCTAAAATTTTTGTTGCAAGTTTGAGAGTGATAAATCTCAAGGAGCTAGTTTATGTGTTATAAAAATCTAAGGAGCCTTAAAGAGAAATATGGCAATTGCCATCTGAGCTCATATAAAAACCAACTTCAGGTTATAGAAGGGACAGTATTTTTATTTTAACTATTTTATTTAATCAAATTCAGATAGAAATATGTCTTTAGCATATGCTGATTCAGTGAATTGTGTAACCTTTTTTGAAGACCTGCTTTCTAAATTTAGAAAATTTCAATTTGACCTCAACAGCCTCTCTATATGTTCATTTATCCATTTACATTTTTGTTAAGTGTAAAAAAAAAAAGTCTTAGCTTTAAAAATTTTGATTTTCAGAATATGTTGTTGTGGCTTAGAATTATACAAAGAACCCAGAAGCTATTTCTTAGCATTTCCATGTTTTTTAAAAAAAAATTCTAGGGCACATTGTTTTCCATTTCAATATTTTAGAAATAAAAATCAGAATAGATCACATTTTATAATCCTCATTAAAAACAACTGACCACATCACCAATAAAAACATTCAAGTATAAAAAATAGAGTATGTACATATATATATATATATATATATATATATATATATATATATATATATGTTGTTTTTGTTATTGCCTCTCATGTAAGAATTATCATTAGATTATCACCTTAGTTATTTGCTTTTATAATCCTATATATCTATTTTTACATAATTGTGCAGTTCAGATATGCACAAGGTGCTATATGAGCATAGAGACTGGGCTCTTAGCCCAACCAAAGAGATGAGATGAGCAATTATTTTATTATTTCATTTCATGCTCTTAGATGTGGCCTGTTATTCATATCTGTCAAGATCTATTTGGATGTTTATCCTATCATACAAATTATGTTCTTTCCAAAATTTCCTTATCATTCACAGATTTTATAAACTTACTTTAATAAAATTGTATCTTCATGTTAAAAATGTTGAAGAGTACAAGACTAAGGACTGAGGTTTATGAGATACCTTTTCCCTGGTTGATTCAACCATTACATAGCTCAGATAAAGATTTCGTATTGTGGATGATGAACTGTTTACATTATAAAGATTTTCTTAAAATAACCCATTATACTTTAAAAACAATATTTCCATTAGGTAATTCAAAACACTTTGAAAGAGCCAGCTTCAAACTGTTTCTCGTGGATTGGTAGATGTTGATCTTCTTGTCCTATGATAAATTTTGGATTACAGCACAATTATTTTGTTTCTCAAGAGTAGATGTTTGAAAATATGCTGTCTTTCTATTTTATACTTTCAGATTTGTACACAGAAAAATCTTAGTAAAAATTTAAATATATTTTATTTCCTGTTAATAACTTTGTCTTTGTCTATTTACTTATGAATGTATTTACTCATGCTCTGCTACAGTGACAGGAGAACGTGGATCAAAAATGTTTTCTTTTTAAACTTTTTTCCTTATGAATATTTCTCACAACTGACTACCTAAATTCTATACTCTGGATGACTTCTGAGTATCAGAAATGGGACAGGAGCAGAACTCAAGTAACTGTGTTTTCTAGTGGAGGCAGTCATTAACTCAAGGCCCACCCAAGTGAATATGCCTCCCTAAATATGATAAGGCAATTTCACTTTTATATGACTTCTCTGGAGCATTTAGTGTCATTGACCATTCCTTCCTCTTTCCCTCTGCTTTCTTTGACATCACATTGTTGTGAATTTCTCAGTATGTCCTATGAAAAAAGTGTGTGAAGAAACAGCTGTAATTCTCATCTCTGGCTGTTCTTTGGAATCACCTGGTAATTTTGAAAAAAAAATGACACTCAGCATCTCAACCACAAAATTGTGACTTAATACATCTGAGGTGGGGGAGAGGGCAGGCCCTGGAACTGGTAGTTTTAAAGTTCCCTCAGCTAATTCTAATGTGTAGCCAGAGATAAGAATTATTGTCTTAAATTATAAGTTGAACTATATGCCATTGCTTTAAAAAATGTCAGTTTCAAATGGTTCAACTTAATATTTTTATTTTTCTATACATTTAGATAAATTAGAAAAAAATAGTAATGGTAAGCAAAACTAACATTTATATAGGATTTACTCTGTGCAAGATACTTTGTATGTATTAACTAGTTTAATACTTACCAAAACCCTATGGTATAGACACTGTTAACATCCCCTTTTCGTAGGTGAAAAAACTGAAGCACAGAGATTTTAAGTGCCTTGCACAAGGTCACACAGCAGTTATTCATGCTGTGTCTTTTAACAAATTTTATTTAAAATTTTTAATTTAAAACAATTTTAATACAATTTTAACAGGTTGCTTTCCATTTACAGTTATTACAAAATATTGGCTATATTCCTCATGTTGTACAACACATCCCTGAGCCTATATTACACCCAGTAGTTTGTATTTCCCACTCCCTTACCTCTATATTGCCTGCACCCACCACTGGTAACCACTAGTTTGTTCTCTATATCTGTGAGTCTGCTTCTTTTTTGTTATATTCACTAGTTTGTTGTATTTTTTTAGATTCCACATACGTGATATACAGTATTTGTCTTCTTTTGTCTGACTTATTTCACTTAACATAATGCCCTCCAGGTCCATCCATGTTGCTGCAAATGGCAAAATTTTATTCTTTTTTAAGGCTGAGTAGTGTTCCATTGTGTGTGTGTGTGTGTGTGTGTGTGTGTGGCATCTTCTTTATCCATTCATCTGTTGATGGACACTTAGGTTGCTTCCATGTCCTGGCGCTTGTAAATAATGCTGCTATGAACATTGGAGTGCATGTATCTTTTCAAACTAGTGTTTTTGTTTTTTTCAGATATATACCCAGGAGTGGAATTGCTGGGTCATATGATAGTTTTATTTTTAGTTTTTTGAGAAACTTCCATACTGTTTTCCACAGTGATTGCCCCAGTTTACATTCTCACCAACAGTCTATGAGGATTCCCTTTTCTCCACATCCTTACCAACATTTGTTGCTTGTATCCTTTTTGATGATAGCCCTGCTGACAAGTGTGAGATGATATCTCATTGTGGTTTTGATTTGCATTTCTCTGATGATTAGCAATGTTGAGCATCTTTGCATATGCCTTTTGGCCACCTGCATTTCCTCTTTGGAAAAATATCTATTCAGTTCTTCTGCCCATTTTTTAATCAGGTTGTTTTTGTTGTTGTTGTTGTTGAGTTGTATGAGCTGTTTATATTTGTTGGATATTAATCCCTAATCGGTCATATCACTTGAAAATATTTTCTCCCATTCAGTAGGTTGTGTTTTTGTTTTGTCCATGGTTTCCTTTGCCTTGCAAAAGCTTTTAAGTTTAATTAGGTCCAGTTTGTTTATTTTTGCTTTTATTTCCTTTACTCTAGGAGGCAGATTTAAAAAAATATTGCTGTGATTTGTGTGAGTGTTCTGCCTATGTTTTCCTCAAGGAGTTTTGTAGCATCTGGTCTTACATTTAGATCTTTAATCCATTTTGAATTTATTTTTTTCATATGGTGTTAGAGAATGTTTTAATTTCATTCTTTTACATGTAGCTGTCCAGTTTTCTCAACACCACTTATTGAAGAGACAGTCTTTTATCCACTGTATATTCTTGCTTCTTTTGCTGTAGATTAATTGATCATAAGGGTGTGGGTTTATTTCTGGGCTGTCATTTATGTGTCTGTTCTTGTGTCAGTACCATACTGTTTTGATTACTGTAGCTTTGTAGTATAATCTAAAGTCAGGGCGTGTGATTCTTCCAGGTCTGTTCTTCTTTCTCAAGATTGCTTTGGCTCTTCGGGGTCTTTTGTGTTTCCATATAAATTTTAAAATTATGTGTTCTAGTTCTGTGAAAAATGCCATTGGTAATTTGATAGGGATTGCATTGAATCTGTAGATTGCCTTGGGAAGTATCTTAACAAATTGATTCTTCCAATCCAAGAACATGGTATATCTTTGCATCTCATCTGCAAACAGTGATAGTTTTACTTCTTCCTTCTTGAGGTGTCTTTTTACTATCTAGATTGTGAGCTCCACAAGGGCAGGAATTATTGTTCTGTTCACTGATGTCTTTCAAGTGCCTGGAACAGTGTCTGGCACATACAGGAGCTTAGTTAATATTTTTGAAAGAAAAAAGAGAAGGAAGGGAATATTTTGTCTTTTAATAAAGTATATAGGT
Source organism: Eschrichtius robustus (assembly GCF_028021215.1). Lineage (NCBI taxonomy): Eukaryota > Metazoa > Chordata > Mammalia > Artiodactyla > Eschrichtiidae > Eschrichtius > Eschrichtius robustus. Next base: position 40,352,795 of record NC_090828.1, read on the forward strand.
GAGGTTCAAATTTATAGGAATGGTTATGATTTAAGGTTTTCCTCTAATGTCTTTATTACATATATCAAAAACTAGAAAACACTTTTGATAGGTAGGAAATATTTTTAAAAAATAACTGAGAAGTGGAAAGTATTTTGATTTATCTCAGAAAAGTCTATAACTTGGGTGATAAAACATTTAAATCCACATTTTATTTTTCAATCTCTGTTTGTAATTATATGGCAAGTAGTTCTATATATCTTTACTCAATAGTTGTTGGATTTTGCATTGTATTTTTATGTTTATATAGGGGACTCTTAAAGATAAGGGGACTTCAAAAATGTATCCCACCTTTTACTGAAGAACTTCAAGGAAAGGGGCCTTTTTTTTCATTCTTCCCACCCTGGCAACAACCCACACTGCTTACACTTAAAGTAAATGCTAAAGAGCTGCTACCAAATGTCATATCCACAAACAGTAAGAAAATGAAAGCAATATCTTTTTTATTTTTCTTAAGCATGTGTTACCATAAAATGCAAAAGATAAACGCTTCATATTTTAAATTGTGGATTAAAATTATAACCCTATTTGAAAATAAAATTTTATACATGGGACCACTAGCATAATAAATTAATTGTCTAAAAGAAAAGAAATACATATTTTTTTAAACATATATTAGAATACAGAACATTTGTAAGAATAAAGTCTGTTGAAATCATACAAGAAGACACTAACTTCCTCCCATTACACTCTAAGGATAGGTGAGGGGCATTTTGTGGTAATATCTGCAAGCTTTCAGGAGGAGAAACCCAATTGGAGCATTTTCTGGTTAGGGAAAGATAAAGGCTTTTTTGCCTCCAGAATAGTGAACTGGTGGCACAATAGGCCTGATCACTGCTTGCCAGATTGCTTGTGAGTCATTTGGTTCTTTAATTAGCTCTTTCTTGCATTACCATCTTGTCTCCTTCTTCCTTGCCTCTCTTCCTGCGTTTTGGACAGCAAAATCGGGAAATATGTTGCGCTTGGTGAGTGGTGAAAATCAGGAGTGAGTGACTGCCTGGTTCCTGTGTGGTAATGTTAGCTCTGCTGCACATCAGATATTTAAGTGCATGTCTCTCAGCACTGCCAGATGGGCATGAATCTGGGCTCTTAGAACCTGAAGTCCTAAATTGATCAAGACACATTGTGAAAATAGTAGTTGCTTTTCATTGAGCTGTCTATTCACTGGGAACACGGCTGCTGTTCCCTGATATATACTACCCAGAGACTTTTAGATTTTTAATTTAATTTTTGTTTAGGAGGGCTTTGGGGGAGGATCTGACATAACTGCTTTGGGAGATAGAGGTTGGCATGTGCCAAAATATATCAAATGTTATCTAGTAGAAGAAAATCTAGTTTTAGTGAGAACAAAATCTGTTCTATAATTAGATTTAAGTAGTAACTAAATCAATCTTTATTTTCAGAAGCACTGAGAGATATTTATTTTATATCAATTCAATTTGCATATAATTGTTGCTATTTATTAATTACTATTCCTAGACTGCTTACTACTGTACATGAGATATAACTTAAATAGTCATTGAAAGCCTTCTACGGATTTGAAAGAATGCACACTTGCGAGCTCCTCATGGGTTTGTTGTATGCTGCAGTATGCAGGGACCATCAGTCAGTTTACTGCCTCTTCTTCCTTCCAAGTTTTTGATTGCTTCTATAAACGCTAAAAGGACTTATTAGGCTTGCTTCCTTTCCATTTCGAAGCCCCAGTGCTTAGAGCACTTTTGCAAATAATGATTTGAACTTGGGTGAAAGTTTCTGAAATATATTGAAGGTCAAACTAATCATCTAATATCAAACATTTCAAATGACAGGACCTGGAAGTAAAGTCTATTTCTAAAATATCCGTCATGAATTCATTAAGAGCTTATGTGGTAAATACACCCCAGAAAGTACATCCAAATGAAAAAATGCAGAAATAATAGGGGAAGATTACATTTGCGTTAGTATTTATTTACAGGTATGTGCATCAAGAATGGGAGAAAGTGAGGAAAGGGGCAAAGAGAGAACTGTCAACATAGTTTATGTTATATCTGTTTATACTTCTGTTTGCAAACCAAGTACCACTTCAAATACACCTCATTGACCTGACTTATGACTATTAACAACTAGAATGGACTTTTATATCCAAAGTATGCTTAAATTATACAAATATACATTTCATACCCCCAAAACAGGGTCACTCAATACTTCAAGGATTGCATACCTGGACATTGGGGAACATATCTAGGCAGCAGACTTGTGAAGGCCAGGATATGATTTTTTTTTTTTTTTGAATATTTATTTATTTATTTTTTAACATCTTTATTGGAGTATAATTGCTTTACAATGGTGTTAGTTTCTGCTGTATGACAAAGTGAATCAACTATACATATATACATATCCCATATCTCCTCCCTCTTGCATCTCCCTCCCACCCTCCCTATCCCACCCCCGGGTGGTCACAAAGCACTGAACTGATCTCCCTGTGCTATGCGGCTGCTTCCCATTAGCTATCTATTTTACATTTAGTAGTGTATATATGTCGACACCACTCTCTTACTTCATCCCAGCTTACCCTTCCCCCTCCCCATGTCCCCAAGTCCATTCTCTACGTCTGAGTCTTTATTCCTGTCCTGCCCCTCGGTTCTTCGATCCATTTTTTTTTTTTTTTTTTTTTTTTAGATTCAGTATATGTGTATTAGCATACGGTATTTTTCTCTTTCTGACTTACTTCACTCTGTATGACAGTCTCTATGGCCATCCACCTCACTACAAATAACTTAATTTCATTCCTTTTTATGGCTGAGTAATATTACATTGTCTACATGTGCCACATCTTCTTTATCCATTGATCTGTCGATGGACACTTAGGTTGCTTCCATGTCCTGGCTATTGTAAATAGAGCTGCAGTGAACATTGTGCTACATGACTGTTTTTGAATTATGGTTTTCTCAGGGTACATGCCCAGTAGTGGGATTGCTGGGTCATTTGATAGTTCTATTTTTAGTTTTTTAAGGAGCCACCCTAGTGGCTGTATCAATTTACATTCCCACCAACAGTGCAAGAGGGTTCCCTTTTCTTCACACCCTCTCCAGCATTTATTGTTTGTAGATTTTTGATGACGGCCATTCTGAACAGTGTGAGGTGACACCTCATTGTAGTTTTGATTTGCATTGCTCTAATGATTAGTGATGTTGAGCATCCTTTTACGTGTTTGTTGGCAATCTGTATATCTTCTTGGGAGAAATGTATTTAGGTCTTCTGCCCATTTTTGGATTGGGTTATTTGTTTTTTTAATATTGAGCTGCATGAGCTGTTTTTATATTTTGGAGATTAATCCTTTGTCAGTTACTTTGTTTGCAAATATTTTCTCCCACTCTGAGGGTTATCTTTTCGTCTTGTTTATGGTTTCCTTTGCTGTGCAAAAGCTTTTAAGATTCATTAGGTCCCATTTGTTTATTTTTGTTTTTATTTCCATTTCTCTAGGAGGTGAATCAAAAAGGATCTTGCTGTGATTTATGTCATGGAGTGTTCTGCCTATGTTTTCCTCTAAGAGTTTTATAGTGTCTGGCCTTACATTTAGGTCTTTAATCCATTTTGAGTTTATTTTTGTGTATGGTGCTAGGGAGTGTTCTAATTTCATTCTTTTACATGTAGCTGTCCAGTTTTCCCAGCACCACTTATTGAAGAGGCTGTCTTTTCTCCATGGTATATTCTTGCCTCCTTTATCAAAGATAAGGTGACCATATGTTCCTGGGTTTATCTCTGGGCTTTCTATCCTGTTCCATTGATCTATATTTCTGTTTTTGTGCCAGTACCATATTGTCTTGATTACTGCAGATTTGTAGTATAGTCTGAACTCAGGGAGTGTGATTCCTCCAGCTGCATTTTTCTTTCTGAAGATTGCTTTGGCTATTCGGGGTCATTTGTGTTTCCATACGAACTGTGAAATTTTTTTTTCTAGCTCTGTGAAAAATGCCATTGGTAGTTTGATAAGGATTGCATTGAATCTCTAGATTGCTTTGGGTAGTATAGTCATTTTCACAATGTTGATTATTCCAATCCAAGAACATGGTATATCTCTCCATGTGTCTGTATCATCTTTAATTTCTTTCATCAGTGTCTTATAGTTTTCTGTGTACAGGTCTTTTGTTTCCTTAGATAGGTTTATTCCTAGGTATTTTATTCTTTTTGCTGGAACGGTAAGTGTGTTTCCTTAATTTCTCTTTCAGATTTTTCATCCATAGTGTATAGAAATGCAAGAGATTTCTGTGCATTAATTTTGTATCCTGCAACTTTACCAAATTCATTGATTAGCTCTAGTAGTTTTCTGGTAGCATCTTTAGGGTTTTCTATGTATCATGTCATCTGCAAACAGTGACAGTTTTACTTCTTCTTTTCCTATTTGGTTTCCTTTTATTTCTTTTTCTTCTCTGATTGCTGTGGCTAGAAGTTCCAAAAGTATTTTGAATAATAGTGGTGAGACTGGGCAACCTTGTCTTGTTCCTGACCTTAGTGGAATTGGTTTCACTTTCACCTTTGAGAACGATGTTGGCTGTGGGTTTTTCATATATTGCCTTTATTATGTTGAGGTAAGTTCCCTCTATGCCCACTTTTTGGAGGGTTTTTATCATAAATGGGTGTTGAATTTTGTCGAAAGCTTTCTCTGCCTGTATTGAGATTATCATATGGATTTTCTCCTTCAATTTGTTGATATTTGTTGGTTTATCACATTAATTGATTTGCATATATTGAATAATCCTTGCATTCTTGGGATAAACCCCACTTGATCATGGTGTATGATCCTTTTAATGTGCTGTTGGATTCTGTTTGCTAGTACTTTGTTGAGGATTTTTGCATCTATGTTCATCATAGTGATATTGGCCTGTAGTTTTCTTTTTTTGTCACATCTTTGTCTGGTTTTAGTATCAGGGTGATGGTGGCCTCATAGAATGAGTTTGGGAGTGTTCCTCCCTCTGCTATATTTTGGAAGAGTTTGAGAAAGGTAGGTGTTAGCTCTTCTCTAAATGTTTGATATAATTCGCCTGTGAAGCTGTCTGGTGCTAGGCTTTTGTTTGTTGGAAGATTTTTAACCACAGTTTCAATTTCAGTGCTTGTGATTGGTCTGTTTATATTTTCTATTTCTTCCTGGTTCAGTCTGGGAAGGTTGTGCTTCTCTAAGAATTTGTCCATTTCTTCCAGGTTGTCCATTTTATTAGCATATAGTTGCTTGTAGTAATCTCTCATGACCCTTTGTATTTCTGTAGTGTCAGTTGTTACTTTTCCTTTTCATAACCAATTCTATTGATTTGAGTCTTCTCCCGTCTTTTCTTGATGAGTCTGGCTAATGGTTTATCAATTTTGTTTATCTTCTCAAAGAACCAGCTTTTAGTTTTATTGATCTTTGCTATCGTTTCCTTCATTTCTTTTTCATTTATTTCTGATCTGATCTTTATGATTTCTCTCCTTCTGCTAAATTTGGGCTTTTTTTGTTCTTCCACTAATTGCTTTAGGTGTAAGCTTAGGTTGTTTATTTGAGATGTTTCTTGTTTCTTGAGGTAGGATTTTATTGATATAAACTTCCCTCTTAGAACTGCTTTTGCTGCATCCCATAGGTTTTGGATCGTCGTGTTTTCATTCTCATTTGTTTCTAGGTATTTTTTGATTTCCTCTTTGATTTCCTCGGTGATCTCTAGGTTATTTAGTAGTGTATTGTTTAGCCTCCATGTGTTTGTATTTTTTACAGATTTTTTCCTGTAATTGATATCTAGTCTCATACGTTTGTGGTCGGAAAATATACTTGATACGATTTCAGTTTTCTTAAATTTACCAAGGCTTGATTTGTGACCCAAGATATGATCTATCCTAGAGAATGTTCCATGAGCACTTGAGAAGAAAGTGTACTCTGTTGTTTTTGATGGAATGTCCTATAAATATCAATTAAGTCCATCTTGTTTAGTGTATCAGTTAAAGCTTGTGTTCCCTTATTTATTTTCATTTTGGATGATCTGTCCATTGGTGAAAGTGGGGTGTTAAAGTCCTCTAGTCTTATTGTGTAACTGTCAATTTCCCCTTTTATGGCTCTTAGCATTTGTCTTATGTATTGAGGTGCTCCTATGTTGGGTGCATAAACATTTAAAATTGTTATATCTTCTTGGATTGATCCCTTGATCATTATGTAGTGTCCTTCTTTGTCTGTTGTAATACTCTTTATTTTAAGATCTATTTTGTCTGATATGAGTATTGTTACTCCAGCTTTCTTTTGATCTCCTTTTGCATGGAATATCTTTTTCCATCCCCTCACTTTCAGTCTGTATGTGTCCCTAGGTCTGAGGTGGGTCTCTTGTAGACAGCATATATGCGGGTCTTGTTTTTGTATGCATTCATCCAGTCTGTGTCTTTTGCTTGGAGCATTTAATCCATTTACATTTAAGGTAGTTATCAAATTGTATGTTCCTACTACCATTTTCTTAATTGTTTTGGGTTTCTTTTTGTAGGTCTTTTCCTTCTCTTGTATTTCCTGCCTAGAGAAGTTCCTTTAGCATTTGTTGTAAAGCTGGTTTTGTGGTGCTGAATTCTCTTAACTTTTGCTTGTCTGTAAAGGTTTTAATTTCTCTGTCGAATCTGAATGCGATCCTTCCTGCGTAGAGTAATCTTGGTTGTAGGTTTTTCCCTTTCCTCACTTTAAATATGTCCTGCCACACCCTTCTGGCTTGCAGAGTTTCTGCTGAGAAATCAGCTGTTAACCTTATGGGGATTCCCTTGTATGTTATTTGTTGCTTTTCCCTTGCTGCTTTCAATATTTTTTCTTTGTATTTAATTTTTATAGTTTGATTAATATGTGTCTCGGCATGTTTCTCCTTGGATTTATCCTGAATGGGACTCTCTGTGATTCCTGGACTTGATTGAATATTTCGTTTCCCATATTAGGGAAGTTTTCAAATATAATCTCTTCAAATATTTTCTCAGTCCCTTTCTTTTTCTCTTCTTCTGGGACCCCTATAATTCGAATGTTGGTGCATTTAATGTTGTCCCAGAGGTCTCTGAGACTGTCCTCAATTCTTCTTATTCTTTTTTGTTTATTCTGCTCTGCGGTAGTTATTTCCACTCTTTTATCTTCCAGGTCACTTATCCGTTCTGCTGTCTCAGTTATTCTGCTATTTATTCCTTCTAGAGAATTTTTAGTTTCGTTTAGTGTGTTGCTCCTCATTGTTTGTTTGCTCTTTAGTTATTCTAGCTCCTTGTTAAATGTTTCTTGTATTTTCTCCATTCTATTTCCAAGATTTTGGATCATCTTTACTATCATTACTCTGAGTTCTTTTTCTGGGAGACTGCCTATTATCTCTTCATTTGTTTGGTCTGGTGGGTTTTTACTTTGCTCCTTCATCTGCTTTGTATTTCTCTGTCTTCTCATTTTGCTTAACTTACTGTGTTTGGGGTCTCCATTTCGCCGGCTGCAGGTTCGTAGTTCCCGTTGATTTTGTTGTCTGCCCCCAGTGGTAAGGTTGGTTCAATGGGCTGTGTAGGCTTCCTGGTGGATGAAGCTGGATTTTGTCTTTGTGGTTGGCAGGACTGCGTCTGGTGCTGTGTTTTTGGGGTGTCTGTGAACTTAGTATGATTTTAAGCAGATTCTCTGCTAATGGGTGGGGTTGTATTCCTGTCTTGCTAGTTGTTTGGCATGGGGTTTCCAGCACTGTAGCTTGCTGGTCGTTGAGTGGAGCTGGGTCTTAGCGTTGAGATGGAGATCTCTGGGAGAGCTTTCGCCGTTTGATATTATGTGGGGCCATGAGGTTTCTGGTGGACCAATGTCCTGAACTCAGCTCTCCCACCTAAGAGGCTCAGGCCTGACACATGGCCGGAGCACCAAGGCCCTCTCAGCCACATGGCTCAGAAGAAAAGGGAGGAAAAAAAGAGAAATAAAAAATAAATAAATTAAATAAAGTTACTAAAATAAAAAATAAAAAAAAATTATTAAAAAGAAAAAAATTAAAAAGTAATAAAAATAAAAGAAAGAAAGAAATAAGAGAGCATCCAAACCAATAAAGAAATCCACCAATGATAACAAGTGCTAAAAACTATGCTAAAAAACCAGAACAAAACGGACAGACAGAACCGTAGGAGAAATGGTAAAAGCAATGCTGTACAGGCATAATCAGACAAAAAAGCATACACGTACACACTCAGAAAAACAGAAAAAGGAAAAAATATATATACATTAAAAAAAAAAGGAAGAGAGCAACAAAATCAATCAATAAATCTACCAGTGCTAATAAGCTGTAAATACTAAACTAAGATAAACATAAGACCGGAAACAAATTAGATGCAGAAAGGAAACCCCAAGTCTACAGTTTCTCCCAAAGTCCACTGCCTCAATTTGGGGATGATTCGTTGTCTATTGAGGTATTCCAGAGATGCACGGTACATCAAGTTGATTGTGGAGATTTAATCCTCTGCTCCTGAGGCTGCTGGGAGAGATTTCCCTTTCTCTTCTTTGTTCGCACAGCTCCCGGGGTTCAGCTTTTGATTCGGATCCACCCCTACATGTAGGTCGCCTGAGGGTGTCTGTTCCCTGCCCAGACAGGATGGGGTTAAAGGAGCAGCTGATTCGGGGGCTCTGTCTCACTCCGGACGACGGAGGGAGGGGTATGGAATGTGGGGCAAGCCTGCGGCAACAGAGGCCTGCATGATGTTGCAACAGCCTGAGGCGTGCCCTGTGTTCTCCTGGGGAAGTTGTCCCTGGATCACGGGACCCTGGCAGTGGTGAGCTGCACAGGCTCCTGTGAGGGGAGGTATGGATAGTGACCTGTGCTTGCACACGGGCTTCTTGGTGGCTGCAGCAGCAGCCTTAGCTTTTCACGCCCATCTCTGGTCCACGCTGATAGCCGCAGCTCGCCCCTGTCTCTGGAGCTCGTTCAGGCAGTGCTCTGAACCCCCTCTCCTCGCGTACCCTGAAACAATGGTCTCTTGCCTCTTAGGCAGTTCCAGACTTTTTCCCGGACTCCCTCCCGGCTAGCTGTGGCACACTCGCCCCCTTCAGGCTGTGTTCACGCAGCCAACCCCAGTCCTCTCCCTGGGTTCTGACCTCTGAAGCCCGAGCCTCAGCTCCAGCCCCCACCCACCTCTCAGGCTGGTGAGTGCTGGTCGGCACCGATCCCCTGTGCGGGAATCTCTCTGCTTTGCCCACTGCACCCCTGTTGCTGTGCTCTCCTCCGTGGCTCCAAAGCTTCCTCCCTGCCTACTCCCTGTCTCCACCTGTGAAGGGGCTTTCTAGTGTGTGGAAACTTTTCCTCCTTCACAGCTCCCTCCCAGAGGTGCAGGTCCCATTCCTATTCTTTTGTCTCTGTTTTTCCTTTTTTCTTTTGTCCTCCCCAGGTGCGTGGGGAGTTTCTTGACTTTTGGGAAGTCTGAGGTCTTCTGCCAGTATTCAGTAGATGTTCTGTAGGAGTTGTTCCACTTGTAGATATATTTTTGATGTATTTGTGGGGAGGAAGGTGACCTCCACGTCTTACTCCTCCGCCATCTTGAAGGTCCCCCCAGGAGATGGTTTTTAAAATGACTTTGAATGTTCTGAGAAGGGTACATTCTTCTAGCGTAGAACTGGAATAATACTCCTTATTGTATCCTGCTTCTTACTGTAATACATAGCTTCACCCACTTATGTTACATTTATACCTACCTCTCGTGGTATTAGAAATTTTTGACTCTCCAGATGCTAACACATCTGATTAAGACAGTATTTTTTCAATGAAATAATTATTCTTTAAAATTAATTAAATATGTACATTCGTTTCCTGAAAGGAACATAGATCATTATTTTTATGCACACTATTTAGTGTATTTTTTTTTTTAATTAATTAATTCATTTATTTTTGGCTGTGTTGGGTCTTCGTTTCTGTGTGAGGGCTTTCTCCAGTTGCGGCAAGTGGGGGCCACTCTTCATCACGGTGCGCGCGCGGGCCTCTCTCTGTCGCGGCCTCTCTTGTTGCGGAACACAGGCTCCAGACGCGCAGGCTCAGTAATTGTGGCATTTAGTGTATTTTTGTTAATACTGAACTATTTGACTCATGTGGAACTTCTCCTGTGCTATAAAAATAAATTTCAGTAAATACCAGCTCTTTCTCTTGGCCCTAGAGAATATTTCATGGCATTGACTAATTCATCTCACGGCTTCACTGACACCATGTATATATGTACACACACAACATGATATAAAATAGTTGAGAGATGTGTGTGATATACACATTATTCGTTATTCAAGTGCAAGTCTTCTAAGTGAGATCTTGAGTTCATAGGGAATGAGACTAATATAAACTCAAAATTTTGTACATACCATGTTTAATAGGAAAGTACTTTTCAGTATTTTTATTATTTCATTTAATTTATTGCTGCTACTTTTCATTCCCTTGATTTATAGAAGCAATTACCTTAGTTGCACATTTTTGCTCCTAATATAGTTGACTTTACAAGTTCATAAAAATGAAGGAGAACACAGCATTAGTAAATTAAAGAAAAATATTAGAATTTCTGCAAGAAAGTCGTAAGTGGCTTCTTCTTCCTTGGCACAGTCTTTTCCTTCTGTATGGAAGACTTTGAAGGCTGAGGAAGAGGAAGAAGACTTTGTATGTAAGTTAATCATTTCCTTGTTAACCTTTTGCTGTCAGTCACAATGAGATTCATTCTTCATATCACAGAAGACTTCATCAGCAGGGGTATACTTTTATCTTTGCCACCTGGTTTTACAGGACTGGAGGGAATTGGCACCACTAGCGAATCATTAAAGAGATAACGGACAAATTATTTTCTCACATCTTCATTCAGACTTCTTCCTCACTGGTGCCCTCATCCTCAGTAAGCATCAATCAGAGTTATTCATTAAGAACCAAGGGATAGAATCGTGTCCTGAGGGTGAAGGAAGAGGAGGAGGTAAAAAAAAAAAGAAAGCAACAAAAAACTTGGGAGCAAGTAGGACTCAGACCCAATATGTCAAAAAGAAATGTTGGGATTCTGTCTATGTGGATATATTCGAATTAAAGAGGTTGGAAGAGTACTGAGCTGACTTATTCATATTAAAGCCATAAGAACATAGGTAGCCTGCAATCTTTACATTCATCTCCCACAAAAGGAGTTTCAGTAGTAGCCAGAACTTTTTCATTTTGCAAAAGTTTCTTTTAAATTTTTTTTGCCATTCATGCAGTGAAAGACTAGTTGCTAATAATTTGGTTTGAGCATCTGTCTTGCTCTTGTTAAGAAAGAAACTGAGTACTGTAAAAGAAAAATTGCACCAGATGAGTTACACAGTCAAGGAAGATTTTGTTCAAGAATATTTCAGTACAGGAGAGAAACTATTGCAATAGGGGAGAGAGATTGGACTCAACTATGCTAAAACCAATGGCGGGAGGATTTTTAAATTCTTGGCTGAGCTAATGGAAAGTCCTTGAGGACGTTAGGGGTGGGTTAATCAATGTGCTTAGGCCGTCTGCATTTACTAATTTTTGCTTCTTGAAATTAGGCTTCTACCCTGCCACAGAAACTGGGAGATAAGCGTGTTCTCTCCTTTATGATTACATTTCAGAGAGATGTCTTCCAGGACCTTGAGACAGACATTTCTGGGTTGTAGAAGATTTACATTTCAATAGCAAGTGTTCTAAAGTAAATACTCCAAGGAAAGAGAAGTCAGGAGCCTATAGTCAAGAAAAACCCTGTCTAAAGTTTAATCAAGCTGAGAGGAATGTTAAAGTCCTCTTGGTCAGTAGTTTTAATGTAGGACTTTCCTCCTTCTATTAACGGCAGTTGGGAGTAAGGCTAAAGCTGTGATCAAAGGACTTGTGGGTCATGCCTCAATCTTCATCTCCCAGAGGAGGCTGATGCAGGTTTGCCTAAATCAGGATAGGTTATGGGGAGAATTGCTTCATGAAATCCTTGTTTAGAGAGAAACAAAGGCCCAGTGCATTTTAAGGGCTAATTTGACTATATAACCTGCAGAGGAATATCCCTTTGGAAGTGAGATGATTTAGTATGCCTTCTTCCAGTGTGATGGCTAAGTATGAACCCGGTTGTTCTCTGGGCTGAACTCGTACCTTCAGGCCGTAAGGGAAGCAAGATTCAATTTGTCAGACTTCTTCATTATGTGTTAATGATTATCATATGCCAAGCAGATTTCCGGACACACAGCCATCACAAAACTTTTTTCAGACAATGCAGTAAGTGACAAGATGTTATTATCTACTTCTTAATACACATAGAAGTAACACAGATTCATGGTTATAGGAATAGTGTTGGCGAATCTTTTCCCCACTGGAAATATTCTTGGGTTTTAGTTTTAATTTCCCAAAATTAAGCAGGATAGTATAATGTTGTATATTTTTACATGGAAGAAGAATATTATTGTAAATTCTTTCCATGGGCAATGAATAGAAAAATTACAAATTCTATTTGCGCTTTTAATGCAGCTTTTCTGGAAACTTTCCCATCCTTTTCTGTTCCAAATTTAGCAGGTGGGTGCACTGTATTTAACTTAAAATTGTTGTAGGCTACTTTATAAAACACGAGCAAACTGAGCTATGAATTGAATTTTGTTTGACATATTAAAAATGTGAAGAGGGAAAATGATGGCATCACTAATGGCTCAAAGTAACAATGTTATGAATAAGCTGCTCACTGGTCTCATGTATTTTTCTTTTCTTTTTTTTTTTTTTTAAATATATATTTATTTATTTTATTTATTTTTGGCTGCACTGATTGGGTCTTTGTTGTTGCGCGCGGGCTTTCTCTAGTTGTGGCGAGCGGGGTGGCTAGTCTTCGTTGCGGTGCGCGGGCCTCTCATCGTGGTGGCTTCTCCTGTTGTGGAGCACGGGCTCTAGGCGCACGGGCTTCAGTAGCTGTGGCTCACGGGCTCAGTAGCTGTGGCTCGCGGGCTCTAGAGCGCAGGCTCAGTAGTTGTGGCGCATGGGCTCAGTTGCCCCGCGGCATATGGGATCTTCCCGGACCAGGGCTCGAACCCGTGTGGCCTGCATTGGCAGGCGGATTCTTGACGACTGCGCCACCAGGAAAGCCCTCATGTATTTTTCGTAAAGAGATTTGGGAATAGTGCAACTAATCCCCAATGCCCAATTAAAGTCTCTTAACTAATTTAACAAACGTATAGTAAATGTGTAGCTAGAGATACTTTAAATGAACATACATTTCATGGCAGGAAGTTTAATAGCTAAACAAACGGAAAATCACTTCAGATGTTGTAGCTTTCTCAAAGTTCTTAGCGGAATAGTTACAATAAAAAAAAATACCCAAATGCAATTAACATGCAAAGCATCAAGAGGGTTTTTTTTTTTTTTTAGGTGATGATATTCTGCAGTATTTGCCTTATAAGAAAATCTTAAGATAAGACGTGAAGATTCTCAGTCATTTAAAAAAAAAAATTACTGATTCCTCTTCTGCTTCTTTTTGTGTGTGGTTTTATTGTACAAATATATTACTTAAAGATAAGAATAGATACACACAGATATAGAAAAGGATAAGATACTATCCCAATCTGCTTAAACAGATGTAGGTTGCTTACAATTGATTGAAAGTTGACCCACATGGAGATATAAGATTCATAGGTAAGCATGTCCTTGCTCTTTGGCAGCGTTTTCTACAGAGGCTGCCGATGAAATGAAGCCTATGACTTTCTGGGGAAGCTGGTCCTCAATTTCTCGTGCACGGGTTTGGTCCTGGAGGAGTACTTCCAAAGTGTGTAAAGTGCACTTCAGTTAAAGAAGTCTGCAGGGCACATAGAGTGGATGAGCAGCAAGTGCTCTGGGACTTCTCTTGACAGACCCTGGCAGGTGGGAAGCCCAAATGCAAAGCAGGCATTTGGAAATGTTATATGGGAGCAAATATTTAACATACCAGGGGATTGGGAAATAATGTTGATTTCTCATTATGTTTCCCATTTTCTTGGAACCTCTAGAAGCAAGTGCTTGTGACTCCAAATAATACAAGGAATCCAACACTTTCAAGTCTGAGTGGTTGCAAATTCCAAACTTGGTGCTTTTAAACAGCTGTCCAGGGGAAAGGCAGTAGTTATTAACAAACCAGTACCATCTTTTCTGAAATACTGACCGTTCATTTTGGCTCAGGTTGTTCTTGGAAGCTTTAAAAATTCCCAGTGAGAGGCTTTCATTTTTGTTAGTGTAGATGATTTGCTGTTGGCTTTTGCTTAACTTCAGATGACTTTCTTATAAATATGGTCACTGCAGAATGTTATTCTGACTTGTACTTCCCCTTTACCTCACCCCTTTCACATGCTGCAATCCCCAGTACTATGGAATTGGGACAGAAATGTGAATTATTTTTATGGATGTTCCGGCTGCTTTACCAACTTAAAAACAAGGTAATTAGGTGGTTTCATTCATTTAGTTGAGACCTTCACTTCTCTGAATAAGACATTTCCAAAGGAGCCTATCTGGTATCATTTTAATAAGAGTTACAATTATAAGTAGTTGCAATAATACAATTAATGGCCAAGAATAACTCAGTTTATGAACAACAATATCTACTCATTCTCTATTGTACTTGATGTCTAAAACGCTCCATACTGCTTCCATTTACTTCAGACCAAAGGGAAAACCTCAGGAGGTACCCTGGAACCCAGGAAAGAGAATGTTATGGCAAATACAAAGAGTCAGAATGATCCCACTATCATCCTGATTTGTTCTGAGGCCTTCTGAGACACTAGGATAGTTAAGAAGGTTGGATAGGCTGATGGATAATAAAATGATTGGCCTGTAATAACAGGTGAGTTTGGACCTGGTCATTTAAAGATCTTTAGCATAATGTGATATTCAAAGATAGAAAAAAAAAAGAAACTAACCTTAACTGTAAAGAAAATGTCCTTAACAGAGAAGTGGACTTTTAGATCCTTTTGTCTTTAATTATCATAATCACAGATGTTGTAGATATGAATATTTCATATAAGCTTTATTACTTTGAAATATTTTGGGTAGTAGATATTTATAATACTGAAGGGAATTGGATGCAGGGGGCAATTGTGCTGGACAGGAACTATATTCTTCCTATTATCTAGTTGATCATTTAGGATGTACTAGGAACTGTGCTGAGAATTATACAAATATTAATACATAAAGTCCTAGCATCAGTCCAATAAATAGACCCTCTCCCCATTTTACAGATGAGAAAACCAAGGCTTATGAAGCTTAATCAACTTTACCAATGTAAGTTACCACGCCGTTAGTAAGTGGAAGCGCAAGGATGAGACCCAAGAGCCATCTGAATCGAACTTCATGCTATTGACTCTGCTACCTTGTTAACAAATTTAGAATGTTGATTTATTTAGACACACTTTTGTTTTATTCCTTTTCAAAATAAGTATTATTTCTATGCATGTTAAATGTGAAGGAGGTGGGAACAAGTTAGCCAAGCTCATATTCTCTAAATCGAAATTTGAAAGCAACTTTACTGTTTTTGTGGAATTTTTTATCCACACAGTTAGTTAGTTAAGTTCATACATTTAGCACGGGAAAACTGACCTACCAGATTTGAGTCAATATAACCTAATCAGATACCACTTTTGTTGCAAATTAAGAACAACGCTGGAGAAGAGTTAACTGAATTGTATTTGAAAAAGCTCTTCTGTTATGGCCAATTTTTTTACACAGACTGTGGCTATTATTATTCAATGAAACAAATGTAGAGATTCCAACTCGATAAGTCAGATTCATGGTGAATGATGTTTAAGCAAATGCAGCCCCATTGTTTTTACATTATGGATAAGAAGGCAGTGGGCTCTTGTGAGAGAAGGCTCCCGTGGGTATAATATATAGAGTATATATCTTACTGGAGCCTTGCTGACAGTAAGGGGAAGTATGTCTTTTTCTCTCTCCTTGTGAGCAATTTGAAGGCAGAGATTGGATTTATTCATGACCGAACTGCCAGTGGCTGACAAGGAAAGAAGGAAGGGAGGAAGGGAGGAAGGAAGGAAGATCTGGCCTTCAAGCTTTGCTCTCCCAATGATTGACTGTGGACATTGCATAAATTCTTTAATCTCCCTCAGCATCACTTTCTTCATATCTGAAATGGAGATAATATGTAATTGTGTTCTTGTGAGTTATGTGAAGAGTGCAGCGGGCTATGTAAATTCAGGAGGTTATTTTGCATCTAATAATGACTATAATAATCACCTAAGAATCAAGTTGAATATAATAAATAAAGTTAATGAATGTATAAAACTCACCAAGAACATTAGCTCTGCTAATTTAACATCAAAACTGATTAAAGTTCATTAAGGCCCTTTAGCTAGGAAAATTAGATCAGAATTTATTTTCTTGGCATTTGAGTCATATTTTGACTTGCTTAATACTAATGACTTCAAAAGAGTTCTTCGCTTAAATCATCTTTAAGTGAGCTCAAAAACAAATGTTAAATGATCTTTGTAACATAAAGCAGTTCAAAGTGCTCAATTGTGTAGTGATGGACTTTTAAAATTTGCTGTTGTATGAGGAAGGGGTAAGGATGGATGACAGGATAAATAACATTTATAAATTACTAAATGTGGGCTGATAGACTACCTTGCAAAGTCATGTTTCCATTCACAGACCTCCCAAGGAGAATATTAGTTTTTTTGTATAACCTCACTAGTGAAATGTCACACCTCCAATGGCCGTGATCAAACAACAATAAAATCAGAATCTGAGAGATGAGAGTGAAATTAGAAGCAGCAGCTGTCTCAGGCACTTTGTTCTACTTTTTTTCATAGATAGAATTTTTTTCCCCACAGATGTTCATAAGGCTGGCTGGCTTTTTCTGACCACTCAGGACTCAGCTTAAACATCATATCCTCAGAGAGGTTGACAGACCACTCAATTTCATATTATCCCATGGGGGAGGCTCTCTCCATTTCATTGCTTCATGCCTTTTATTATTATTTGATATGTACTCTTTTGTTTACTGCTTCTTTGCATTGCTTCCTTCACCCCTAGAATGTAAGCACATTGAAGTAGGGACTTTGACTGCTTGGGTCCTGCTGTGGTCCAAGCATCTGGGACACACACAGTAGGAAATCAATACAATTTTTTTAAAGTTGGATGAATAAACCCTTCATTTTGCATATGAGGAAACAGAGGATAAAGCCAAGTAAGGACTTTGCCCAGGGTCACACAGATGGTCACCAGCAGAGCCAGGAATAGAGCCAGTTCTCCTGACACACAGCTTAATGTTCTGTTTACTGCACCCCCTTACATGTGCTTAGAGTTAGATATGCTTGTCCCTATACAAAGGGGCACAGAACATAAAGCCTAGTTATAAGCTTTCTCCATTCTCTTCTGGGTAGTGCACTTTCTCCAGTAGTATTTTTCTCCAGAGCAGTAGCATTATTCATCATTGTAATCTGATCCAGCTCTTAATTCAAATTCTATTAGTATCCTACTAGTCTTTTAGTTCTACCACTTAGAAACAACAGAGAAGACTTTTACAACCAGACTTTACACTCAGAGCCTTCTGTGCCAGTGTGCATGAAGGAAAACAGAAATATCCTATTATACATTCATTCATTTATACACTTATGAATTAATTAAGCAAACAACAAAAACTTACAGGCATTGCTTTAGACACATTGTTTTGGGATACAAAGAGAAAACTGAGACCTGCATCATTTGGGTAGCAGGGGCATCTTTATGCTACCATACAGGAAGTGCTATGTGGGAAGTGGTGTAAGGACTTCTACCAAATGTTATGAGATCAGAAAGGAAGCAGAAATGAATGATGACTGGAAAAGATAAGTCTTCAAAAAAAGAGTACTATATCAGCATTTATTTAAGAGTAGGTGTCTGTACTGGGATAGGGACTCTTTGTTCATTGTTGGTGGGGAAGCAAAATGGCCACTTAGGAAGACAGTTTGGCAGTTTCTTACATAGCTAAACCTATTCTTACCATATGATTCAGCAATCATGCTCCTTGGTATTTACTCACATGAGTTAAAAACTTATGTCCACACACACACAAACCTGCATATGTATGTTTATAGGAGTTTTACTTATAGTTGTCAAAACTTTGAAGCAATCAGGATGTTCTTCAATAGTTGAATGGATAAACAAATTGTGGTATATCTATACAAAGGAGTATTATTCAGCAGTAAGAAGAAATGAGCTATCAAGCCATGCGAAGACATTGAGGAAACTTAAATGCAAAATTGCTAAGTGAAAGAAGCCAGTCATAAAGGCTACGTATTATATGATTTCAACTCTAAGACATTCTGGAAAAGCAAAACTAAGGAGACAGTAAAGAGAGCAGTGGTCACCAGTGGTTTTGGAGGGGAGAGGGGGAGGGATGAATAGGTGGAGCATAAGGCCTTTTTAGAGCAGTGAAACAATTCTGTATGATACTGTAATAGTGGCTACATGTCATTATACACTTGTCAAAACCCGTAGAACTCTACAACACAAAGAGTGACTTCCAAAGTAAACTACCGACTTTAGTTAATAATTCTCTACCAATATTGGCTTATCAAATATAAAAAATGTATCATGATGATCAAGAGTTAATAATAAGGGAAAAATGGGGAGGGAGGTGAGGGGGCATTTGGGAACTATTTGTACTTTCTTCTCAGTTTTTTTCCAGTAAACCTAAAACTGTTAAAAAAATTAAGTCTATTAATAAAAAAACGTGAATGAGGTCAACTGAGCATTTCTGACAGAGGCAAGTGAAATCAATGCAATTTCCCAGAAGAATAATTTATTGATTAATCTAGGAGACATTTGCTAAGTGCATACTTGGCACTCATCTTTGTGCCAGGAACTGAGATTCAGAAATAAAACATGATCTTTGCTGTCAAAGAGCTTATAGTCTCTTAGAGGGAAGTAGCTATGCAAAAAAGCCCAATAAAGTATTGTAAGAGATTTGGTAGAAGTTCACGTAGAGTACAGTGGGCAGCAAAATGAGCAGTTCTGCCTGTTTGGAGGGGAGGTTCAGGAAAGCCTTTCTGGAGGAGTTGAACCTGGACCCAGGTCTTTATTGCTAAATAAGAAAGGTGAATGTGAGTTGGCTAATACATGATTCTAAAGAAAGAGGCGATTGAAGTTACGAATCATGGGTTGTATGCTTGATGTGGAATAAAATGAAAATACTTCAAGACTGATATAGAAAAAGAAGAAGTGGTAAGGCCCTAAATAGCTGTGATAAAGTTGAAGAATGCAAACAGTGGCATTTAGTGTGTAAGAGATGTGGAAAGTTGGTGATTAGGGATTCATAGATTGAATTTTAAGAGTTTAAGAATAGGGCTTCCCTGGTGATGCAGAAGTTAAGAATCTGCCTGCCAACGCAGGGGACATGGGTTCAAGCCCTGGTCCAGGAAGATCCCACATGCCATGGAGCACCTAAGCCCGTGCGCCACAACTACTGAGCCTGCGCTCTAGAGCCCGCGTGCCACAACTACTGAAGCCTGCGAGCCACAACTACTGAGCCCGTGTGCTGCAACTACTGAAGCCTGCGTGCCTAGAACCCATGCTCCGCAACGAGAGAAACCACCGCAATGAGAAGCCTGCATACAGCAAATGAGTAGCCCCAACTCGCTGCAACTAGAGAAAGCCTGCGTGCAGCAACGAAGACCCAACACAGCCCAAAATAAATAAATAAAATAAATAAATTTAAGAAACGACAGTGCTGATGGGTTAATGTTAAAAAAAAAAAAAAAGTTTAAGAGTAGATCCGTTCAAGAGAAACAGCTCTTGAAAGATTTATGTCTAATTCGACTGGAGTTTTGGGTTGAATTCTTTACATGTTTCACCTTAGCAGCCTGAGATATCTAGACACTTTATGCTGTAATCACCACAGACTCTCACCTGTAGTTTGGAGATGATGCTTCGGCCTATCCATTCCATGATAAGGTCAGGGAGAAGCCATAAAAAGGGATGCTCACGAGGAATATGAGTAAGTCTTTTTGGCAATTAAGATATCAAGGATATTTGAGCCTAGGTTACTTGGTGGGTCATAAACATGGAAACAGGAAAGAAAGCTAATGAGCCAAGAATCCAAGTACTGGGCAAATGAAGAAGCATAGCCATGAGGTCAGAAGAAGACAGCAAAATTAAACAGTAGAAAAAGGCACATAACCAACTGTCATCATCTTAAGTTTATTAGTATCATTATTGTCACTATAATTACTTGTTTGTTTTTTTGTACAAATGGCAAGAACCTATGGTTTGAAACCACTAGTAGGGAGTTTGGGGAATGCCAGTGCAGCCCAGGATATTGGAGAATGAGCAGCTTCTACCTAGAGGACTGAGGATAAGGAAGAGATGGTCATGTTAGAGAAGGGTTGGGTTTCAGCTAAAGCAAGAAAACGGAGGGAGCTACTTGGATACATTTTTTTTTTTAATGGGTTTTATTTTGGGTTGGATGTTAACAGTTAAAACAGCGGGGAAGAAAGCCCTATAAACAGATGCTAGATCGTGAGAAGACTGCAGAGTCTAGTAGTGTGACCAGTCACTGGGCAAGATGAGGTGAGAGGCATGTGGAGCTGGTAGTGTTGGATTTCTGGAATTTCTGCGAGAAATCTCTCTTTCAGACAACTTGATCTTAATTCTTGATCAAGAGTCTTAGAGGCCTGTGATATAGAGACTCAAAAGTACATAAAGTGAATTTAAAGATGTCGCACTTGATCATAGTTATCTCCAGAGAGAAAAGATTTCCTTTTATTGTGGTTAGAGGTCTAGGCTAATTTTTTCACACATGGCAGTTTAGCAATCTAAGGCAGTGAGAAATTTCATGGCTCTGCTAAGGGTAATTGTCACAAATTTCCATTCATAGATAAACCCTTCTGTTGCAGCCAGCTTTGAGGGGAACACAAGGACACTGGTGAACACCCCAGAGCCTGGATATTGAATAAGGCATTGTTGGTTTAAGTGCTGAAATGTGGGTGGGAGAGAAGTAGGAATAGGGGTGGAAAACAGCCAGAGAGTAGGACACAAGTATGACATAAAGAGAGAGAAAACAGTGAGAATTGAGTCAGATACAGAGTTAAGGTTAACTACAGAGGGGCATGCAGTGAGAGAATCTTCTGGGATTTTTAGACAGAAGGCTAGTGAACTATTTTTGGAAAGAAACAGGATTTTAGGTTTAAAGAAACAAGCTTAGTTTTGAAATGTCTAATGAAACAGTTATTATTTTCACATTGTCATGACAATACAAATTTATTTATAGAGATTACACTGGACTAAAAATGTGACATTACATAAATGCCTGAAAAATGTGTTCCTTGCACTTAATCACTTCTGTGGGTGTCTGCAGATTTCTTTTGAAAGAAGCATGTTTCAGAAGTAAATTTTCTTCGTGGTGAAGAGTATCCTATTAAAATAGTGTGGATTTCAAAGAAACGGCTAGTTCTAGAAAGAGCAAATTATGAAGCATCAGCTAGTGTATTCTTAAGAAAAACCAGATTAAGAATGGCAGCTGAAACACTGGAATATCCTTGTCACTTAGTGCAAATATACGTGAGATGGGGCTGCTTTCTAACTGGCCTCTGTGGCTACAGATAAAAACCAGAGAGGCTCAGAAGGCATGACTGCATGGCTTGTGTCCAATCTGAGCCAGCACTGTTGTCCACCAGTACTTATCAGAAAAACAGTGGACGGGACTTCCCTGGTGGCGCAGTGGTTAAGAACCCACCTGCCAGTGCAGGGGACATGGGTTCAAGCCCTGGTCCGGGAAGATCCCACATGCTGCTGAGCAACTAAGCCTATGCGCCACAACTAGTGAGCCTGCGCTCTAGAGCCCGCGAGCCACAACTACTGAGTCCACGTGCCACAACTACTGAAGCCCGCGCGCCTAGAGCCCGTGCTCCGCAGCAAGAGAAGCCACCGCAATGAGAAGCCCATGCACCGCAACGAAGAGCAGCCCCCGCTCGCCGCAACTAGAGAAAACCCGCGCACGGCAACGAAGACCCAATGCAGCCAAAAAATAAATAAATAAATAAATTTTAAAAATAAATAAATAAAAGTACGTGCAGGGAGTGAGTGGCAAAGCCAAAGTTGCAGAAAACAAAAAACAAAACAAAAAACCAATGGAGCCAAGAAAACTAGATTTCTAACAGTAATATAATAATCACCCCTATGACCTACTCACTTTACTGCTTGGGCTACTTAAGCTGTTGGGGCTTCAGTTTCCTCAGATACAGCCCCCTCCAAAGGCTTGTTACAAGGAGTAAATGGAATAATGCTTAGCAGCGTGCCTGGAATACAGAGTAAGGCTTCAGTAAATAAGTTATTTTTCAAAGACCAGGATCAGCAAAAGAAAATGACCCAATCACAAATTTTACTAGAGCCCATATCTATCCATTTTATGTTTTTAAGATGTTATGTTAACATAATATCTGTTAAGCATTTCCAACAGTCCTGGCCTGTAGAAAGCAATCAATGGATGCTACTTCCTATTATATAATTTATCTTCTCTAACTTGCTTCTTACTGCTATCTGGGGTTGGCAGTGTCTAAAGCAGAGGTTGAAAAATGACCACCCACGTGCTGGGTCTACACTTTGCTTGCTGTATTTTGTTTTGTCCACACACTATGTAAGCAACAAGTTGGGATGCATAGGGATGTAGCATCTGCTTCCTCATTTGTCACAGTCCCACACTGTCTTATGTCTTATACCTGGCACAGTGGACATACTTAGGCCACCTTCTTGATGCCTAAACTGTTTGTTCTAAAATACTTTGTCAGTGGTGTTTTCCTTTGCTGTTTTGTTCTCATTTGTAAAATTCACTACTTCTCTTCAAGTTCTATTTAATACATGAAGGATAAAAATAGTTTATGCATTTGCAGAAACCCTGATAATAACACTTCATCGGCTTGCAACAGGAAAATGAACACTGGGTCAATATGCCATCTTGAAAGTTGCTCTGAAGAGAATTCAATTAATACCTTTAGTGGGTTTTTCTTCAGTGTAACACAAATGAAAATGAATAATATAGATTTTCGTTCCCTCATTTTTCTTTGCTTTATGAGATATTTCATTCTTGAATTATGTGTTGTTAGCTGTTCACAAAAGGTATTTTAAGTTTCATTTTTATAGAGTAGCTATAAAAGCTATAAAAGCCTACATAAAAGCCTAACATAAAAGCCTCACAATAATATTAATATATTAAATGAATGCAAAATAATGGAAGCATTCTCAGGTCAAAAGTGTGTCTTTATAGAGATACATTATTTTTTTCTTTCATAGGAGGTGATAGTTACTGGCCCAGTGTTTACACTAATTGAATCAGTAGAATCTGTGATAATTAACATCACCACTTGGGGGCAGGACTAATTTTTCCCTGCAGAGGAATGCCCATGAGACTTGTCCAATGAAACAAAGCATTTCTCATTAACACGTAAATGTAGTGCGTAATTTTTAATGAAAAGAAACTTTTATCAAGTAACAGATACTGGTTGAAACACTTTATTTTACACTTGATATTAAATATGTTCTTTTTTTGGTGGAGGTAGTTACTACAGGTATTTTTATGGGCTGATAGGTAGGTATGGCTGTTTGGGGGATTCACGAATAGAAAAAGTAGTACTGGCCTCCATACCCACATGTAAGGTGTTTGTAGGACCTCAACAGCATAAATTCCTGCTTCTTGCTAATAGTCGCTCATTTTTCTATTTACTCTATATTGTTTTAGTTTGTTTTATATGTTAAGACTTTTAGTTTTTCAAATGTCATTGAATTTTGTCCGGCACCACATATGTGTCCAAGTTTTCACAATTCTGTAATGAAATGATTCCCCGATTGAATACACTTGGGATAATATTGTGTAAGAGATTGAGAAGATTCATAAAACACGTGACTATATTGAAGCCTCTGATGACTTCTGTATTTAAAAACCAGTTTGACCTTCTTTAACTTAATTTCTCACAATGGTTTTGGTATTACAGAAATCTTTATTGTCAAATATCTGTTAACTTTCTGAGGAGA
Source organism: Eschrichtius robustus (assembly GCF_028021215.1). NCBI lineage: Eukaryota > Metazoa > Chordata > Mammalia > Artiodactyla > Eschrichtiidae > Eschrichtius > Eschrichtius robustus. Next base: position 40,376,758 of record NC_090828.1, read on the forward strand.
ACTGAATTCAGGGGATGCTGCAATAGGCTTTATGTTATTTTATTGTTTTACTGTATTATTTATTTTTCTTATAACTTTGGCCTAACATATTAATCTTAACTTTATCTCAAATTTCTCCTTCCTACATGTCCTTACAGTCTTAGTACCCACTGCTAACTGATTTAATTCTTTTGTTGCTTGCTTTCGGTTTGCTTTGTCTTAATACAGATTCCTAAGGGAGGGATTTCAGTTTCCTGCTGTGATGAGCTAGCTTGTGGTAGACCAGTGCTCTCACTGAGGAAAATTTGGAAAGCCAGATGAAAAATAAATGTCTGAAGGCAATGGATAATCTGTGCAGCAACTAGGTCTTGAGGGGACAAAATCCCGATAAAGCAGATTCTGAGCACAGAAGGGAGAAGATATTCTGCGGCCATTATTTATCTCCCTCGTGGCATTTTTGATTCTCAGAATGGGATAAGAGTTGATATTACCCAGAGACAGAGAAACTGGTGGAAATTTTGGTAGTCTCACAGCGCTTGAGAGACAAAAATTTGAGATTTAAGGGGCCAGGATTCCTCATAATAAGAGAGAACTAAGGGCTTAGTGCAGCATTCTTCTGAGAGAATAAAAAGCAGAGCAGAGATTTTACAGTCTCATGGTGGTGATAAGCATTCAGTGGGGAGGCCCTGCAGACACCTGCCCCCCCCACCCCCCTTAGTTAAAACCTACAAAGAGATACTCCCTGGGATCTACAACAAAGATTGACAGACCAAAACTGTAGCTCAGCCTCAGGTCAGCTCCTAGTTGGAAGCAGGTGATCAACCTCCATTCTGTCTGCTTATCAAAGGAAAGGGGAGCCTCCCCTGGATGAAGAAAACATCATCAGAACCTCAACATTTTTCGTATACAATGTTCAGCATGCACTTTAAAAGCTAAGGAAAACAAAACAGACAATGGAAACAAGTGCAGATGACACAGATAGTGAAATAATTACACAAGGGCTTTAAAATAACAATAATTAATATATTCAAGAAAATAAAGATATCTGATGATGATGAGAATAGAAGGAGAATGTAATAAGACAATTAAAATCTTTAAGCAATTTTTTTTTTCTGAAAGAGAAAATCTAATTGTCTGAGCTCATGCTCTTGTATCGTGTAATAAGTGTTGGCAAGTCAATAGGTTGGTAGATTGATTACTGAAGTCAGAAGCTCATACACTCCAGTTTCCTAGGCTGAGAAAGGGAACTCATGTCATGTAATAATTTGCCTTTACAAGTCTGTTGCTTTAGCAAAAATTTTGGACTGTGGTCAGTATGGAGCCATGATGTGTCTAGTACACATTTAATGAAGCATTTAAAATATCGTATGCCACACATCAACAAAATGATGAATAGGCAAGGATATTTACTGCAGCACTGTTTAAATATTCATTAATACACCCTATTTATAAAATGCATATATTATCCATTAAAAGTAAAACAAGTACAGAGATAGAAAATATTATCAGTCAAAAAAAATCTTTCAAATAAGTAAAAGCTTTAAAAAAACAGGGATTTACATAAGGCTTGGAATTGGTTGTGGTAGTGGTCGAATTTACAACACAGAAATAGATGTAAATCAAGGCTTTATTCCCCAGACTTGGTTCTAAAACATTTACTATCTAGGATCAAAGACCAAGGTCCTTGAATGATAGTTTGGGGGTTTTATATATGGTTTCTGCCTATGCCCAATCTAACTAGTAGTGTGGGCACCTTCAGTATGTGGGCATCTACATTGGCCAAAATGTGGGGTAAAAATACCCACCTTGAAAAATGCAAGTCTAAATCACTGGTTAGACTGCTTACAGCATATGCACCATGGGTTGAAATTATGATACAAATTTTGGATAAATTTTTTACATTTGTCTTTCAGAATTTTCTGCTTTCTGGGAACTATAACTCTTCTTATAAAATTTCACTCTTGAATTCAGCTAGCCTTTATATACCCTAATTCTAAAGGGTTTATACAAGGCTTTTATTTTAATTTATTTGATATTCTTTTAATATCTAATGAGAACTACTGCTAAAAGTTGACATTGTTAATAGGAAAATCTAACAATATAATTAGAGGTTTTCATTAAATTAACATTTTGAACTTCTAATGGCATCCTCATTAACTGGCACTTTACTCAAATTAAAAACAAACTCTCAGACTCCTTTTATAATTTTGCTACCTCCAACTTCATTTTTCATGCATTTGTTCATCATACATACGAGATTTTCCCATTAGACTCTCTGTTACCTTGTTCTATTTCCAGGTTATACTAAAATTTTTCTTTTAGAAAATATCAAAAAAATCAGAAATTTCAAGGAGAGTAATGAAATCAAGTTAGGGTTTATGTTACAGGTAATGTGTGTCAAAGTAACAGTAATGTTTCCTGGTGACTTATAATACTTCAATAAAGTTGATAGACTATAACTCTGGAATTGTTTTAGAGCTCTTAGGTTTTACGTAAATTTTTCTGGACACAATAATATTTTCTCTCCCTTTATGTTACTTCTGTTTTAAAATACATTCACATCTATCCATCTATCTATCTATCTACCATCTATATTCCAAAAAAAGGGATATTTCCTCTTGAATTTTAGTATATAATGCAAATGTACACCACTTTTCATTTTCTGTATTTTAGCCACACAGTCCTTACTTAATTTGTTTGGGTCAACAGTAATATTTTTCAGGTTTTAAACCTCTGGATATGATTTTTCTTTTATTGTAATTGATGCATAATCTCAACTTTTAATATTATTTCCTAGGCTTATCATGTCATTCCTTTTTATGGACCCAAGTTCTCATTATGTATCTGACTCTTTCTCTCTGTACCTTACATCCTTATCAAACTGGATTGTTGGCTTTCTTTTATGCTTTCAAACATCCCTTTGCCCTTTGCTCAGGCCACTAATTGTATTTGGAACATTTTACTTACTCACACCCAGACATGACAGTCACACATATTTTGAGTATCAACAAGTGCTGTTTTAGAACCTGGTGATTCAATAGTGGAACAAAAACTTAATGGTGTCTATGTTCATTAAGCTCACAAATTAGTGAAAGGCACAGAAAATAAACAAAGACATCTGTACAATTATTTAGTATATAAAAGAGTGAGTGCTACCGGGCAGGGAAAGGAATTAAGCCACGCTGGCAGGTGGGGGTGAGGTTGAAGTTTTATACAGGTTGTCAGGGAAGACCTCACTGAGAATCTGACATTTTGAAAATCCCTGAAGGAGGTGCAGGAGTGGGCCACGTGAACACCTGGGAGAAGGGTATTTCAGACAGAGGGAATTTTAAATGCAAAAGCCCTGAGGAATGTGGGGACAGCAACATGTTCTGCTGAAGGCTATGGGTAGAAAGAAGCGTGTGAAAGGTCTCAGGTAGACTATCCAGACGCATGTAGCCATTCTGATGCAGAATTTCTTAGAGGTCTTCTGAAACCTAGCCACAGCTTGTCTTTTCAATTTAAGTTTCTGATAATCACCTACGTGATCTCTCTGTTTTATGTTGTCCAGCCTCAAGTCCCTTCCTTGTGTGAGGCCACTGGTACTCTACAAAACTGCCATGATGACTCATCATTCTGGCAAAGGAATTCTTGTTTCATAATCTTTATTTCAAAACTTTCATTTTTTCATTTGGATTCTATTTTTTTGGTTTGTATCTGGAGTCTCTTTTCTTGCTATGCCTTAACCTTAATGTGTCATCAATTATCTGGATGGATTTCTTGGCACTTTTTTTTTTTTTTTAGCTTCCTTCTGTGTCACTCTCTCTTTCTTTGCTTATTGACTAATAGTATTTGCTGACATCCACAGAAAGAATGAAACTTCAGATTGAATGACTATTCCTGTAATGCATCTGGATAGAGCTTTTTGGTCCATAGATGTGGTCTGCAGAAGTGTCATATAATCTGTCAGGAAACTGTCACTATGCGTTGCAAACATAGAAATGGGAGTTTCTAAGTGGTTTTCACTGTGCTGGTTTTCTGCAGTCAGATTAAAGCAGTAGAAAAATCAGGGACACTGACAACTTGTGATCTGATCCTTGGTCTAGTAGTTCTGATTTCCACCCATTCTAGGATTTTTCGTACAAGGGTAGATACTACTGACACACACCTATTGCTTAGACCCAGTAATCCACCAGATAATGACCATTAGCTATGCATAGTGGAGTATCTTGAGAGAGATATTCTCTGTATCTCACTCCCTTGCTTACCCTTGGTTCCTGGGCAATCCTAGTCAGATATACTCAACTTGATCTTTTTCTGAAACGCAAATGATACCTATTTCACTTCACATTCATTTGCACCACTTTGGTCCTTTTCTCACTTTTTTTCTTAGACTATGTTACATTCATCTGAAGCCTATTATTTTTTATTTATCATCAGAAAAATATTTCTTTATATTATCACCTCATTGTGATGTGGCAACACTTGTTATACACAATGCTCATCTGGCAATTATATATTGCATTTTATTGTGAGTTTTCTATTTAAGTGGATGAGCTTTATACCTGCAACTGGAATGTAAGTTTCAGTTCTATACAAATGAGGATTATACTTCCTTGTTTCCTCTAGTGGTGAATGGATATTCAATGACTATGATATATGATAATGATACGCAATGACTGAGCATAGTATCTTTGGTCAAATGGCCATTTTTGTGATTCTTTAAAAATTTTTTTTATTGAAGTATAGTTAATTTACAATGTGTTAGTTTCAAGTGTATAGCAAAGTGACTAAGTTATACATATATACACAAATATATATGTGTATATATATTCTTTTTCAGATTCTTTTCCATTATAGGCCATTATAAGATGTTGAGTATGGTTCCCTGTGCTATGCAGTAGGTTCTTGTTGTTTATCTGTTTTATATATTGTAGTGTGTATATGTTAATCCCAAACTCCTAATTTATCTTACCCCTCCACCCCCACTATGTCCTTTGGTAACCATAAGTTTGTTTTCTATGTCTGTGAGTCTGTTTCTGCTTTGTAAATAAGTTCATTTGTATCGTTTCTTTAGATTACACATATAAGTGCTATTGTGTGATATTTGTCTTTCTCCATCTGACTTACTTCACTTAGTATGATAATCTCTAAGTCCATCCATGTTGCTGCAAATGGCATTATTTCATTCTTTTTAATGGCTGAGTAATATCTATATCTAACTATCTATCTATCTATATATATAGATAGATATAGATATATATATACCATATCTTCTTTATGCATTAATCTGTCGGTGGACATTTAGTTTGCTTCCATGTCTTGGCTATTGTAAATAGGGCTGCTACAAACATTGGGGTGCATGTATCTTTTTGAATTAGAGTTTTCTTTGGATATATGCCCGGGAGTGGGATTAATAAATCATACGGTAACTCTATTTTTAGTTTTTTAAGGTACATCCATACTGTTCTGCATAGTGGCTGCACCAATTTACATTCCCACCAACTGTGTAGGAGGGTTTCTTTTTCACCACACCCTCTCCAGTATTCATTATTTGTAGACTTTTTGATGATGGCCATTCTGACTGGCGTGAGGTAATACCTCATGGTAGTGTTGATTTGCATTTCTCTAATAATTAGTGATGATGAGCATCTTTTCATGCGCCTATTGGCCATCATGTCTTCTTTGGAGAAATGTCTATTTAGGTCTTTTGCCCATTTTTCGATTGGGTTTTTTTTCTTATTGAATTGTAGGAGCTGTTTGTATATTTTGGAAATTAATCCCCTGTCGGTAGCATCGTTTGCAGATTTTTCTCTCAGTCCGTTGGTTGTCCATTTTTTGGGGTTTCTTATATCTTGCAGGTAGCTCAATAAATAGTATTGGATTGATTTGGTCACTTTGGAAATTGACTTGTTTTATACTTTGGTGATATGAAATATATTACCCAGATTTCATTACATCTTATACTGTTGATCATTTTGTTGTGAAATATATTGCAAAGGATCCAGTCTTACTATTCCCTCAGGTTTTGTCCAAAAGCTTCAAAATGATCAGTGAATAACAGTGAATAAAAGCCTTCATGTGCTAATTTTCTTGTGGTTTACCCATAGCTGCCTTCTTTCTAATTTAAACTCATTGAAGTGTATTGGTTTTAACAGGGACATCCAATAATCAGTGCGGAAGAACTGACCAATGTGCTGCTTTTAAGAGTGCTGTGTTAGATGCCATAACAACCAAAGGTGCCTTTCTAGTACAGTGTTTGAAGATAATAATGATCCAGACTTCTTTCAGACCTTTTCTAGGATTGCCAAATATTGTAGAAAATATGTACGGTCATCAACTAATTGAATCACTCCTTCCTGTGGTGAAATGCCACACTTTAGATAACACTGGCCCAGTGGTATTATTTTCTCTACTGGTCTTTGATCTTTCAGGGAAATGGAGCTATTCAGGAAACTGTGAAGTATTCTAAAGAAGTCTTTGAGAATAACCTTGATGCATAGCTTTCTGTTATCATTTAGACGCATCCTTCTTTGTATCACATTTTGACCTGGATAAAGTTTAAAGGTCTTTTCCGACTTCTACTTTCTCTAATTCTGTGCCATAATACACTTTAATTTCATGATAACAAAAAACAGAAGGGATGATCGAGAAAAAGTCTTGCTACCTGTCTCCTAAGAGATCTTGCAGGATAGTATTTAGGTTAAGCGACTTGCTAAAGCCATATAGTCAAATGAGTCAGAGCTAGTAATTCATCAATACACTTATACTCCATACCTCCATCCCGATACCTTATACTGTATAAGCTGTGCCACTTGGCATACCTCAGTCCTCCGGTTATAGCTTTTGTTAAAAAACAGATTTGCCACTGAAAAAAAAAAATTTGGTGATACATATTTCAGAGGTGAAGATGATTTTTTCTCTTAAAACATTTCTAATATCAACATTTTTATAAGACTTATGTCAAGAATTTTCTCTAGCATTAGAAGGAATCCTTCCTTTTATATATCTATAGGTGAGGAAAACATGTATACTGGTTTAGAATATTTTGTAATCTTTAGAAATAATTAGGTAACTTATTTTATACATATGGGGAATAAACATATCAGATTTTTTCCAAAGTATAAAATTTTGTAAATAAATCATTTGGGTACATTGTCATTGTTAAACATAAATTTGTTTAAAATATTTGTGTTTATATATGAATAGAGAAAGGATACTATAAATTGTTCAGTATGACTGCAAAATGTACATTGTACATTTCATTAAATGGTGTCATTTCATTATTCTAAATTATGTGAAGTTAATATAGCATCTTATATTCTATCACACTGATAACACTATTAACTTCTACTTGTTTTGTTTGCCATTAACCATGGCTTAGATCTTTTGGAGGGGGTTGGAAATATACTTAAAGAAATAGATAAAGAGGCATTCTTTTGAAGCATTTAATTCTGGAATATATTAAAACATCCAAGTTTTAAAAAATCTTTGGGATAACCTTTTAGGATGGCAGAAAAACTTTTCTATATGAAAATAAGAATAAGAATAGTACAAAAAAAGGGATTTAGGGACCAATAGACCAATCTCACTCGACTACAGATACAGCATTCTGACTAAATAGTATCCAATTGAATGCAGCAGTTACATCAAAAACTCTTATGTTCGTAGATCATATTTAAGTAACATTTATATCAGGAAAGCAAAAGTTGTTCAATATCAGTGAAGTTATATAAATGTTATTTAATACTAACAAATAAAAACAAGATGAATCAGATGATGATTTTAATAGCAAAAAAGAAAGCATTCATATGATGGATGAGGCATTAAAAATAAGTAGGTAAAGGATGAATTATTCGATAAATGGTATTAGAGCAATTAGGTTTCCTGTGGTAAATGTAAAATTAGATCCTGATCTCACACCATATTGAAAAAGTAAACTCCGGATGGTTTAAGGATCTTAAGGTGAAAAATAACTTTAAAAATTTTAGAAAACATCAACAAATATTTTAATGAATTCTAGGTAGAGATGGGTTCCTGATGAAAGAGACAAAAAGAAGAAATCATATGCATAATAAATTATAATATTGGTCACAACAAAATGAAGGCTTAAAAAAAATTTATTTATTTATTTTGGCTGCGTTGGGTCTTCGCTGCTGTGCGCGGGCTTTCTCTAGTTGCGGAGAGCAGGGGCTACTCTGTTGCGGTGCGTGCGCTTCTCATTGCAGTGGCTTCTCTTGTTGTGGAGCGTGGGCTCTAGGTGCACGTGCTTCAGTAGTTGTGGCACGCAGGCTCAGTAGTTGTGGTGCATGGGCTCTAGAGCGCAGGCTCAGTAGTTGTGGCGCACGGGCTTAGTTGCTCTGCGGCATGTGGGATCTTCCTGGACCAGGGCTTGAACCCATGTCCCCTACATTGGCAGGAGGATTCTTAACCACTGCGCCACCGGGGAAGCCCCAAAATGAAGACTTTTTATAACAAGACATGTAATAAGTATAGTTCATAGCTATAAAACAAACTGGGGAAATGGCTGTTAATATATACAAAATTGACATACAGAACACATAAAAATTATTACAAATCAACAAAAAGAAGACAGTCTAATTAAAAATGGAAAAAGGTTATAAATAGGAAACTTACAGAAGAGAACACCCAATTATCCAATACATATATTCACTAGTAATGGGAGACAATGGAAATAATATGGAAAGCTATTCTATACCTCATGGACTCTTTGGGGACCACTGTGAGGCTGCCCTTTGGCACTTATTCAGCTGTTGTGACCCTGCTTCCTCCCCATGCACATCATCTTGGGTGTGGCCTTGGTCTAATCTGAGGAGCCTGTGGTCTTTCAGGTAATGTTTGTTGTAGCCATGTTCTCAGATTTCCCAAACCTCTATGGAAGCTTTTACCAAAGCATGCACCCCATCCCAAATATCTATTCTGGTGGTTAGTCGTGGGAAGTAAGGAGTGAAGACTTCTGCATATTACCTCTTTTTTCTGTACTTTCTCTTCATAGAGCCCCTCCTTAAATAGCGCCCCCTCCTAGCAAAAGAAAGGCTTTGTCTTACTTCCGTTCCCAATCTTCTCTCACCCATGGAGGTGGAAGAGTTTTGGTTTAACCTAAATGATAAATGGAAAGAAAGAATAGCAGTTGAAGGTAAAAGAATGAATAAATGGATTATGGAATCCATCTCTATGAGGGAAGATGTTTTTACTTTTTGTGTTTTGTTATTGAAAGAAGTGATAGATATTTGATGACAATGAATTGGGTAAGTCAGGTGTGAAAATGGATTCCAAACCTAGGTTTCTTGACTATAGAACCATACTATTACCTAAGATTATTCCTACCCTTAGATTGTGAAATATTGTTTGCACATACTTGGATGTCTTTTCCTTTCAAAGTAAGCATAGTGGGATACTGCAAAAGCGTTCTATTCTTTAATACTAACTCTAAAAATTGCCCTTTACATGATCAGTGTAAAGAAGATCTTTAATTGATGTCTCAGAATTTCTTACTATATCTAACCAACTATATTATTCTGAATTATAATATGTAGTTAAAACCCAAAGTTATAAAGATAAAGGGAAGCTGAATAGGAGAGGTAAACTCTTTGCTATTAGCATCTTTAGACCTGTGTTCTTCTCCATCTAAAACTTATCATCCCTTAATTAGAAGTAGTCCAACAGGACTTATTCTCAAGTTCTATTCAGCAAGAAAGCATTCCTTAGCAAAGAGACTGTGATATTTTTTTCAAATGCATTAAATATTCTTCTTAATCATAGTGGTAATATGATTTTTAAAAATAGAATGAATTAATAGAAATATTTTACTAGTTTCCTTTCTTTGTTGGATGAATATCATTTAACTATGCCAGTGACAGACAGCAGACAAAATGCCTTTCCTTTCATTACTTTGAAATTTCTAACCATTTTTCAATATTTACTTATTTAGAACAAGTGGTACTTATAGTTCCTGAAAGATCTTCATGAAAACATGTTTGTTTTATTAATTTGATGGTAAAAGGGAGCTTGTTTAATATCCGCGTGTCATCTAAGATGATCTTTTTTCTTGCTACATGGATCATCCCATTATGACCTGGCCATGTATGCTTTGCTGTTCAGACAACAGCAAATTTTATGGTCAGACTTAACACAGCTCATGAAAGCTATATAGATTGATGAGACTTTATGGAGAAGTGTTGGCTTTAAAGCATTCCTAAACTGGTCTTATCATGATGTGTCTATTCTCTGAAGAAGCTGGGGGCAGAGAGAGAGAAAGACTGTATTGGACTCACTTGGGGAGCTATGCTACCATTCACAGAACACATGCACGTCCTTCTTTTCCAGATCCTTCCGATTGTCAACCCTTTGTCTAAATAATACTTGGCAAATGTAGTAGAGCATTTTTCTTGAACCTTTAAAGTTCCTGAATATTTTTCTATATATGGAGCCTATAAAATTAATTAATTCGAGACGTTTGTTTTTACCTTTAGTTACCATAATAATCCTTACCACCTGTAATTATTAAACTGTGTAACCTGCTTATAGCTGTCTGCAATGGTGTAGAGTTGCAGCAATTTAATGACATTTCTAAAACTTTCTTATCTTTAGTATACAAAGTAAAAATGATTAAGTGGCAACCCAAGAGAGTCTGAGAAACAATAGCATCCATTAATTATAGTACTACTTAAGGAGAAGAAACAGGAAACCAGCAAGAAATAGACTTAATAGCAAAAAACCAGAAGATAGAGACTATGGTGCTAAGAGGCTCGAATGAGAAATTAGATTCCATTGAGCACTGGTGACATAAACCACTCTGCATTAAATTGATAGATCGTGGGACTTAGCCAGACAGGTAAGCCTTCCAGGCTTCTAGGCTTCTTTCCAATTTTGCACCTGAGGAAGCTGAAAAGCCTTTATTTATTTATTTATTTTTTTTTGGTAAGATTTTTAGAAATTTCATGTAATGTCTGAAACATTTATATTAACATATTTCCATACATATTTCCATACAAATACAAATATAAGATTTTTAGAAATTTCATGTAATGTCTGAAACATTTATATTAACATATTTCCATACATATTTCCATACAAATACAAATATAAGATTTTTAGAAATTTCATGTAATGTCTGAAACATTTATATTAACATATTTCCGTACAAATAACCCAATGAAAGTTTAGTATTAGTTGTTTTGTTTGTTTTTTTATACTGCAGGTTCTTATTAGGCATCAATTTTATACACATCAGTGTATACATGTCAATCCCAATCGCCCGATTCAGCACACCACCATCCCCACCTCACTGCAGTTTTCCCCCCTTGGTGTCCATATGTCCATTCTCTACATCTGTGTCTCAACTTCTGCCCTGCAAACTGGCTCATCTGTACCATTTTTCTAGGTTCCACATACATGCATTAATATACGATATTTGTTTTTCTCTTTCTGACTTACTTCACTCTGTATGACAGTCTCTAGATCCATCCACGTTTCAACAAATGACTCAATTTCGTTCCTTTTTATGGCTGAGTAATATTCCATTGTATATATGTACCACAACTTCTTTATCCATTCGTCTGCTGATGGGCATTTAGGTTGCTTCCATGACCTGGCTATTGTAAATAGTGCTGCAATGAACATTCGGGTGCATGTGTCTTTTTGAATTACGGTTTTCTCTGGGTATATGCCCAGGAGTGGGATTGCTGGGTCATATGGTAATTCTATTTTTAGTTTTTTAAGGAACCTCCATATTGTTCTCCATAGTGGCTGTATCAATTTACATTCCCACCAACAGTGCAAGAGGGTTCCCTTTTCTCCACACCCTCTCCAGCATTTGTTGTTTGTAGATTTTCTGATGATGCCCATTCTAACAGGAGTGAGGTGATACCTCATTGTAGTTTTGATTTGCATTTCTCTAATAATTAGTGATGTTGAGCATCTTTTCATGTGCTTCGTGGCCGTCTGTATGTCTTCTTTGGAGAAATGTCTATTTAGGTCTTCTGCCCATTTTTGGATTGGGGTGTTTGTTTCTTTGATATTGAGCTGAATGAGCTGTTTATATATTTTGGAGATTAATCCTTTGTCCGTTGATTCATTTGCAAATATTTTCTCCCATTCTGAGGGTTGTCTTTCCGTCTTGTTTATGGTTTCCTTTGCTGTGCAAAAGCTTTGAAGTTTCATTAGGTCCCACTTGTTTATTTTTGTTTTTATTTCCATTACTCTAGGAGGTGGATCAAAAAAGATCTTGCTGTGATTTATGTCAAAGAGTGTTCTTCCTCTGTTTTCCTCTAAGAGTTTTATAGTGTCCAGTCTTATATTTAGGTCTCTAATCCATTTTGAGTTTATTTTTGTGTATGGTGTTAGGGAGTATTCTAATTTCATTCTTTTACATGTAGCTGTCCAGTTTTCCCAGCACCACTTATTGAAGAGACTGTCTTTTCTCCATTGTATATCTTTGCCTCCTTTGTCATAGATTAGTTGACCATAGGTGCGTGGGTTAATCTCTGGGCTTTCTATCTTGTTCCATTGATCTATGTTTCTGTTTTTGTGCCAGTACCATATTGTCTTGATTACTGTAGCTTTGTAGTAGAGTCTGAAGTCAGGGAGTCTGATTCCTCCAGCTCCATTTTTTTGCCTCAAGACTGCTTTGGCTATTCGGGGTCTTTTGTGTCTCCATACAAATTTTAAGATGATTTGTTCTAGCTCCGTAAAAAATGCCATTGGTAATTTGATAGGGATTGCATTGAATCTGTAGATTGCTTTGGGTAGTATAGTCATTTTCACAATGTTGATTCTTCCAATCCAAGAACATGGTATATCTCTCCATCTGTTGGTATCATCTTTAATTTCTTTCATCAGTGTCTTATAGTTTTCTGCATACAGGTCTTTTGTCTCCCTAGGTAGGTTTATTCCTAGGTATTTTATTCTTTTTGTTGCAGTGGTAAATGGGAGTGTTTCCATAATTTCTCTTTCAGATTTTTCATCATTAGTGTATAGGCATGCAAGAGATTTCTGTGCATTAATTTTGTGTCCTGCAACTTTACCATATTCATTAATTAGCTCTAGCAGTTTTCTGGTGGCAGTTTTAGGATTCTCTATGTATAGTATCATGTCATCCGCAAACAGTGACAGTTTTACTTCTTCTTTTCCAATTTGTATTCCTTTTATTTCTTTTTCTTCTCTGATTGCCGTGGCTAGGACTTCCAGAACTATGTTGAATAATAGTGGTGAGAGTGGACATCCTTGTCTCGTTCCTGATCTTAGAGGAAATGCTTTCAGTTTTTCACCATTGAGAATGATGTTTGCTGTGGGTTTGTCATATATGGCCTTTATTATGTTGAGGTAGGTTCCCTCTATGCCCACTTTCTGGAGCGTTTTTATCATAAATGGGTGTTGAATTTTGTCAAAAGCTTTTTCTGCATCTATTGAGATGATCATATGGTTTTTATCCTTCAATTTGTTAATATGGTGTATCACATTGATTGATTTGCGTATATTGAAGAATCCTTGCATCCCTGGGATAAATCCCACTTGAACGTGGTGTATGATCCTTTTAATGTGTTGTTGGATTCTGTTTGCTAGTATTTTGTTGAGGATTTTTGCATCTATATTCATCAGTGATATTGGTCTGTAATTTTCTTTTTTTGTAGTGTCTTTGTCTGGTTTTGGTATCAGGGTGATGGTGGCCTCATAGAATGAGTTTGGGAGTGTTCCTTCCTCTGCAATTTTTTGGAAGAGTTTGAGAAGGATGGGTGTTAGCTCTTCTCTAAATGTTTGATAGAATTCACCTGTGAAGCCATCTGGTCCTGGACTTTTGTTTGTTGGAAGATTTTTAATCACAGTTTCAATTTCATTACTTGTGATTGGTCTGTTCATATTTTCTATTTCTTCCTGATTCAGTCTTGGAAGGTTATACCTTTCTAAGAATTTGTCCATTTCTTCCAGGTTGTCCATTTTATTGGCACAGAGTTGCTTGTAGTAGTCTCTTAGGATGCTTTGTATTTCTGCGGTGTCTGTTGTAACTTCTCCTTTTTCATTTCTGATTTTATTGATTTGAGTCCTCTCCCTCTTTTTCTTGATGAGTCTGGCTAATGGCTTATCAATTTTGTTTATCTTCTCAAAGAACCAACTTTTAGTTTTATTGATCTTTGCTATTGTTTTCTTTGTTTCTATTTCATTTATTTCTGCTCTGATCTTTATGATTTCTTTCCTTCTGCTAACTTTGGGTTTTGTTTGTTCTTCTTTCTCTAGTTTCTTTAGGTGTAAGGTTAGATTGTTTACTTGAGATTTTTCTTGTTTCTTTAGGTAGGCTTGTATAGCTATAAACTTCCCTCTTAGAACCGCTTTTGCTGCATCCCATAGGTTTTGGGTCGTCGTGTTTTCATTGTCATTTGTCTCTAGGTATTTTTTTATTTCCTCTTTGATTTCTTCAGTGATCTCTTGGTTATTTAGTAACGTATTGTTTAGCCTCCATGTGTTTGTCTTTTTTACGTTTTTTTCCCTGTAATTCATTTCTAATCTCATAGCGTTGTGGTCAGAAAAGATGCTTGATATGATTTTAATTTTCTTAAATTTACTGAGGCTTGATTTGTGACCCAAGATGTGATCTATCCTGGAGAATGTTCCGTGCGCACTTGAGAAGAACGTGTAATCTGCTGTTTTTGGATGGAATGTCCTATATATATCAATTAAATCTATCTGGTCTATTGTGTCATTTAAAGCTTCTGTTTCCTTATTTATTTTCATTTTGGATGATCTGTCCATTGGTGTAAGTGAAGTGTTAAAGTCCCCCACTATGATTGTGTTACTGTCGATTTCCTCTTTTATAGCTGTTAGCAGTTGCCTTATGTATTGAGGTGCTCCTATGTTGGGTGCGTATATATTTATAATTGTTGTATCTTCTTCTTGGATTGATCCCTGGATCATTATGTAGTGTCCTTCCATGTCTCTTGTAACATTCTTTATTTTAAAGTCTATTTTATCTGATATGAGTATAGCTACTCCAGCTTTCTTTTGATTTCCATTTGCATGGAATATCTTCTTCCATCCCCTCACTTTCAGTCTGTATGTGTCCCTAGGTCTAAAGTGGGTCTCTTGTAGACAGCATATACATGGGTCTTGTTTTTGTATCCATTCAGCCAGTCTATGTCTTTTGGTTGGGGCATTTAATCCATTCACGTTTAAGGTAATTATCGATATGTATGTTCCTATGACCATTTTCTTAATTGTTTTGGGTTTGTTTTTGTAGGTCCTTTTCTTCTCTTGTGTTTCCCACTTAGAGAAGTTCCTTTAGCATTTGTTGTAGAGCTGGTTTTGTGGTGCTGAATTCTCGTAGCTTTTGCTTGTCTGTAAAGCTTTTGATTTCTCCATCGAATCTAAATGAGATCCTTGCCGGGTAGAGTAATCTTGGTTGTAGGTTCTTCCCTTTCATCACTTTAAATATATCATGCCACTCCCTTCTGGCTTGCAGAGTTTCTGCTGAGAAATCAGCTGTTAACCTTATGGGAGTTCCCTTGTATGTTATTTGTCGTTTTTCCCTTGCTGCTTTCAATAATTTTTCTTTGTCTTTAATTTTTGCCATTTTGATTACTATGTGTCTCGGCGTGTTTCTCCTTGGGTTTATCCTGTATGGGACTCTCTGCACTTCCTGGACTTGGGTGGCTATTTCCTTTCCCATGTTAGGGAAGTTTTCGACTATAATCTCTTCAAATATTTTCTCTGGTCCTTTCTCTCTCTCTTCTCCTTCTGGGACCCCTATAATGCGAATGTTGTTGCGTTTAATGTTGTCCCAGAGGTCTCTTAGGCTGTCTTCATTTCTTTTCATTCTTTTTTCTTTAGTCTGTTCCGCAGCAGTGAATTCCACCATTCTGTCTTCCAGGTCACTTATCTGTTCTTCTGCCTCAGTTATTCTGCTATTGATTCCTTCTAGTGTAGTTTTCATTTCAGTTATTGTATTGGTCATCTCTGTTTGTTTGTTCTTTAATTCTTCTAGGTCTTTGTTAATCATTTCTTGCATCTTCTCAATCTTTGCCTCCATTCTTATTCCGAGGTCCTGGATCATCTTCACTATCATTATTCTGAATTCTTTTTCTGGAAGGTTGCCTATCTCCACTTCATTTAGTTGTTTTTCTGGGGTTTTTTCTTGTTCCTTCATCTGGTACATAGCCCTCTGCCTTTTCATCTTCTCTATCTTTCTGTAACTGTGGTTTTTGGTCCACAGGCTGCAGGATTGTAGTTTTTCTTGCTTCTGTTGTCTGCCCTCTGGTGGTTGAGGCTATCTAAGAGGCTTGATGGGAGGCTCTGGTGGTGGGTAGAGCTGACTGTTGCTGTGGCGGTCAGAGCTCAGTAAAACCTTAATCCACTTGACTGTTGATGGGTGGGGCTGGGTTCCCTCCCTGTTGCTGTGGCGGTCAGAGCTCAGTAAAACCTTAATCCACTTGACTGTTGATGGGTGGGGCTGGGTTCCCTCCCTGTTGGTTGTTTTGCCTGAGGCAACCCAACACTGGAGCCTACCCGTGCTCTTTGGTGGGGTTAATGGCAGACTCTGGGTGGGCTCACGCCATGGAGAACTTCCCAGAACCTCTGCTGCCAGTGTCCTTATCCCCACGGTGAAACAGAGCCACCACTCGCCTGTGCAGGAGACCCCCCAACACCAGCAGGTAGGTCTGGTTCAGTCTCCCCCAGGGTCACTGCTCCTTCCCCTGGGTCCCGATGCACACATTACTTTGTGTGTGCCCTCCAAGAGTGGGGTCTCTGTTTCCCCCAGTCCTGTCAAAGTCCTGCAATCAATTCCCACTAGGCTTCAAAGTCTGATTCTCTAGGAATTCCTCCTCCCGTAGCCGGACCCCCAGGTTGGGAAGCCTGACGTGGGGCTCAGAACCTTCACTCCAGTGGGTGGACTTCTGTGGTATAAGTGTTCGCCAGTCTGTGAGCCACCCACCCAGCAGTTATGGGATTTGATTTTACTCTGATTGCGCCCCTCCTACCGTCTCACTGTGGCTTCTCCTCTGTCCTTGGACGTGGGGTATCCTCCTTGGTGAAGTCCAGGGTCTTCCTGTCAATGATTGTCCAGCAGCCAGTTGTGATTCTGGTGCTCTCGCAAGAGGGAGTGAGAGCACCTCCTTCTACTCCGCCATCTTGGTTAATCCTTCTCAAGCCTTTATTTTAATAGCTTAGGATATGATAGTTATCTGATGTCTTAGGCTCACAGGACAGAATTGCTCTGGAGCTAAAAAGGATTATAATGGCACCCTACAGGAGGTTGGGGCTTATACACTGATACCTGAGGAGCCAGATATGAGTCTGCCCTACAGGGATGAGCTTAAGAGAGAAGTCTTTAAATCAGATCCAGGTGAAATGAGAGCTGACCAGATTCACCTAAAACTGAACAGAACTTTTGAGCCCCTTTGGTTGTGTAACATATTCTCTGACCTCGGTTAATAAAGTTCTTTGCCTAGTTAAAAAAGAAAAAAGATAGAAACTACACTGTGTATTTATTAATCATGCATATGTTACATATATACTGGCTGAAACCCCAATTTAAGCTGATGTTCCAAAATGGGAAAAATGACTACTGAATACATGGTGTACTTTTGTGTACACTTTTAAAAAAATCAAGGCCACAATTAAAGCATTCTAATTCAAAGAGTTGTGTGTGTGTGTGTATATATATATGTATATATATATATATATATACACACACACACACACATACACATATACATGTATTTCCAGTTAGGAATATTAGACTCTAAAAGTTAAGACTGATGACAAATCACAAAAAATCATTTATTGAGACCTTCAATTAAGATATAAATATATAATTTATTGAGAATTAAAATATATAGAAACACAATTTATAGATGTACTGTTTACTAGATAGTTACTGGTGGACAAAATTGGCTGTCACAAACAGACTTGAGCAAATAAAGAATGTTTTATCTATCTCATGGTTTAAGGCAGTCAGCCCAGGCATTTGTAGTGACACAGGGAAGCAAGAATTTAGCTCTTAAGACAGAGATACCTGATAGGAGGGTCGAGGTTTTTGGCCTGCTGGAGCGAAGAGGCGAGGCGTACGTAGGCTGACGGAGAACCACTCTTTCAGAAATTACAACATTCTTTGGGTTCTTTAGAAATGGCAATGTAGGGGTGAGGACCAGGCTGAAGAATTGTATTTCAACAGATGGCATATAAAAAGGAAGAGGGTGGGGCTTCCCTGGTGGCGCAGTGGTTGAGAATCTGCCTGCTAATGCAGGGAACACGGGTTCGAGCCCTGGTCTGGGAAGATCCCACATGCCGCGGAGCAACTAGGCCCGTGAGCCACAACTACTGAGCCTGCGCGTCTGGAGCCTGTGCTCCGCAACAAGAGAGGCCGCGATAGTGAGACGCCCGCGCACCGCGCTGAAGAATGGCCCCCGCTTGCTGCAACTAGAGAAAGCCCTCGCATAGAAACGAAGACCCAACACAGCAAAAATAAATAAATAAATAAATAAATTAAAAAAAACAAAAGGAAGAGGGATGCAGAGGAGTAACAAGTTTCTCTCCTTATCAAACTCTAGGCAAGCTTCTCTGAGCCCTTTCTTAACTAAGCTTCAACCTTGGCCTGTAAAAACTTGAACAAAACCCTTACAGTTTTATATAGTAGCACAAGGATGCATTCACAGGATGACCCTAAAGGATGATCCTAAAGGAACTTGCTTGAGCAAACTCAAGCTGCTAAAAGAGTTTACTGTTTGTTCCCGCAAACACCTAAAGATAGGGCTCCATTTCCCAGTCTGTGTGAGAGAGTAGGAACCTAATTTTGATAAGCACCAGTTAGCAAACTCATATGGGTTTCACATAGGCCATGATCCCTTTTTCCCACTTTTTGTAATTTTTCACTTCCTTGACTCTATTGAATTAGTTCACCTTGGACAGTTTCTCCCATTGCAGCATCCCATTACTGATTAAAATCTGTCCTTACCACTTTAGTATCTAGCTGTTTATCTTTGACACTCTGAAGGAAGGCACTCTGAAATCCCTGCATTCAGTACTGGGCATACCTATCCATGTGTAGTGGTGCCCCAGCTGTCCAGCTGTCTAGGAGAAGTTGCTGTCATGACAAGAAGAGAGGGAACTAATAATTTTTTTTGGCATCATGTGGTACTTTTTAGTACCAGGTCTGGCACATAAAAACACATTATATCAACGAATTTAATCATGACAGCCTCTATGTCATGAGGAAATATGGCTTTGATTTAGAAATTTGCTTAAATTCACATGGCCAGTACTGGCTGGATTCTAACCTAGGTGTGCCTGGTGCCAAAGGTCACATCTCCACTATTTCAGTCGATGACACCCCCCCAAATTACTGAAATTCCACTGGGATAAGAAGTAAAACTGAAACCCACTGATACAAACTGAAAAAAGAAACTGGATAAGAAAGGAAATTGGTACCTGAGGACAAGGCAGGAGCCCAGTTAGCAGCTCTATGAAGTTGACAAGCTAGTTTGGGACACCTCATGAAAGTGGGCCTTCGAATCCAGTGCTAGATGTGGTTTAGTCCTCCTGTCAGGGCTCAGGGTTGGCTTTGAGAACAGGGAGAAGGGCTTAGATTTCAGGTGGCCATCAGTGGTGCCAGCGGCAAGTGTGTGACTGTGTAAAGGTAGGGAAGCAGTTAGGGTTTGGTCTCTGAAAGCTGAGTGAACACAATCCGTGCTGTAACATTCTCTCAGATAAGGAGTGAAATCACTACCTAAGGCATAGTGAAAGTTATGCACAAATGAATTGTCTACGGAGGATGCTTTCAAGGCATCAGTTCTGAGGAGTGATTACAGTTCATAGATTAAAAGATCATATATTTGTGTATAGATAGCTACCAGCAGTATATCATCCTCTCTGAATATCCTGGATGCTAAGATTTATGACCACAGTTGCTAACAAGCCACCACATATGAGTGGTTATATTGCAGATATAATGCTGTTGAGATAATGTTTTTAGGCTAAAATCTTCCCATTGATTTATTTTCCTTGTTTCCTTTTTATTATTAAATTGCTCAATAAACTTGCAATGGATTCTGAAGAATGTGCTTCTAAAATTGTTAAAAGAGTTTTGAGAAAATTTGAAATTGCTCAGGTGGAAAGAGTCCATTAAGTTGCCTTTTAACTCCATTAAGGCAAAGAAAAGCCAGTATTTTATAGCAAACTGCCATTTTTTGAAAGCTTTCGTTTCATGCAACATTTAGAGACACTCTTTGTCTCACCCCAAACCCACACCGTCGATAATAGCATATTTTTTTTCTTTCTGAAAACTTTCTGAAGATAACTTTTCTGAAACACACTACTGGACAAGGTTCTGGGAGCAGAGTTTAAGGAGATCTGTGATGAGGCGGAAACACACCCACTTGAGTTCGAGTTGTTTGAATACGCCCAGCACGAATTATCCCTGGGCCATATTCTCATCACTGATTCTTTTTTCCTTCCACTCAGTAAGTACCATTCAAGTTCGCAAGGGAAGAGAAAGAGCAGTAAATGTACATGTATTTTTGAGGGTCGTCCTCTCTACTCAGTCCCTAGTCTACAGGGACTGCGGCTCCAGCAGATGCAGAGGGCGTGGCCACACCTGCAACACAGTGATCTGCGATCCTACCCAAGATATGGACACGTGCATGTCTAACAATGTGAAGGAGGGTGCAAGATCGACAAAAAGCAATTTATAGCAATTTTTTAGAATCATCAGAATCTAGACAAACCAAAAGGCCCTCTAGAATCTTTACCTCTTTCTCCTCAGACTCCTGTCCCGATACAAACCAACCAAGGTTGCCTCTAAATGTAATTGCAGTGAAAAACACTCAGGAGACATGAACATTGTGAGAAAAACCATAGAAATAGTTTGAAATGCTTTTATAGAAATTAAAAAAAAACCAAGAATGAAAGAATATTTCAGATCCAATGATACAAAGTGAATTTTAATTTCTTGTTTATATGTTGTGTATAGTGAAAAAGGGAGTGAAAAATTCTACAAAGGATTTGGTCAGGATAATAGTGCTTGCTCAGAACTTTCACACAAATTCTATCATAATGGGCAGTCTCAATGCCCCTTTTTTTCTCAACCAATATTATGCATAACACTGTTGGATTAGGTAAAATATATGTGCCAGGTACTTTCTAAGTGTTTTCCATACGATATTTTCTTTCACCTACACAGCAACCTCAAGTGGTATATATTAGTATTATTCCCATTTTACAGATTAGAAAAAATGAGACCCAGAGAGAAAGCTAAGCTTCCTCTAAGGCAAATAAGGAACAGAGCATTTATATCCAGCACAAGAGCTTGTGCTCCAACCCTTTAGTGTGCTACAACCTCCCACTGGGCTTACTCTTCTCCTATTGGAAGGAACTCCCCCTCCTCTGAACTCTCTCTACATTTCTCTTAAGTGCCGCTTAACACTTTCTGTCTTGCATTACAGTAATCTATGTGCACATTTTATCTCTTTGACAGCAAGAATAACACCTTAATCATGTTTTTTAACTCCTCTACTGTCATTCACATGTCATTCATTCAACACTTGTTGATGAATGAATAATGCAGCATTTCATTTCATGAGAAAATTTCTGAAAAAAAAGTGTGAGAAGAAAATCAGAGGCAAAGTAAAAATCAGTTCCTCAAAATGTCAAATAGTAAAATAACCCTGGCTCAGTTTATTGTTCATATAAGTCATAGTTTCCTTGAAAGAAGATGATCAAATTTGACCAAAACATTAAAACAGTGTGGATATTTCAGTTTTGCATGTATAAATAATGACATTAATCCTAATTGCTTAGATATTAAATAATGGAAATTGCTTTGTCGTACAAGTTCAGTGTTTCAACGGAATGGTTAACATTGTGGAAATCCTGAAATTATTGTTCAATTATCTTAGTGATATGGAAGGATATAAAAGTGATCAAAATGGATATGGCTGTTCCTAGAACATGATTGTATATGACGTATGACATTACTTTGGAAACCTCAGTTGAGGCATTTCTGCAAAGAAAATGGGCAAGTAATATTTATTTGCATCATACCTATCTTCTTACATGTACCTATGCACATTTTTAAAAAACGTGAAAAGCCAAAAATTTAAGAAAATTAAAATTACCTACAAATTCTGTGCACGTAAAAACTGGTGAAATTTGAGTACATTCTGCAGTTTTAGTTAGTGTCCATGTTAATTTCCTGGTTTTGAAAATGTACTGTGGTTGTATAAGATGTTCATTGGGGAAAGTGGGGTGAAGGTAAATAAGGGCTCTATCATTTTTGCAACTTCTTGTGAATCTTAAATTATTTCAAAATAAAAGGTAAAAAACAAAACAAAATGAAAAAAAACTGCATACAAACCCACTACCCAGAGATAACACTTATTAACATATTTTAAATCTCCTCCCACTATTAAAAAAAAAAATTTCCAGCACTTATTTCTCAGAACTATGCAAGTTTGAATGGAGTTCCAGAATCTCATTTTAAATATCTATCTGTCTATCTATCTATCTATGTACTACCTACCTGTCTATCTATCATCTATGGTAGAAGAAAGTTATGACCTATGACAGGGAATAATCTATAATAAAGAAAAGTAATGTTCAAATAATGAGTAGTTTTTTTATACACAATTGTAAGACTCTCTATAAAATAAGCTGAATTGTATTTTCATCAAATATTTGTTCTTAAGTCTACGTTTAATTCCCTCCTACTTCAAAAGGGCCTGATGTGAAGCTACACCGCTCCATGGTGAACATCCCTGGGGAAATGACCAGGGAGAGAAAAGAGAGTGCTGATTTCCTGTTTGTTATTCGTGATGCTGTGTTGTCTCATGCTTCCCCAAGATGGTGTTATTTTTTCCTTCTATTTTCTAAGAACACATTTGCAACTTTCTCGGTATATTTTTTGCCTTTATTGCAGTTAATTGTTTCTACCTGCATCTGTGAAATAAAGTTCCTTAATGGCATATCCATGCCTTATTTACTTCTGTCCATCTCCAGACCATAGGATGGTGGTTGCAGAAGTAGTTGATTATGATTTACTTATTGATAACTCCTTCCCTTCCTCTGTTTTGTGTAGCCAAGTAATTCAGTGTAATGGAAATAGAGAGAAATCAGGGAGGAAATGAATTCTATAACCCATTTTTTTTTTTTAAATAATATTATTTTCTGGAGATTCTCAGCAAAAATATTCCTGAATGGGACCTGGGAGCCCCTGGTAAATATTTTTCTTCTTACTTGAACATATATGTTCATTGTTCATAATTAAGATTTCTGGGATCGAGGCTCCATTTCCTGTAGGATGTCCTTCTACACAGAAGGATACCTAGTAACATTCATGAGTCTTAGAAGTAACATTCACTCCACTGGGGGAGGCTAGACTCTGGAAAACCTTGGTTTTCCAGGGTCTGCAAAGAAATTCACTCTTCTAAAGGGGCACCAAATCAGGGGCGCTGCTGAATTTCAGATGTGAGATGGAAGACGAGGATGGCATATCTGATAAACTGAAGATCAGAAGCCTGTCTTCTATTTTTTTTACTCAGTCTAGGTCTCTCCACATTTTTCACTAGCCTGACTAGACCAGAACTCAGATTTATATATATAATGGGTACTTCTTGCGTAATTGAGTTCATGGGATGAAGAGGAATATCCACTGCACATTTATTAAAATGAAGTTACTATCTATATCCTGTTGCACTGAAGCACTAAATAGTCAGAAGTATTCCAGTTGCCCACCGCTAGCAGTGGTAGTATTTAGGCTGGGGTGTGAAAACATTGTTAGTTGAAATAATTCCATTTTCCTTTTGCATTCTCTGTTGTAAACCCCATTGCTCTACATTCTCTTCATAAATCTAAAAGCTTTAGCACTCTTCTTGTTCATAGTAAGGGATGTTTATGTGCAATTTGATATTATATATCATCAAAGTTTACTTTTCCTCTGTGAGCTTGAACCTGAATTTTTGTCATCCAGCTGTCTTTGTCAATAAGATAAAAGAAGATTTGAGATTTTTTTGTGCTAGGGATGGTACTACATTATATAAGACACCGATGCTGACTGTAAAATGCTTAAGTAGGTGTTCATTGGCTCTCTGTTTCTGTATGGCATTCGAAATACTTTTCCCCCAAAAGAAAAGTAAAATAGGACAAGAGGATGGAAAATAAGATTGCATTTTATTAGCCAATTTTATTTTTCTTTTAATGTAAGTTTATTTTAGCTCAGTCTAAACATAGTTTTATATGTTGATAAATTAATATCTATGAATTTTTTAGAATATAGTTTATCTGGAAGTAATTCCTAAAGATTATTCTAACGACAAAAATGAAAAAGATACATCTTTAAATGTTCCTTTCCAAGGAATACATTACTGAAATAATAAAAATAATAATTAACCAGTACTTAACTATCTTTGGCTGAAAAAGTAAGCCTCTTTATGAATAAGCGGGTACTTTTAAAGTTACATAGTTAAGAGAGTTAGGGCCAATTCTTTGGTTTTAGAAAGGCTTTCAGCAATATAGATGTGTTGTTTTGTTTAGTCAACATGATGACTAACCCAAATGTTTGGAATGTGTATATGATTAACTGAAACATTTTGTTTTCTTTCTATGTAGCTTACAAGTGCACATACAATTACTTTTTTACAATTCCGAAAACACAGCTGTAGTGAATATATATGTAATATATATACATATATATATATATACACACACATATATATAAAGTATAACATATACTAGGGTATATAGATAATATTAAGGTAAAAATCGATTTTATATTGTTATTGAAACGTTAATTTGTTTCCTATTGTTAATAAGAAATTAACATGTTAAAAGATTATATTAAACACCTTCGTAAAGTTAAAATAAGTCCAGACTAGATAACCCAAGTCAATGACTTAGATATACCTCTCAGTTTATTGTTTGTTTTTCCACATTTCATAGAGACCTATTTCTCTACCATCAGAAAAATAATAGTGTTATCCTAATGATAAAAGACAACAGATGCTCTGCTTATCCATCAAGGAATGCTATGGAGAGGAGGAGTTTGTGACAAAAGGGTGAATAAATGCTGATGCTCCCACCAAGTGTTGCTAAATTTTTAAAAAGTAACCGGAAATTTAGACAGTTCTAAGAAATCCCTTGATTTTTAAATGCTGAAAATTTGAATTTCAAAAATACAGTGTGCAGACTAAATGGAATACTTCTACAGGCTGGATTCAATCTATGCCGCAGTTTGTGAAATCTGATGTATATAATATAATGCCTGGGAGTCACATGGTTATACCCTTGGGCTTACAATGCTCCCTTCTCACTTGAGCAGGGAAAGCAAACAATATTGTTGTAATTATTATTATTTTTATACTCATATTATTATAAAGGTTTGTAGTGTTTTCTTAAAGCTCTAGTGAAAACATAAGGAGTAATATCACATTTTTGCCTTTTAGCCAATGTTCTGAGTTTCCCTGCTTGTTCGAAGTCCCTCTAATACCAATGGCTACCAAAATTCTGATTTCCAACTGCTTTTCTCAGTTTACTGTCATTTCCTATGTTTGTAGAGTATTTGGATGACTAGCTCCAATGTATCTTAACTAAAAGCACTTAAAATATTCAGGTCATAAATTAGACTTGCAGTTTCTAAATGAATTTTGACTCGAGCATTTAACCTACCTGTGAATTTTATAACCCTTTCCCATTAAAAAGGGAAAAATATAAACTGTTGAAAGATGATTGCTAGTTATTCAGCCACACATGGTAGTACGCTTAAAGATTTTATTTTCCTCAGAAACCTACTACTACTTATAAAGTTCATCCATCATATGTAATGAGAGCTGTCAGGAATATTTAGTGAGAAATAGCTGCTTGATATGCTAATAGCAGCCCCTCAGTGAATTCATTTTGTTCTGCTTCTTGACATTAATGGTTTTCATAATCTAATGAATGATGTGTGCAATAGAAGTAAGGCCACAGGGAAAGATCATATAAAGTTAAAGTAGGGAAAATCTTTATCAGTATTTGCATTCATTTAGTAGAATGCATTTTATATATATCCATATTTACCATGACTTTTACTGATTTCCATTTTAAGATATCATTTGGAATTAGGGATTCTAGTTTACTTACTGCCAGTTTGCATTCCCTAATGGTGCAGTTGTTTTGGCGTCTCTTCTTCTTCTTTTACTAACTTGGTCTGGTTAGTAAAAATGCTAGTGAGGAGTGATCTCTTATATCCTCAGAAGTAGATAAAAATTTTGAGTCCTTAAGACGCTACTGATTTATAAGCAAAAAGCAGTTGGAACCATGGAAGTGCTGATGCAATCAATAATAATTTGATTGGTTAAATCAGGAGTGCCATTCTGAGCTCTCTATTCTCTAGAGCTATGTGTGTGATTAATTTATATGAACTTCTTGCAGTGTGGCTTTAAAAATAGAATAGATGCACATTTGTCAGGGACAGTTAAGTAGGGTGCCTCCTGAGAGTGGATATGTAAATGACCTCTCAAGGTCCCTTACAGTCGTAAGATTTTATGAATCTATAGTAATCAAAATGGAGTCACCCAAGTCAGTACTTACAAGGTTACAGATACAAACAAAATTTAAAACAAGGGGGTGTCCCTAACATTTCTCAGCAGATATCTCAATTCTATTTTTGAAACAAGATACTTAAACAAAATATAGTAATTCTTTTTTTTTTTTAAATGTTTTCCAGTTGAGTGTGAAATTGTTGCCAGCTGAGATCTTTTTTTTTTAAATTAATTAATTAATTAATTAATTTATTTATTTATTTTTGGCTGTGTTGGGTCTTCGTTTCTATGCGAGGGCTTTCTCTAGTTGCGGCGAGCGGGGGCCACTCTTCATCGCGGCGCGCGGGCCTTTCACTGTCGCGGCCTCTCGTGTTGCGGAGCACAGGCTCCAGACGCGCAGGCTCAGCAGTCGTGGCTCACGGGCCCAGTTGCTCCGCGGCATGTGGGATCTTTCCGGACCAGGGCTCGAACCCGTGTCCCGTGCATTGGCAGGCAGATTCTCAACCACTGCGCCACCAGGGAAGCCCTCCTATAGTGATTCTTTTAAATGTTAAGTATTAACACATTTTAAACTCTAATGACTAGAAATTGTATTTCTTGAGCTAAAGACGCATTGACACATTTGAAGCACAATTTTTTTTTGCTAGGTCTGTTATCTTTTATAAACTGTGTTATTGTAAATAGACTGCACTTTTTAAAAGGTAAATATAAGAGGGGTCTTAATTTTTTGGTTAGAGAAAAAAAGGGACTTTTTTTCAAGTAGAGAAAAAGAAAATTCCACCTAACTAAATATCCAGGTTTTTTTTTTTTTTCATATAATGTCTGAAACATTTATATTAACATATTTCCATACATATTTCCATACTATCCAGGTTTTTAATAAAGCAAATGAACAGAATTCACAGGCACCAATGGGCTGATTAATTGACTGATTTATCTTACTTTTGCGGCCAATAACTTTTTCTCTTTTCACTTCTACCGCAGATTTTGTATTTGTGTATAGCAGTTTTGAAATTGGGAAGTAAGTAGGAACTGATTTCATACTCATCTGATTTTATGTGGTTGCACTGTGTATAGTTGTATTTTACATGACCAACTACGTTGGGAACACCTAAGTAGTCTATATCGTCTCTGAATTCTACGAGTCAGATTGTCTTGGTTAGAACATAGCTTTGCCAGCTGTGTGATATTGTCCAAGACACTTAAATTCTCTGTACTGTAGTTTCCTCAAGTGTGAAGTGTGGATAATGGTATCTTTATCAAAGGGTTGCTGTGAGATTTAAAAAGATAAAAGTACTTAGAACAGAGATTTACATACTAGTGCTCAAAGCGTATTGGCTGTTTTTATTCATTAACAAATATTCAATGAGTGCCTACTAAAGTGCTGTTCTAGACATGGGGGCACGATGGTAAAAGATAAAATCCCTGATCTCATGGAATTTACATTCTTATGGTCTTAAAACATTTATTATTCCTAAATCATAATATAGGATATTGAAAACTTATGCAATAATTGCTTACTGACTAAATGAATGAATGGATGGAATGGATGAATGAGTGAATAAATAGACAAATACCTACATCTGTGACCTACTTGCTCTTACTATGTGCAAGGCAGAGTGAACAAATATAAAATGTATGTTAACTCACAGTAGGGAAATTAAGGCAATTAGCCATAGAGATGGGTACTGACCTGGCAGCCATGCTTTTTCAGGGGTGTCGTAGAAAGCCAGAGTGGGAAGTACTACAATCAGTGGAAGGGCTGATTGTGAGACATCAAAATGTCTTTTCAGTGTATGGAGGGGTGCATAAATCTCTGCGTATCCACTCTTTTAGCTTACTAGTGAGTTTGATTTTAAGAACTTCTAGTAAGCTCTTGGTCCAAAAATAGTCTTCCCTTATGAACGTCTGGAAACTCACTATTAGCAAATCATCCCTTGATTTTACATGTGGATACTCAGTTGTCTAGACATCATTTGTTGAAAAAAACTATTCTTTCCCCATTTGTTTGTCTTGGCTCTCTTGCCTAAATAAATGTAAAGGTTTAGTTCTAGACTCTCAGTTCCATCCCACTAGTCTATGCCTATCCTTATGCCAGTACCAGCCTAGATTACTGTAGTATTGTAGTAAGTTTTGTAATTAAGAAATGTGAGTCTCCAAAATTTATTCTTCTTTTTCAAGATTTTTTTGGCTACTCTGGGTCCCTTGCATTTTCATATGAATGTTAGGATCAGCTTGTCAATTTCTGTAAAAATGCCAGCTCCAATTTTCATGGGGTTGTGTTGAATCTGTAGTACTGCCATCTTAACACAATTAATTCTTCCAATCCATGAACATGGAGTATCTTTCCATTGTTTTTAGGTTTTCTCCAATGCCTTATCATTTTCAGTGTGTAAGTCTTGCACCTTTTTTGTTAAGTTTATTCCAAACTACTTTATTAGTTTTTATATTATTATAAATGAAAAATTTTAATTAATTTTATTTTTGGATTGTTTATTACTAATGTATAGATATACAGTTATTTTTATATATTGATCTTGTATCCTGTAACCTTGCTGAAATAATTTAGTCGTTCTGATTTGTGTGTCTCTGTGTATGTGTGTGTGTGCTTGTTCCTTAGGATTTTTCATATATGATAATGTATAAAGGTAGTTTTACTTTTTTCTTTCCAATTTAGAGGCTTTTTATCTATTAATTTTTTCAAATGTAAGTATCATCAAACCTTCTGTGAGGCATAGCACATTCAGCTACCAACATTTAATGACATTGATTTTATTAGAGCTTTCTTTCAAAGTTACAGGAAAGGTGGAGATAAGAGATATTTTCAAATTACATGTTTAAAAAGATTCAGTGAAAGAAGAAGGGTACAGGTGACCTACCTAGCTTAAATTTACTTTTTCACCTGGATTGCACCCAGTTCCTTGATTACCTGGTCTCAAGTTTCTGTCTTTAGAGAACTCAAGAGGTATGGCAGAGCTCAGTGTGTCATCTTTCACCAAAGGTTCATAAGGGAGGAATTTATGAGTTGACTTGCTTACTAATTTGTAGACCTTATCCATTCTATCAACAGATTTAATTGGTGTTTCAATTTTCAGTATGAAATGCTAGCTCATGTAAGACAATTAAATCTTTTTTTCAAATCATAATTCTCAGTCATTACATCAACTCTATGAAATATAAATCTATCACATCTACTACATTCATTTCATCCATGAATTATGTATTTCAATTGAGAAAGTAATTGAGTTTGCTTGACGTGATTTACTTTTTAAAAAATGCATCAAGCTCATTGCTCATGTTTTCATTATATTTCACTCATTTGTAGTTATTTTGGTTAGTGGTTTATGAATGATACCATAAGAGATTGAAACTTGGCTTATAGGCAGCCTAAGAATTCTCAGATAAGGTTAGCAATGAGTTTCTTCTAGCTTACTGTAGCTTTCTTAGTTTTTTTCAAAATAATGGATCATGTTTCAATTCTGAAATTTATATTAACTGATTTTCCTTAAAGAACATCTTAATGAACATCTTAATGAAAAGAACATCTTAATGAAAAATATTTAAAATTCATTTTTACATAAACATTACTTTTTTCTGGCTATAAGAATACTCACATTTATCAGTATACCTGTATTTCTAAATCACTAAGTGGAAAATACAACTTGGATTTGTCATGGATTATGTCTTACTCTTGTAGCATTTAAGTCTCTTTCATATTCTGATATGGAAAAATAAAATCAAATTATTAAGACAAATTATTGAGTGACTATTACATGGCAAGAATTGTGAGGCCTATAAAGTGTGTAGAGTTTAATTTCTGCCTTTGAAGAGGTTAAATTATCAATTTAATCTTTAAAAATGATTAACAAAAAAAACACAAAAAAACCACAAAAAAAAACCACAAAAAAAACACACACCAAAAAAACAACAAAAAAAACAAAAACAAAAACAAACAAACAAAAAAAATGATTAACATATTTTATTTTTTATTTAATGAATGGTCTGTATTATAATGTCTTGAGTCACCATTTATTTTTTATTGTAGTATACTATAGTCCTATTTCAAATAAATTTTACCACTCCAAATATATAATTTTATTTTATTCTTAATCTTTTTATTATGAACTATACTTAAAACATATGAATATAGACTGAATAATATAGTGAAGTTTCAAATATCTATCACCCAGTTTCAACAATTACCGTAACATGACTGGTGTTTTCTCATCTATATTCCCACTCATTTCCTCCTCTCTCATATTATTTTAAAGAAATTTCCATAATTTCTTAATAAACAGTTCAATATTTACTTCTTAAAAATAAAGAATACCCTTTAAATGTAAGAAATGACATAATTTCTTAATATTATCAAATATCTAGTCAGTGATAAAATGTCCAGTTGGCTTATAAATGTCATATGTGTTTAGTTTTTTGTTTGCCTAAGGATCCAAATAAAGTCCACATACTGTGATTAGTTTGTATGTTACTTCTCTCCTTTAATCTATAGATTTTTCACTCCGTCTCTTTTTTCTCTTATAATTTATTTATTGAAATAACTAGGTCATATGATCTGCATTATTTTCTACAGTCTAGACATTGCTGATTATGTCCCTTAATTGATTAATGATATGATTAATAGCTTCTAACATATGATTAATATGTTCTAGTCTCTATATTTACTGTACAGTATTAGTAGTTGGATCTAGTGGACTTAAAAGACTCAGGAAGACATTTTTGTCTGTCAGGTCTACTTTATGGGTGGTGGTGTGTTCTTCCCTTAGGAGGCACAATATATCTCCATGGATTTCTTTTCATGGTGGTACTAACCATTGATGTGCAATGCCTATCTGTTAATTTATTAAATGTTGTTATATATGTGTGTGTGTGTACACCTATACTTATACACATTTATTGTAATATATGAATTTACACACACATATGTGTATATATTTGTGATATATATCTGTCAATATTATATATATATATATAGAGAGAGAGAGAGAGAGAGAGGAGAGGAGAAGAGAGAGAAGAAGAGAGAAAGAGATTTCTCATTTACCAACTTGTGTTATGTGTAAAGCATGGGTACTATAAATGAGGTCCCACTTGTGCATGAAGAAACATTCTAGTACAGGGCCAGAAAAATGCTATTTTCCTTTTTTGCTTTCCCCACACGGCTTATGGAGTCATTTTTTTTCTGTTCCATCATGGGCACTAACCTCTCCTATGCTTACTCCTACCCTCAATGTCTTGTTCTAAAACTCGCATAAGCCACAGGCCATGAGTTGCTGGTCACCACTATGGGTTTGAATTATCTCTTCATTGACTAAGGATATTATATTCCTAATTTTGAGCTTAGCTGTTAAAAACACAACATTATATGTAGCTTTATTTGTGTTTAAGTGTGGATGTTTTTCCACATCAGCTCAGTCAGCCATATTTCCTAGAAGTTTTCTTAACACGTGTGTGTGTATGTGTATGTGAGTATAACACTTTTCCTAAGATCAGATGCCTTTCAAATGTGTAAACATACTGTGGAATATAAATATACTTTTCTATAAAAGATAATTCCAATTACTCATACAGAACTCCTACACATTTGAAGTAATGTGACTAAAGATTGAGCTTGTTTAATATTATGTATTATAATGTACTTTAGTTTTATGAAAATTCATACTGTAAGATGGATCCAAATTATTAAAATGTACAGATATATAATTGAAAACAGAGACACAAAACCTGTGCCCTTACTTGAAGATAGTTAAGATCATGACTTCCTACATATTAGGTTCTTCATGCAAATCCTAATATGAATTATTAATTCATGAGTTACATTAAATGATTATTTTTAATATTCTATAATATTAAGTTTTAAACTCAGAAATTAAATTTCACAAAATTTATAATGCTGTTTTTTATAGTGACTCATTTTTGCAGTGAGCAGTTGCACCTGACCTATCAGTTCTGGTAATGGTACTAGAACTCAGTTTCTATGGATGTCCGACCACATCAGCGGTTGCTGATTCCTTTACAACACCTGTTAACACTACTTCTTGTGTCGTGACTTTCGGACTTCCTAAATTTCTAAAGCGGCAGGCTCTGGAGGAATCATTTACATTGAAATTGAATATTTATTATAGCAGGCTGCACATTTTTTTTTTAACATCTTTATTGGAGTATAATTGCTCTACAATGATGTATTAGTTTCTGCTTTATAACAAAGTGCATCAGCCATACATATACATATATCCCCATATCTCCTCCCTCCTGCATCTCCCTCCCACCCTCCCTATCCCACCCCTCTAGGGGCTCACAGAGCACTGAGCTGATCTCTCTGTGCTATGTGGCTGCTTCCCACTAGCTATCTATTTTACATTTGGTAGTGTATATATGTCCACGCCACTCTCTTACTTCATCCCAGCTTACGCTTCCCACTCCCTGTGTCCTCAAGTCCATTCTCTCCATCTGCGTCTTTATTCCTGTCCTGCCCCTAGGTTCTTCAGAGCCTTTTTTTTTTTTTTTTTAGATTCCATATACATGTGTTAGCATATGGTATTTGTTTCTCTCTTTCTGACTTACTTCACTCTGTATGACAGACTCTAGGTCCATCCACCTCACTACAAATAACTCAATTTCATTTCTTTTTATGGCTCAGTAATATTCCATTGTATAGGCTGCTAATTTTTAAAGTTCAATAGCTCTCTAGTGGTACTCAGAATGTAACTACCACTAAATTATTACTTTGTAATAAATATGGAGATGAATGTTCTTATTATAGCTTTTTCTTCTTCTTGCCTGACAGGAAGTAACATTATGGTTGGCTTTACATCATTAATAACTAAGAGAAAATCAGGTAGATGTTCTATTTCATAGATCTTTTCATGGTACCATCAAGATGCATATTCAACAGTTCATTTAATGATTTGTCTGCTAAAAGCAAAGAAACAGAATTACATTTCCTTCACTAGTTATCAAAAACACATAGTACATTACTATATTAAGACAGATATCCAGGTCAGGTTATGCCCCAAGTAATTAACCACAAAATATACAGAAAAGAGAAGCAGAATTTAAAAGGGACTTGGTTTTAGGGAACCAAACTATGACTCCTTGGGGAGAGACTGATAATAAAGCAAGTGCAAGCAGCTAAAAGGAAACATGGCAGAGGTGGTCCAGTTCCTAATCAGGAGGAGAGACCTGATAGAGTACTGTGGGGATGGATACCTGACTTTCTTGGAAATAATAATATGTCTTTGTTCAGTGTGTTTCAGTATAAATCCACATACTTCTAGCAAAACTCCCTTTTAATGCCAAGAAAGCTATTAAGACTACTTGTTGTTTTCCTCTACCATGGGAGCCATCTTTGCCTGTAACCCTCTTCAATAGCTGTCTCCTAATGTGATTCAAATAAGGTCTCTCTGTCCATTCAGACACACTGTGGGTAGTCCCAGGAGTTAGAAACTCATGCAGAGTGGATCTCAGTGATTCTAAAGATCCATCATGATGGGAAAGCTTAGCTCACTTTTATACTCTTTCTTCAGCAAGTATTTTTATATTCAGTTATTTATAATTTTTGTTTATTAATTTCAAAATATGAAATAATAGGAAACTGTTGTAACTACAGACATGTGAAGATATTCATGTGACTTACAGCTATTCAGACCTATATATTGGTACATCCTTAGAAATGTATATTTCAAAATCCCCTAATAACTTTCCTTTATACCATGGGGGGAGAGAAATCAGACATTCCAGAAATTATGTATCATAAAAAAATGAAATAGTAATGGAAGAATTCATGAGGAAATGTGAATTATCAAGAAAAGAGAAATGTAAAGCTCAGGCTTTCTAGCTGGGTTCCAGAACTGGGCTTTCTGAATAGCAGCCCCTTTCTTTGTTCCTGTTCACATCTAACAAGCACCAAGAAATTCCAAGTATACCTATTCAGTAGCTTTCAAATCTGTATACTTAACTTCTGTTGCTATCATCTTAATTCCTGACACTCTCTCCTTTCTCAAAGATATCTCTGAGCACCTCTTTTATTTTTTTTTTTTATTTCTGAGATATACATTTTAAGGTAATAACTAGGATTATGACTTATAACATTATACCAGAACATATAAGATTTTTAGAAATTTCATGTAATGTCTGAAACATTTATATTAACATATTTCCATACAAATAACCAAATGAAAGTTTAGTATTAGTTGTTTTGTTTGTTTTTTTATACTGCAGGTTCTTATTAGGCATCAATTTTATACACATCAGTGTATACATGTCAATCCCAATCGCCCAATTCAGCACAACACCATACCCACCCCACCGCAGTTTTCCCCCCTTGGTGTCCATATGTCCGTTCTCTACATCTGTGTCTCAACCTCTGCCCTGCAAACTGGCTCATCTGTACCATTTTTCTAGGTTCCACATACATGCGTTAATATACGATATTTGTTTTCCTCTTTCTGACTTACTTCACTCTGTATGACAGTCTCTAGATCCATCCACGTCTCAACAAATGACTCAATTTCGTTCCTTTTTATGGCTGAGTAATATTCCATTGTATATATGTACCACAACTTCTTTATCCATTCGTCTGCTGATGGGCATTTAGGTTGCTTCCATGACCTGGCTATTGTAAATAGTGCTGCAATGAACATTCGGGTGCATGTGTCTTTTTGAATTACGGTTTTCTCTGGGTATATGCCCAGGAGTGGGATTGCTGGGTCATATGGTAATTCTATTTTTAGTTTTTTAAGGAACCTCCATATTGTTCTCCATAGTGGCTGTATCAATTTACATTCCCACCAACAGTGCAAGAGGGTTCCCTTTTCTCCACACCCTCTCCAGCATTTGTTGTTTGTAGATTTTCTGATGATGCCCATTCTAACTGGTGTGAGGTGATACCACATTGTAGTTTTGATTTGCATTTCTCTAATAATTAGTGATGTTGAGCATCTTTTCATGTGCTTCGTGGCCGTCTGTATGTCTTCTTTGGAGAAATGTCTATTTAGGTCTTCTGCCCATTTTTGGATTGGGGTGTTTGTTTCTTTAATATTGAGCTGAATGAGCTGTTTATATATTTTGGAGATTAATCCTTTGTCCGTTGATTCGTTTGCAAATATTTTCTCCCATTCTGAGGGTTGTCTTTTCGTCTTGTTTATGGTTTCCTTTGCTGTGCAAAAGCTTTGAAGTTTCATTAGGTCCCATTTGTTTATTTTTGTTTTTATTTCCATTACTCTAGGAGGTGGATCAAAAAAGATCTTGCTGTGATTTATGTCAAAGAGTGTTCTTCCTATGTTTTCCTCTAAGAGTTTTATAGTGTCCAGTCTTATATTTAGGTCTCGAATCCATTTTGAGTTTATTTTTGTGTATGGTGTTAGGGAGTATTCTAATTTGATTCTTTTACATGTAGCTGTCCAGTTTTCCCAGCACCACTTATTGAAGAGACTGTCTTTTCTCCATTGTATATCTTTGCCTCCTTTGTCATAGATTAGTTGACCATAGGTGCGTGGGTTTATCTCTGGGCTTTCTATCTTGTTCCATTGATCTATGTTTCTGTTTTTGTGCCAGTACCATATTGTCTTGATTACTGTAGCTTTGTATTAGAGTCTGAAGTCAGGGAGTCTGATTCCTCCAGCTCCGTTTTTTTCCCTCAAGACTGCTTTGGCTATTCGGGGTCTTTTGTGTCTCCATACAAATTTTAAGATGATTTGTTCTAGTTCCGTAAAAAATGCCATTGGTAATTTGATAGGGATTGCATTGAATCTGTAGATTGCTTTGGGTAGTATAGTCATTTTCACAATGTTGATTCTTCCAATCCAAGAACATGGTATATCTCTCCATCTGTTGGTATCATCTTTAATTTCTTTCATCAGTGTCTTATAGTTTTCTGCATACAGGTCTTTTGTCTCCCTAGGTAGGTTTATTCCTAGGTATTTTATTCTTTTTGTTGCAATGGTAAATGGGAGTGTTTCCATAATTTCTCTTTCAGATTTTTCATCATTAGTGTATAGGAATGCAAGAGATTTCTGTGCATTAATTTTGTATCCTGAAACTTTACCATATTCATTAATTAGCTCTAGCAGTTTTCTGGTGGCAGTTTTAGGATTCTCTATGTATAATATCATGTCATCCGCAAACAGTGACAGTTTTACTTCTTCTTTTCCAATTTGTATTCCTTTTATTTCTTTTTCTTCTCTGATTGCCGTGGCTAAGACTTCCAGAACTATGTTGAATAATAGTGGTGAGAGTGGACATCCTTGTCTCGTTCCTGATGTTAGAGGAAATGCTTTCAGTTTTTCACCATTGAGAATGATGTTTGCTGTGGGTTTGTCATATATGGCCTTTATTATGTTGAGGTAGGTTCCCTCTATGCCCACTTTCTGGAGAGTTTTTATCATAAATGGGTGTTGAATTTTGTCAAAAGCTTTTTCTGCATCTATTGAGATGATCATATGGTTTTTCTTCTTCAGTTTGTTAATATGGTGTATCACATTGATTGATTTGCGTATATTGAAGAATCCTTGCATCCCTGGGATAAATTCCACTTGATTGTGGTGTATGATCCTTTTAATGTGTTGTTGGATTCTGTTTGCCAGTATTTTGTTGAGGATTTTTGCATCTATATTCATCAGTGATATTGGTCTGTAATTTTCTTTCTTTGTAGTGTCTTTGTCCGGTTTTGGTATCAGGGTGATGGTGGCCTCATAGAATGAGTTTGGGAGTGTTCCTTCCTCTGCAATTTTTTGGAAGAGTTTGAGAAGGATAGGTGTTAGCTCTTCTCTAAATGTTTGATAGAATTCACCTGTGAAGCCATCTGGTCCTGGACTTTTGTTTGTTGGAAGATTTTTAATCACAGTTTCAATTTCATTGCTTGTGATTGGTCTGTTCATATTTTCTGTTTCTTCCTGGGTCAGTCTTGGAAGGTTATACCTTTCTAAGAATTTGTCCATTTCTTCCAGGTTGTCCATTTTATTGGCATAAAGTTGCTTGTAGTAGTGTAGTCTCTTAGGATGCTTTGTATTTCTGTGGTGTCTGTTGTAACTTCTCCTTTTTCATTTCTGATTTTATTGATTTGAGTCCTCTCCCTCTTTTTCTTGATGAGTCTGGCTAATGGCTTATCGATTTTGTTTATCTTCTCAAAGAACCAGCTTTTAGTTTTATTGATCTTTGCTATTGTTTTCTTTGTTTCTATTTCTTTTATTTCTGCTCTGATCTTTATGATTTCTTTCCTTCTGCTAACTTTGGGTTTTGTTTGTTCTTCTTTCTCTAGTTTCTTTAGGTGTAAGGTTAGATTGTTTACTTGAGATTTTTCTTGTTTCTTTAGGTAGGCTTGTATAGCTATAAACTTCCCTCTTAGAACTGCTTTTGCTGCATCCCATAGGTTTTGGGTTGTCGTGTTTTCATTGTCATTTGTCTCTAGGTATTTTTTGATTTCTTTTTGATTTCTTCAGTGATCTCTTGGTTATTTAGTAACGCATTGTTTAGTCTCCATGTGTTTGTCTTTTTTACATTTTTTTCCCTGTAATTCATTTCTAATCTCATAGCGTTGTGGTCAGAAAAGATGCTTGATATGATTTCAATTTTCTTAAATTTACTGAGGCTTGATTTGTGACCCAAGATGTGATCTATCCTGGAGAATGTTCCGTGCGCACTTGAGAAGAACGTGTAATCTGCTGTTTTTGGATGGAATGTCCTTTAAATATCAATTAAATCTATCTGGTCTATTGTGTCATTTAAAGCTTCTGTTTCCTTATTTATTTTCATTTTGGATGATCTGTCCATTGGTGTAAGTGAAGTGTTAAAGTCCCCCACTATTATTGTGTTACTGTCAATTTCCTCTTTTATGGCTGTTAGCAGTTGCCTTATGTATTGAGGTGCTCCTATGTTGGGTGCATATATATTTATAATTGTTATATCTTCTTCTTGGATTGATCCCTTGATCATTATGTACTGTCCTTCCTTGTCTCTTGTAACATTCTTTATTTTAAAGTCTATTTTATCTGATATGAGTATTGCTACTCCAGCTTTGTTTTGATTTCCATTTGCATGGAATATCTTTTTCCATCCCCTCACTTTCAGTCTGTAGGTGTCCCTAGGTCTAAAGTGCGTCTCTTGTAGACAGCATATATATGGGTCTTGTTTTTGTATCCATTCAGCAAGCCTGTGTCTTTAGGTTGGAGCATTTAATCCATTCACGTTTAAGGTATTTATCGATATGTATGTTCCTACGACCATTTTCTTAATTGTTTTGGGTTTGTTTTTGTAGGTCCTTTTCTTCTCTTGTGTTTCCCACTTAGGGAAGTTCCTTTAGCATTTGTTGTAGAGCTGGTTTGGTGGTGCTGAATTCTCTTAGCTTTTGCTTGTCTGTAAAGCTTTTGATTTCTCCATCAAATCTAAATGAGATCCTTGCCGGGTAGACTAATCTTGGTTGTAGGTTCTTTCCTTTCATCACTTTAAGTATATCATGCCACTCCCTTCTGGCTTGTAGAGTTTCTGCTGAGAAATCAGCTGTTAACCTTATGGGAGTTCCCTTGTATGTTATTTGTCATTTTTCCCTTGCTGCTTTCAATAATTTTTCTTTGTCTTTAATTTTTGCCATTTTGATTACTATGTGTCTCGGCGTGTTTCTCCTTGGGTTTATCCTGTATGGGACTCTCTGCACTTCCTGGACTTGGGTGGCTATTTCCTTTCCCATGTTAAGGAAGTTTTCGACTATAATCTCTTCAAATATTTTCTCTGGTCCTTTCTCTCTCTCTTCTCCTTCTGGGACCCCTATAATGCGAATGTTGTTGCGTTTAATGTTGTCCCAGAGGTCTCTTAGGCTGTCTTCATTTCTTTTCATTCTTTTTTCTTTAGTCTGTTCCGCAGCAGTGAATTCCACCATTCTGTCTTCC
The DNA here is from genome assembly GCF_028021215.1 of Eschrichtius robustus. Classification (NCBI taxonomy): domain Eukaryota; kingdom Metazoa; phylum Chordata; class Mammalia; order Artiodactyla; family Eschrichtiidae; genus Eschrichtius; species Eschrichtius robustus. Next base: position 40,416,128 of record NC_090828.1, read on the forward strand.
AGGTCACTTACCCGTTCTTCTGCCTCAGTTATTCTGCTATTGATTCCTTCTAGTGTAGTTTTCATTTCAGTTATTGTATTGGTCATCTCTGTTTGTTTGTTCTTTAATTCTTCTAGGTCTTTGTTAATCATTTCTTGCATCTTCTCAATCTTTGCCTCCATTCTTATTCCGAGGTCCTGGATCATCTTCACTATCATTATTCTGAATTCTTTTTCTGGAAGGTTGCCTATCTCCACTTCATTTAGTTGTTTTTCTGGGGTTTTTTCTTGTTCCTTCATCTGATATATAGCCCTCTGCCTTTTCATCTTGTCTATCTTTCTGTAACTGTGGGTTTTGGTCCACAGGCTGCAGGATTGTAGTTTTTCTTGCTTCTGCTGTCTCTGAGCACCTCTTAAATAGCATTTCCATTTGTATCCCTCTCCTTCCTCACAGCCCATTATCCCCATTAAAACCTAATGAATTATTTACAAAACAAATCTGATTATTTCACTCCCCTGTGTAAAACCTTTCAGAAAATTCTGACCTAGATTAAAATCTAAAAATACTTAAACCTCAGTCTATGAAGCTCTATATGATTTAGTCCCTAGGTATTGAACTTCTGATATTTTTCCCTCGCCACACTGGTGAAATTAACAATAGAACATTTGCAAATGATGTTCCCTTTGCCTGGCATATTCTTTCCCCCACACCTTGCCTAAGTAAACATTTTATTTTAAATGTTATTTTCTTAGAAAAGCCTTTGCTTCACGTCCTACATCATTGTGTTATTTCTCATCAAATTATTTTTCTTCTCAGAATACTTCTGTTAATTTGTAATTATAAATATATAGTAAGATTCTTAAAAATGTCTATCCTAATTGAAAATTAGCTCCATGAGGGCTGTAGCTCCAGAATGTGATAGGATTTTTGCATGTAGAAACTGCTCAAGGAAGAGTTGTTGATGGACTGATTCCTAGGTAGGGAGATAAGAAACCTGGGAGAGGGATTCATGTAAGAGCTTTCATCTTCATTGGGGTAATGGTGGTTGAAGAAAATAGAGATTATAAGTTATCATTCTTAAACTTAGAACAACTCAAAAACTATTTTCTTTTTAATTTTAAAAATTATCTTCAGGTAGGACTTTATGCCTTTTCTAAATATGAATGAAAGACATGTAAGTGAAAGTTGGATACTTTTTGGAATCAGGATATGATTGATAAAGCAAATATCATTTAACAATATATTTCTAGTGTTTATTATTTAAAAACACTTTAAATTTTAACTAACAGCAAAAAATATTTCCAAAGCTAGGCAATACAACAGTTCATATAATGGTACTTTGACACTAAGGACAAGACAATTTTACTTGACTAAGAATATTTACTTGGTGTAGAGGGATAAATTGTACCACATCTTCCACTAAATTGGACTTCCAATAAAATTAGACTTTCCCCATTCAGATAGGAATGCATTGCTTATAAGTTTATTGGAGTATACCACCCATAAAATAAAAATTAATTTTGTCATATAATATAAATCCTGTATTTACTTATGGAACATAATTATTTGTGGCCATTGGTGAAACAGTGAGACTCTATGTCATAATTATTACTACTTTCCTTTTACCATCATTTAGTATTATTATGGTTGTTTAAAAATAGGACCCAATAAACATTCGGTGGATTGTTGGGTTAGTGAGAGAAGTATATACAGTAGAGTTCTCTGATTATATAAATGTAGATTTAGAAACCAAGATGATATCATTCTTGGGTTCCAGATTTCATTTGTCCTGGAGGATTTTCCTTCAATTCACTTGCTCACATTTCACATTTAGTGTGGATCAGTGAGACTGTGGTAATCATTAGCTATATTCACTGATATTTCCAGGTCTTCTCCTTATGGGATTATAATAGGATTCCATTTTTTCTGCCTTCGTTAAGTTAGATATGGTCTTGTGAATTGATTTGACCAAGTAGATATGAGTAGAAACTACGCGTCACTCTTGGCATGAGACAAAAAGAACAAGTGCTCAATTTTTTGTGTTGATGTCCTCTGGTATATCATCTGTGGTACAATGGAAGGCAGATTGTGTACCTAAGGAATTTATTGCTCTAAGAAAGAGGATGAAAAACAGAGTGTTAGTGGTGTGTTAGTTGCTGTTTGGCAAGTTGTGTTAAGAAAAAAAGTAAGTTCAGAAAATAATTGCCTAGTTTGTAAACGTTTATGCAATGGAATACTGTCTACAAATTCAGGGAGTTGCGGGATAGTATAGGCAACCACTTCTCAACCCAACAATAAAAGATAAAAAGAGAAAATCTTCAAGAGATGAAAAGCAATTAAAACTCTATGTTGCAGCTGGGGTAAAATTAATAGGATGGCTGTCATATCCAATGTGAACACATCTGACTGTATTAAATAATAACTGGATAAATAATATCTGTTACTATCATTAGAAACTAAAAATATTTGTTTCCAGTTTTTTTTTCTCACAGACTTTACCAGAATATTTCATATTTTAGTTCTTTCAATTAACCATTTAAGTTTCATCATATACAAACTTACAGTGATTTTCCCCAGAGATCCCTTTTGACCTCTCCTGATTTGTTGACTTTGATTCGGGGCACTCCCAGAGCCACTCTCCCATTACAGCTGTCCTTTAACTGTTCATCTATTGGCTTTTCATTTCTCTAGTTGTTTTTTCCATCGTTTTGATTCTGTCTTCTTTTACTCACTATTAAAATTCTTACACTTAAAAAAAGATATTTGTTATATATGGGCACCATTATGAAATCATTTTGTAAAAATATTTTGGAAAGAGTGAGACCTAATGTAAACTATGCACTTTGGCTGATTATGATGTGTCAATGTCATCAGCTGTAACAAATGTACCACTCTGCTGGGGGATTTTGATAATGCTGGAAGCTAGGCATGTGTGGATGTAAGGGGCACATGGGAAATCTCTGTACCGTCCTCTCAGTTTTGCGAAGTTTGAACCTAACACTGCTCTAAAAAATAGTCTATAAAAAGTATTTAGGGTAGGAGGAAAGAAAGTCCTCAGTCAGCTGACATCTTCCAGTTTCTCCATAGCTATTTTAATATAGGATATTATAAAGACTTCAGCTCTCATTGATCAGAAATATATCAAGACAATCTATTTTAGTTATATTTTTCTATTTTACAGAATAGAACATCATGGGGAGAGGGATAAATCAGGAGCTTGGTATGAACATACACACACCACTATATATAAGATAGATAACCAACAAGGACCTACTGTATAGCACAGGAAACTGCATTCAATATTCTGGGATAACCTATATGAGAAAAAATAAATCTAAAAAAGAATGAATATATGTATATGTATAACTGAATCGCTTTGCTGTATACCTGAAACTAATACAACATTGTAAATCAACTCTACTCCAATAAAATAAAAAAAAAAGCCTGCCTCAATAATTTATTTAACTGATTGGCAAACTTTTTTGGTAGACTCTATCTTTCAATCAGTAATGACAATATTTATTTCTGAAATGATTTATATATTTGAAATACTTATTATATGATGCGTTAACTTATGTTTTTTTTAAGTTTATTTTCTTTGTAACCTCAAAACCTGGCAAAGTTTTTCTAATTCATTATCTTCACAATGTTGGTGATATTAATCTCAAAGAAACTAAACCCACCTATATCATTCCATAGTCCTCTTTAATCTCCTGTCACTCTATGCCATGGGTGTATAGTGTCATCACTTCTAGAAAATGAACACAAATTCAAATTTAGATAAATTTAATTCTCAGCCTCAACACTACTGACATTCTGGGATGGATAACTCTTTTTTTGTGGGGAAATGCTCTGTGGATGGCAGGATCCTTGTGGCATCCCTGACCTCTACCCATTAGAGGTTCTACTGGCCAGTAGAACTCCCCAGTTGTGACAATCAAAATTGTCTCTAGAAGCTGGTAATACCTCCTGAGGGACAAATTGCCCTCAGTTGAGAACTATTGTGCTAGATGATAAATATCACATAAATATTTATTATAAATGTAATTTATAATAAATATATATTAATAAATATTAAAATATTAAAGCAATTTATTTTAATATAATTAATACAATATAATTTGTATAATAATAAACATCAAATAAAATATGTTTACAAATACTTAATTAGAATACTATTATGTTTGCAAAATGATAATTAGAATATTCTGCAAGGTCAGCCACAAATACATATTTAAATAGAGGAATTAAGTGTATGTTAAAGGAAAATAAAGAAAACCTTAAGCTGTAATTTCATTTAAATGAAAAGAAAAAATATTCGTTGGAGGTTTATTTTCTCATTGTATTAATTCCTGTTATCTCTTTAAAATAATGTAGAAACTGTTTGAGTAGAAAATAAGGGAAACTAGGAAAGCATGCTTGAATGTTCAGAATCAGTGTGCTGGGATGGATGGTGAACATTCATAGGTGCACATTTACAAACGTGTAAGTGGGAGCTGTGCATACAAATCTCATTAAAATTATGAACATTTTGCTCTTATTGCTTTATAAATGTACAAGGAACAGGTGGATACATATCTGTCTAATTTATCAGCAAACATTTATTAGAAGCTCGAACAAATGAAAAGAGAACATTTCTGTACATTCTGATATTACAAGAATTTCCTTAATCACATTCAATTTTTCTCCATTCCTTAATCACATTTAATCCCCCTTCCCAATTTAAATTAATGCTTTCTCTGAGTTTGCAAGGCAAGACAGAATCCATGTTCTTTTTGATGAGTCACAAAATATTACTTTTGTCCCATAAAAAAATCTTTATATTTTCTCACTGTGTGCCCATGAGGTCCTCTATAGTTCTGGACACTAAGAAATATATATTTTCAGAAGTGGGAACCACAAGAAGAATAGCATCTGAGAGCAATAACACATAAGAACTAGTCTGGACTTGAACAACTTGTGATACATCTGAGTGAAGAAAATATCTACTTAGGACAAAAGAAGTGTCATGTATAGTTTCAGGAAACACAAAAAACAAAGCTAACAGCACGGGCTAGGAGCTGGTTATCCCAATCACGGCATTCTAGTATGGCTTCCTAAACTAATTTGTTGTTACCTGATGAAAAGGAACAAAACAAAAAAAGAATCTCCAGCATGTCACCTTTCATTAGAGTTGTGTTTGAGATTTTGTTATTTGCAATTGCTCATCTGTTAAATTAGAACTTTTAATTCTTCACAGTTTGTCACCTTTTTAATTCTGGTCTGTTGACATGCACTTTTTTTATAAAGCCAAAGAAGTTGAAAATGCAGTTTGAAAGCAAATTAGCAGTTATGCTGGCTGCTAAAAAAAAAAAAAAAGCCTCATGCTTCATCTGTGTTGTTTTAAGTATGCTTTAAAAGATGAACCAGCTGTGTAAAGAAGTTGTTAATCTGTTTTTTTCTGAACAACTGCCACATTAGCCAATGTAATGGAGTCGCTAGTATTTTAAACGTCTTTCCCCTGTCATTTCCTCTTTTCCATAATATATCAGAGGACATGGGTGATTTGAAATAAGTATTTATTTGAAATAATAAAAATAATCAGCAAAAAAATCTTGATGTAATAAAGGACAGGACAAGTAAATGAAAATAACAAAGATGTATAATAAATATAAAATATAAAATGAAATAATATATAATGAGCCAAGCAACAGAAAGTAGGTACCGGATGTTTCTAGGCAGTTTAGGAAATGACAAAATTACAAATGCTCAAGACACATGAAAAATATTCAACACGACTGATAATGAAAGTAACACAAATTAAGTCCAAATGGTAAAACTTACCTAGTATGGCGAAATTTTAAAAAGTTAAGGGGTAGTATTGCCAAGAGCATGGAAAACTTGAGCTCTCTTCCACACTGTTGATGAGAATCTGGATTGTTGCAACATTTTTGCAGAGTTTATCAATGCTTAGGAATGTATCCCTGGAAAAATACAATGATTCATATGGGTATGTTCATTGTAGCATTGCTTGAAATCTCAATCTATATATCTGTGGAGGAATGTTTATATCAGTTGTAGTACATCTCTATTAGAAACAGTAGGTATGTTTGTCTTCTTTAAATAAGGGCAATTTGTGTGTACCACCTTGAGAAACACGTATGATCAAATAAGTGTAAAAGCAAGTTGCAGACCTATATACCTAGCCTTTCCCATAGCATGGAAAGAAAAAGAAAATTACTGTTATAAAATATATATAGATATAGGTTCTAAATACTCTGATTTGTTATGATCTCTATATATGATAAAAACTATGTTATGTTTTGATCTAACTATTCACAGGAATAGTTAGATGGACATAATTCATGGAAGAGAAGACAGTTTAGTGAGAGATAGGGAGATGAAGAGGTAGGAAAAAAAGTTGATTGCATATATACTGAACAGTTAATAGTGATCACCATGAGAAATTTAGAGAGCTGAAGTGATGGGGTAAGAAGTCCAGTAAATAAACAGATTGAGTGGTGTGGCTTATTTGCCTTATTAATAAAAAAGAATGCATATCTTGCTAGATTGCTGTGAGAACCACAATGAATATCAAGTACCAAGTATATTTTATAGAACAGAACAAAGAATCAATAAATATTTACCACTACCAAGAATATTGCTAGTGCTACTACCCTGACACAACCACTCCTGCCACCCAGCACCACCTGGGATTGACCTGGGGATTGTCAGACATATGTATCCTAGCAGGAGCTGATTTAAGAATTGCTTAACAAAAGAAAATTGCAGTTTGTGTTCAGGTCATGCACAGGAAACAGAGGGCCCAGAAATCTGTGTGAGAGAGAACTCGGGGGACAGAGAGAGAGTGATGTTATCTTAACTCCCCTGTGCAGGCTGTTTTTTAATCCTTGTGGGAACTTTTGTACTACTGATAGGCCACATATGGCTACTCCCCTGACATTTCCAAGCAACATGCTAAACCCATATGACAGACAGTAAAGAACTTGGTTTGGTTTGAAACGTAAGTAGTCCAGGCTTCACCCAGGAGATGATTCAGGAAGCTCTTTGGTACCTGTTCCTAGTCTTTAACAGACACTTTGGTGGAGGGTGGGGGAATTGAAGACCTTCTGTTGTACTCAACCAGCAACTAAGCATTCCTCTGTGAGGCTATGTGTTTCCTTTGAGGAAAGAATTGTTAATTCCGAGATTCTCTTAGGCCATACGCCAGAACACCAGGTCTGAGCCTTACCTCTGCTGTCCTATGTAGGTGATATGCAGAAGTGTAGAAAGTGTCTTTGGGAACTTCTTGCATGAGTTTTCATCTTTCCTCTGTGATAACAGTTGACATGGGAGTGGATGCTCTCTCAGTGGGACCTGGGGGACTGTTGCTTTCTTGTCATCAAATCTAACTCAGTGCTTAGCCTTTGGGGCTCTTCCTTTGCCAGTGCTCTTAACCCTGGGAGGGATATTTATCTTCTCCCTTCAAAGTAGACCAAATATCTCATTTTCATTATCCTTTTATTGCTATCATGCTATAATATGCACATTTAAAATAAACTGAACAGGCTAATTAGGAATATTTGCGCTATTCAGATAGCTCTTAATTTCTCACCAACAAAGTAAGGCACAACTGACAAAGGGAAAGATAGGATTCTAGTTTGTGCTGTTAGGTTTCCAGGTAAGAACAGAGGCTGATTGTAAAGTCAAGCATGAGTTCCATACTAAAACATTTAAATATACGAGTCCTGAATTTAACATTTTACTGTTTGTTCATGGTGGTTGCATGTTTAAGTTAGTTTCTTAATTTTCTTTACTTTAACCTAGGGTAATGAAATTGGGTTATTTCAGTTTGCTTTAGTCTGCTTCAAACTATATTTTTATCTCTATTAATGCTTTTGAGCGTATCAGGAACCCAACTGACACATTCTATTGAGTGATATTCAACATTATAATCCCTTGGGGAAGGAAAGAGTGTAGGAGATGTGGAGGGAAAAAGGTGTATTTTAATCTCTCATTTTTTTTCTTGGTTTTGGTTTCTTGTTGTCAGCTTTTAAAGTTTCTTACCAATAAGTTTCCTATAATCTGTTTATTTTTTTAAGATGGTGGATGAGCAAAATGAATTATAGCCAGTATTTCCTTTTTAAGAGGGCCTCCCACACCCCATACCACCCCACCTTGGAAAGCGTGACTTGGAGAACAATTGTTCTGAACCTGAAGCTTTTCAAAGCATTGACACAGATTGAAGGACTTGGGGGAAAGAAAATGGAACCCTGAGAATCTGTCCAGCTATTGTTCAAACAATCAATGAGAAAGATACTGGCCTTTTATGTTCGCAGCAGTCTTTTTTGAACAAACAGAGGCTGTCAGACTTCTGATTTTTTACCTTGTTGATTTTTTCCCTCTATGAAAAATTGTAAGGAGGTTACAGTATAAATAAGAGAAAATTCTCAAAGACAAGTCAGGATATTGCAGCTGGTAATGCCATCAAGGCACTGATGCCAAGGCTCTTGATGAGTGGGTTCTCAGAAAAAAGGAAAAATGAAAGTACTGTGATTTGACCTTCCTGGATAAACACAAAACACAATTTAAAGATCTCTTTGAACAGTTTTAGCAAAATAAATTTTATATTGATAATAACGCGTACAATGTTAAATAGAAATGTTACATTTTTACTGTCAGTTGTTTTGCTTACAAAGTTGTATTGCAGCAGTTTGTAAAATATCTATTTATAAATTAATATACCTGACATTGAGTTGTCCTTTCTTTCCTTTTCTTTTTTAGTTCTGGCACTAAACAAGAAAAAAAAAAAAAAATCAGCTTTGGTTGCTTCACTAACCTAGGATATGATGAGGTTGGTAAACTCAGTTCAAGCTAAATTTTTTTTACCAATGATATTGCACTTTTGAGGTCTAAATTCACTCTAGTAGAAAATTGGTTGCAGTAAGTTAAATATTTATAGGCTACTAGACTTTTAAAAATTACTAATTTTTTTTAACAACTTTATTGGAGTATAATTGCTTTACAATGGTGTGTTAGTTTCTGCTTTATAACAAAGTGAATCAGTTATACATATACATATGTTCCCATATCTCTTCCCTCTTGCATCTCCCTCCCTCCCACCCTCCCTATCCCACCCCTCTAGGTGGTCACAAACCACTAACCTGATCTCCCTGTGCTATATGGTTGCTTCCCACTAGCAATCTATTTTACGTTTGGTAGTGTATATATGTCCATGCCACTCTCTCACTTTGTCACAGCTTACCCTTCCCCCTCCCCATATCCTCAAGTCCATTCTCTAGTAGGTCTGTGTCTTTATTCCCGTCTTGCCACTAGGTTCTTCATGACCTTTTTTTTTTTTTTTTCCTTAGATTCCATATATATGTGTTAGCATACTGTATTTGTTTTTCTCTTTCTGACTTACTTCACTCTGTATGACAGACTAACTCCATCCACCTCACTACAAATAACTCAATTTCGTTTCTTTTTATGGCTGAGTAATATTCCATTGTATATATGTGCCACATCTTCTTTATCCATTCATCCGATGATGGACACTTAGGTTGCTTCCATGTCCTGACTATTGTAAATAGAGCTGCAATGAACATTGTGGTACATGACTCTTTTTGAATTATGGTTTTCTCAGGGTATATGCCCAGTAGTGGGATTGCTGGGTCGTATGGTAGTTCTATTTTTAGTTTTTTAAGGAACCTCCATACTGTTCTCCATAGTGGCTGTATCAATTTACATTCCCACCAACAGTGCAAGAGTGTTCCCTTTTCTCCACACCCTCTCCAGCATTTATTGTTTCTAGATTTTTTGATGATGGCCATTCTGACCGGTGTGAGATGATACCTCATTGTAGTTTTGACTTGCATTTCTCTAATGATTAATGATGTTGAGCATTCTTTCATGTGTTTGTTGGCAATCTGTATATCTCCTTTGGAGAAATGTCTATTTAGGTCTTCTGCCCATTCTTGGATTGGGTTGTTTGTTTTTTTGTTATTGAGCTACTAATTCTTATGTTTGTCTTTCTGACTGCTGACATATTCTGTACATATCATTTTTAAATGACTTATTCTTTGTTTCCCCCATATATGTAGAGAAGACTGGGCTAAACACTTGAATGGTTGTATGATCATAATTTAAGTAGCTTTACAGGCTAATAACTTCCCTAAAGAAGCTGTTCTATCATCTATAAAATGGAGAGAATAACATTTTGAGATAGAAATAAAATAACAAATGAAAATTGTTTAACATAAAGCATTAAAATGCAACATTTTAAGGCAGTTAAAAGATTAGAGATATATATATATATTTGATTCAAAAAAACAATCTATGTGAATATAAAGATTTTACATATATGTGTGTCTGTGTGTGTGTATATATATATACACACAGATATATAAAAACAATGTAATGCATGTAATTTATGCTTATCTGTATATCTCCATGTATATTTAAGAAAAATTATATGCGTTGAATATGTGTATGTGATTCTAACTCAGTTTTAGCTTACATACATAGAGGAATGTATAGTTATATATTCATTTACTCTTGGGTATGTTCTTCTCTGAAACTATCACTATACGTTGATACTTATAGATGGTGTGGCCTAAACATGTTGGTGATGGATTGTTTTCAAGGCGTGGTATTGAGAGTTATGGTAGAAATGATACTGGATATGGAGTCAGAATAACAAGTCCTGCATCATGGCTATGTGAAATATTCCGAGACCTTTAAAAACTTCAATTACTTTTCTGCAAAATGGTAAACAGATTACTTAGTATACAGAACTATTGGAAAGTTTAAATGTGATTATACTAATGAAGGTGCTTTATAAGACCAAAAAGAATGATATGTGACATATGTTAGTACCTAGAGCAAACTGATATATTTGGGGAGAAGGGTGAGTTACAGGTGGCGATGCTTTTTAAAGAGTGAGGATTTACGTGCTCCCTCTCCTTGAGGGAGGAGTCTCTACATAAATTATTTGTAATTCTTCTTCATGGGAGGCTTTTTTCTTCATGATTTATTTATTTATTCAACAATTTATTTATATCAGTATGGACTCAAGGATATTTATTTTATTATGGGTTGTAATTCAATAGAACTTCTTTCTTTTCTTGTTCCAGTTGTTCCACTTTTGGCCACTGGGGGCTCTTTCATTTGGCTCCTGTGGTCCTTTGGCAGGCATACACCCATTATTGTGTGTTTTTGTTTGTTTTTTGGTTTATTTGTTTATATTATTTAGCATTTCCTTACTTTCTGGTACTACAAGATATTCCAGTCTCATCTCATATATTTCCTGCCTCCATTCCAGAATCTTCTGTTTCTCCAAGAAGCCCTGTTTTTTTTAATTGGAGAATGGAATTAGAAACCAAGACATGGGTGCAGATGCCCTTGTTGCAACTGAGATGTGCTTGCTTCTAGGCCCTCTTGGCTGACAGCAAAAAATAAAAAAATAAAAAGTATGTGTCTATACTAATCTGTGTATATCTAGCTATCTATAAATATTTCTCTATATAACTATATGTATATATATTAAGTTAAACATGCTGTCTTCAACTCTAATCCGTTACCATATGGATTATTATAGTCCCCTGCCCTTCCTTATCTGTAAACTCCAATGCCAACAATGAGAAACCTGGCTTCCACCATCCACTATCAATTTACTTAATTGTTTAATTCCAATATGCATGTAAAGCAGTATCAAAATTGTTAACCCATTTTCTGTTACCTTTTTTCTGCCCCTGGATAAAGATGTTTAGATTTCTTATCATTTATAATCTTTATACTCTTATCTAGTTGGTTATTTCTTCTCTTCTCTCTTTGCTCTACTGCTTTCTTTGGGCTTCTCTTGAAAAATCCTCAAGATACCTTTCCTCCCCACTTATATATGATTTCTTCAATTAATAAGTTTTAATCTTACAGGATGTATATCAGCCTACTTCAACTTTTTTTTGAATAGGTCCAGGTTACAAGGAACTATTCAATTAGTGTTAGTCAAGAAGAAATCATTAAGAAACTAAAATTTCAGAACATTGACTAATTTTGAACCATTGCATGCTCTCAAGATTTAAATAAATTGTAATATTAAAACAATATTATATTTACATGCATCTTGAAATATACTTAAATTGTTTTATTTCTTTGATTATATATACTTTGGTTACAAACTGCTTCTGTTTGCCAAAAATAGAAAAAATTAGGTGGTATGTTTGGCATTGAAAAGAACAATAACCTCCATTACTGGATCAGAAACTGTATAAAGTTATGAAATATGATATTTATGTTGCTTTTTCTTTCCTATGGAAATGGGGAACATAAGATGGCTTTTGGAACTCCTGAAGAAATATTTCAGTACATAGCTTTAGGGAAAACAGAAGCAATACAAAATATTTACTGCATAAATAATCTTTGTGCAAGGTCCCACAGAATCTGTGTTCTAGGTATAGAGAGGTGCTGTCCCATTAAAAAGAAAAGCTACAACAACAGCAAAAGAATTGAAAATTTCTCTGGAAATATATATGCTTATATGAGACAAGAGTATAATCATTACATATATTTATTTATGTATTGACTCCAGCTGGTGTTACATACAAAATCACTTTCATATGTGTGAATTTCCATTCTCCTGTCTTTAAGGCACATATATGTAAACTATTGATTCCCCACTCAGCATTTAGCAGTGTCCCTATAATGCACAGGACAGCCCACCACAAAAATGGAATTATCCAGTTCAAAATGTCAATATGCTGAGGTTTAAAAACTCTGATCTAAATAAGTATGCAGTACTTGTTCACACTGTTGAGGATGGTGAGCATATGCAGAAATCCATTTAATTGATGCAGTCACTTCTGTAACCAACTATACGGAGTTAGGCCAAACTTTCAAGGTTAAGGGCATTATTCTAACTTACTTCAGATACCAGCTTTAAGTTCAGGGGTTTCTCAGGCCATCTGTACCTCTGACCAGCTGGCTATAAATTCAGGGTTCCTCCTTACCCTTTCAGGGTTTGATAATTCACTGGAACAACTTACAGAACTCAGGAAAACATTATACATAGGATTAAAGTTTTATTATAGCCAAAGGATACAAATCAGGACCAGCCAAAAGAACAGACAAATAGGGTGAGATCTGTAATGATTCCAGACATAAAGCTTTCATGTCCTCTCCCTGTGGAGTCAGGACACATCTCGATCCTGGCACATCAATTTGTGACAATATCCAGAGTATTGCCAAATAAGAAAGCTCACCTGACCCTTAATGTCCACAGTTTTTATTGAGTTTTCAATACATAGGCATGATTGATTGAATCATTGGCTATGTGGCTGACCTCAGTCTCTAGTGCCCCTCTGCTCCCTGGAGGTCTGGTTGACTTCACATAGCTTGAAACCCCAACATACTTTCTGGGATGGCCAGTCCCCAAACTGAATCATTTCTTTAGCACAAACTATCTAGGGCCCCATTATGAGTCATCTCATTATCATATGCTAGCAGGTTCTGCCATGATTAACAAAGATATTCCTATCACCTGGAAAATACCAAGGATTTAGAGACTGTCTCCCAGGAACCAGGGACAAAGAGAAGCCAAAGTCCTTATTATTCTGGAATTGATTTTCTAGATAGATGAATGTATAATGGTGAAATAATGTCATTATAATCTGAATACTTATCAAATATTTTTACCAACACTACATTTTATAAATATAAACAGGAGCAGTTGACTGAAAACATTTTGAAAGTCACATATAAAAAATGTAAATAGGAAGAAAACTTGTAATTTCAATCAGAGAAGAGGGTAAGTTGAGAGTACACCTAAAAAATATATACAAATTTGGATACTAATCTGCAGCTTTCTACCTCTAGGAAGACAAAAATAAAATAGTTTAAATATAATTCAGAGAATTTTGATTTGTTAGAAGAAGTTTATTTTCTTACAATTATAGGTATGTATTACTGAAAGTAAAACTTGGGAAAAATGATTTTGAAATCTATGAAATGTATATTATAGAATATATAAATGCAATGAAAAAGGCATTTAAAAGACCTTGGGAGTGGAAAATTTAGAACAAATCAAGATGTTAGTTCTCTTTAGTAAACATCAGGTTGTATAAGACTCAGATATTAACTGTTGAGGTGCACAGATTATGAAAAAGTATAATTGCTGAAGTACACAAAGCTAAAGGAAAAGCAGCATATCTGACCAGATAGTTTATTTGTATCAACTTACAACAAATGAGGTATTTATAAAAATAATTTCAAGAAGGTAGAACGTGATGTATAGTGTAACTATATATGCATGCAAAAAATGTGTGAGAGCAGAAAGGAGGAACAGAATAAATTGTACACAAACAAATAGAAACCTACAAAGAATACTTCTGAGGAAAGCTATTTGAAAACTACCAGGATAAACAGAGTATCAACTTCTTAAGAAAAAGGCCATTAAGTCAAGAAAACAGCACTACAACATCTGGAAAGTGTTTAGTTGACCAAGATTTGAGGAGGAAATAATAGCTTTCTTTTGTAGCTATGGTTATAAAATTGGGGGTGGAGGTGGGGTGGTATTATTACAGTTGAAGGAGGAAGACAAAGGAGTATTTCCTAGAGCATAGTACAGATGAATATGGATGGAAAAATGTGTCTAACTTTTAAAGGAAGAAGAAAAGGAGTAAAAATTTGATGAAAAAATAATTAAAAATAAATTTATTATTTTCAATTAAAAAATTCTCATTTAATTTGTTTCACAGAGAAAATATGAAAGAATGTTTCTAAATATTTTTGATAAAATATCATTCCTTTAAAAGTTCAGTAAATGATGCTTCCAGTATTACCCAGCTTGATTGTTTCAAAAGTAAATGTCTTCTCAAGGATCTTTCTGCCTTCTGATCCTAGAACTCTAACCACCATAGCCATCAAATATTTTATGGGCTCTAAACAGAGAAGGGTGAGAGTTCTTTTGGAAAATATATTACTCTCCACGAAAGAAGTGCTTGGTTGACATGATTCATGACATTTATTTGACATATTGCACACCATTTTGATTTTTAGTTTGATTCATTTGTGTGATGCAAAAGAAAAGCAGTACCATAATTTGTTGATTTATGGTTTGTAGTGTAATTACAATTGAACTCACTTTTAATCTGAATTTCTTAAAGTGTTATTAGACTATGATAGTTAGATGAAAAGGTATCAAACAAATAGCCCTTCAAGTCTTAATTTGTATTTGCTAATTTATTAACATTCTTTTTAATATCATTGTCCTTGCATTGGTTGGTATAAGCCAAACAGCCTGTAATCAACTGGGTCCACTCTGAGATCTGCCAAGCCATTACTCATATACCTCCTACCCATACCGTATCCTGGGGCTGAGAACATACTTCTCTCGAAATATATGAAAAATATCATCATCATTAAGGCTTTACAAAATTACTCTCTGCTACCTTTTTAAAAAAATAAGCCATACTCTATGAATTTGATTTAGTTGGCCTAATATAAGAATGTCTCAAACAATTTGAACATCTGATAAAGAGAACAAAATATTACTGTGGAGGGATAGTGTAGCAGTCTATTAATACACATTAGGAAGGTTCAGACATGGCCTTTTGATAGAAGGCAAGTGAGTTTTATTAGGAGTGTGGATTAAGTAACAACTATAATGAATGACCCAGGGATTCCTACTAGTAGTATTAATAAGGGAATTGGAGAGTTGGGGAAGAGTAATGTGAAACTGTAATATTACAATACTTACCATTCCCTGATGTGAGATTGACTAGTATATGTATATTATATATGTACATATATCTAAATATATATTATATATGTGCATATATTTTAAATTAATTTTTATTGGAGTATAGTTGATTTACAATGTTGTGTTAGTTTCTGCTATACAGCAAAGTGAATCAGTTACACATACACATATATCCACTCTTTTTTAGATTCTATTACCATATAGGTCATTACAGAGTATTGAGTAGAGTTCCCTGTGCTATACAGTAGGTTCTTATTAGTTATCTATTTTCTATATAGTAGTGTGTATATGTCAATCCCAATCTCCCAATTTATCCCTCTCTTCCCTTTCCACCTTGGTAACCGTAAGTTTGTTTTCTACATCTGTGACTGTTTTTCTGTTTTGTAAATAGGTTCATTTGTACCATATTTTTAGATTCCACATATAAGCAATATCATATATTTGACTTTCTGTGTCTGACTTACTTCACCTAGTATGACAATCTGTAGGTCCATGCATGTAGCTGCTAATGGCATTATTTCATTCTCTTTTATGGCTGAGTAATATTCCATTGTATATATATATATATATATCATGTCTTCTTTATCCATTCATCTGTCTATGGACATTTAGGTTGCTTCCATGTCCTGGATATTGTAAATAGTGCTGCAGTGAACATTGGGGTGCATGTATTTTTTTTAATTATGGTTTTCTCCAGATATATGCCCAGTAGTGGTATTCCTAGGTCATATGATAGTTCTTTTTTTAATTTTTTAAGGAACCTCCATACTGTTCTCCATAGTGGCTGTATCAATTTACATCCCCACCAACAGTGTGGGAGGGTTCCCTGTTCTACACATCCTCTCCAGCATTTATTGTTTGTAGATTTATTGTTGATGGCCATTCTGACCGGTGTGAGGTGATACCTCATTGTAGTTTTGATTTGCATTTCTCTGGTAATTAGTGTTATTGAGCATCTTTTCATGTTCTTGGATTGGAAGAATCAATATTGTCAAAATGACTACTACCCAAGAAATCTACAGATTCAGTGCAATCCCTTCAAATTAGCAATAGCATTTTTTACAGAATTAGAGCAAATTTTTTTTACAATTTGTATGGAAACACAAAAGATTACAAATAGCCAAAGCAATCTTGAGAAAGAAAAACAGAGCTGGAGGAAACAGGGACCCTGAATTCAGACTATACTACAAAGCTACAGTAATCAAAACAGTATGATACTGGCACAAAAACAGACTTATAGATCAATGGAACAGGATACAAAATCCAGAGATAAACCCACACACCTATGGTCACTTAACCTATAACAAAGGAGGCAAGAATATACAATGGAGAAAAGACAGTCTCTTCAATAGGTGGTGCTGGGAAAACTGGACAGCTACATGTAAAAGAATGAAATTAGAACATTCTCTAAAACCATACACAAAAATAAATTCAGAATGGATTAAAGACCTAAACGTAAGACCAGATACTATAAAACTCTTAGAGGAAAACATTGGCAGAACACTCTTTGACATAAATCACAGCAAGATCTTTTGTGATCCACCTCCTAGAGAAATGGAGATAAAAACAAAAATAAACAATGGAACCTAATGAAACTTAAAAGCTTTTGCACAGCAAAGGAAACCATAAATAAGATGAAAAGACAACACATGGAATGGGAGAAAATATTTGCAAATGAAGCGGCTGACAAGGGATTAATATCCAAAGTATACAAACAGCTCACACAGCTCAATACCAAAAAAAAAACAAGCAATCCAATCAAAAAATGGGTGGAAGATCTAAATAGACATTTCTCCAATGAATACATACATAGGGCCAAGAGGCACATGATGAATTTATTTATATGTCATTCTTAATTTAAGTTTAATTTTTTTTTCAAACGTTATCTATCTGAATACATTATTTTACCTAGGGCTAAAAGATACATCATATTTATTACTTTTATTGTACTCATAAAATACAAGCTTTTTCTCCTTACTTTTCAGAATTATTATTTTTTTTTCCCCAAATGAGTTGTTGCAGCCTTCTAGGAAATTAAGTTATATTGTAACTAAAGCACAAAAAGATATCTGAGTTTTTTCAAACTGAAAAATGGTAACCACCTATTAGTAATTTTTCAGTTACAATATTCTTCTATTCTAGTGGTATTATTCAGTTTATTGAGCATCTAGTTTGGAGTTCAGGCCTGCTCATCCTAACCCCACTCCTTTCAATGACTCCATATTCCTCCAGACTATTGTTCCTCCTGACTCCAAAATGGAATCATCTGAATCTGGTCATTGACATTTAGAACCAGGGCTGGTGCCGACCATGAGCGCAATTGGTGTTTAATTGCTGATACTCACTATTCTGTTTTTGTTCAATAAAGAATTCTCCTTTCAAGCCTTATTATGTACCACATCTAAAAATAACAATATAAGCACATCAATTATCAATTAAGATAATCTAAACCACATAGTTAAATAATACCGTACTCAAGTTGGGAAGGGAGACTTGCTTTGATCTACTTCTGGAGCAGTTCACAAATGGTAATGCAGGTAATCATACATTTAAAAATTCTGGTTTTCTTTGTTTGTTTTTTCTCTGAGAGAGTTAGTGACACTAATTCACCCTACCAGCTTTGGAGGTAAAGTAAACCATTTCCACAATTTTCACCCTACCAACTTTGAAGGTAAAGTAAACCATTTCCACAATTGAAGAAATAAGAGCAATCATTTCAAAGACTTCCACCCAGCAGTTCTTTACTATAAGGATTAATTCCTATAGAAACCTTTATAATTGTCACTGAGTCTCCAGTCTGCTTTCAAACATTCCCAATTTTACTTTCTTTTAAATGTGAGTTTGTGATTGATTTAAGTACTATGTAGTCCTAGGTTATTCATATTTGTGTATTTTGTTCACAAAGAAAACTTCACTAAACACCAAATGCAAGGTTGTCTGTATCTAGATTCACTGTCTCTAGGAAGAAAAAAGATCCTTAAGATGAAGTCAATTTAGCAGGCACTGTGATTTAAAAGCAAAGTGACCCAAAACAAAACAGACAAAACAAAACAAAGCCCTGGTGTTTCACATGGTTGATGCATTATCATTCAGAATTTGGTAATGACTAGATTTATAAGCACTGCAATTTTATTTGACAGATGATTTTTGAAACTAGAATGCATGTACAAAATTTTTATTGCTATTCTTCTTTAGCAGAAATAATTTTGTTACCACTCTTAACTGAATCTCATTACTGAATGCCTTTGGGGAAGGAGTGGGGCAGATATGAATAAAATGAAGAAAACAGGAATACTTTCTTAAAGTAATACAAGGAATAGACCTGAAAGGTGTATTTATTCTATTAAACACTTGTTTGGGGTATCAAAAACATTTATGATATGCACATTTACATTCCTTTTTAAATAAATTTTTATTTATTTTATTTATTTATTTTTGGCTGTGTTGGGTCTTCACTGCTGCACGTGGGCTTTCTCTAGTTGCGGCGAGCAGGGGCTACTCTTCGTTGCAGCGCGCGGGCTTCTCATTGCGGTGGCTTCTCATTGCAGAGCACGGGCTCTAGGCGCGTGGGCTTCAGTAGTTGTGGCACATGGGCTCAGTAGTTGTGGCTCATGGGCTCCAGAGCACAGGCTCAGTAGTTGTGGCACATGGGCTTAGTTGCTCTGCGGCATGTGGGATCCTCCCGGACCAGGGATCGAACCTGCGTCACCTGCATTGGCAGGCGGATTCTCAACCACTGCGCCGCCAGGGAAGCCCTACATTCCTTTTTGTTAAAATACTGAATAAGTAGTTTTATTCAAGTGACTAAATTACATACATCAAATCATCATTCTATTTTTAGAGAAATAAAGGAGAGATCGAGACATAAAAAACTTTATAATACTAAGATTATAAGTATTTTTTAAAAGAACTTCCAAAAGGAAAAGGATTGCTTTAATGAATAATCCACAATACTTCATTGCATTTTTAAAAGTTAGATTTATATGCTGGATACTATATTATACAATATAAAATACTTCAACAAAATAATATAAAAGTAACCTTACTAAGAACCTAGTAGTGATGTTTATTTATAATAAATTACACTGTAATTACAAAGTTGTCTGTAGTTACTAGCTTACACATTATTAGTTAGATAATGGTTGTTTCACAAAGTAAGATGACCAATTCAAAAATGGTTGAAAATTTTATTCGACTTGCTCAAGGCCTAATATTGTGCTGTGGTATTTAGAGGAAGATATAATACAGATTATTAACATATTCTAAACTGTGTATCACATAGAGTAAATATTTATGTTTAGGAAGGGGAGAAATCCAGAGTGAAAATATGCTTTGGAAAAGGTGAAAAATCCATTTTTAAATGTTTTGTTGGTAGGCAACGTACAAAGCATGAATACAGCAATATGAGACTGTTCTTCCAGTCTATTTTGTAAAATATCTTGAACACATCAAATGTAGCACATATGCACAAGCAAATAGCAATAATAAAATATTATGTTACCCATTAAGTAAAATATATCAAGAGAAGCATATTTGACATGTGCCCAGTAAATTATATAAAAATGGATTGCTGAATCGAAATTTAAATATCAGCTATTAAATGAAAAATTAATGTTCTATAATTCAGCAACTATATGAAGTAAACTCTAATCATCAGAGATAAACTGAGTAGTCTTCTTTTTATTGGTACCCTTCTCTAGTAGAAATTGTGCTGGCAAAGAAAACACTAGCTGCAGTAATAAATCCCAGCATATCAGCAGTTTAGCACAATAGTGATCCATTTCTCACACATGTAACAGCAAATGAGGGTGTTTCTGGTCAGCATCAATTTCCATCTTATGATTTGACCATCCCCTAGATTCTCAGGTCCTCTGAATCAAGAAAGTATTAATACATGGGGAAAGATAGGGTGGGAAGCCATGCCTGCTTCTTAATTGCCTCAGCCCAGAAACAACACAAATCTCTTTCATATTCCTTTGGTGAGGGTTTGGAAATGTAGCCCTAGGCTGGGCAGCTGCTTCCCATCGAGTTCTCTGTGCTACAGAAGCAGAAGCACCAATATTGGTGGACAGTTAGTTGCCTTTGTCACCGGAATGAAGTATAGCCAAGTTTGTTTTCTATGTAGAGATAATTAGGATAAAATTTCAAATCTTAAGAAAAAGCTTGAAGTAAACATTTATTAATTCATTCAATACACACACACACACACACACACACACACACACACACACAATTTTCTACTCTATGCCTCTGCTGGTAGGATTAATTCCAACAGACCTGGAATTAGCCAGAACTGTTCCACTGAAATAAGAAATGTCCCTGCATGACACTAATCCTGAGGAATGACATGAAATGTACTGATAATTGTGTTGGTTTTTAACTACGGATTCTAGGAGTTTTGAGACAGTTTGTACCAGCTTATCAGCATTGTTTATTGGTAACATTGAGATTCACAATTTGCCCCGGGTCTCTGTGAGACACCCCAAGAAACCCCAGCAAAGTCTCTATTTTAGGCATCCTGGTTCTGAGGTGTTCTCTATGCATATCAGTGGTTCCTGATCTGAGAAAAAGAACTGTGTGCATATCAGCCTTTCAGAGAGAGGGTGGTAGTACTCACTTGGCCTTTGCAGCCCTCTCCTGAGACAACCTTTGCTGTGACGCATACCCTGACTTTGATGCTGTGCTGTGTTGTTTCCTTTCTTGATAAATAACTTCAGATTTGTAAGCATTGCCATTTTGATTCTTTTGTGTCTTCCTCAGCCATCCAAGCCTGTTTAACTGTCACCCATCAGTGAAGTGCCACACAATTTTAGTTACTAAGGAAAGAATAATGAACGATAAAGAAAATTTTTTTAAAAACCTACCCTCTTATTGGGACTCATTGTATGACTTCAAATAGTGGTAAAACTACATGAAGGGAATAAAACAGGGCGATAGAATTGGGAGTTACTGGAAATGGGAAGATGTTAACTATGGTGCTTAGTGAAAGCTTCTTGGAGGACAAGTCATTGGAGTAAATCATTAAGATAGAAAAAATGATTAAACAGTAATGTTAAAGTCTGGGGTAAGAGTGATCCCTGTTCAGGAAATAGTAGGAACAAAGACTAATTGATTGTGCCTATACTTAGCACTCCGAAAATTGAAACTTATGCCCATGTTGATCAATGAACTTGATTAACTTACAAAGAGTGTCACTGTGGCTGAGGAAGAGTAAGCAAGAGGAAGAGGTGAGAGCCCAGTCAGAGAGCCCTGCAGGGGCCAGAGCATGTAGCAACTTGCAATCCATGGTAAGGATTTTGTATGTCATTTTAATTGCTATGGGAAAGTTTGGATGGTTTTAATCCTTGGATAATGATATAATTTAGAATTAGTGAAGAGATCAGATCAAGAAACTTTGCTGCCATTCTAATGTAAATATATGTTAATCTACAGTTATTGATATTTAAATTAATTTGGTATTTACTTTGGAAAGAGAGGTCTTATGACATCACTGTAGCTAATTTATCAGGTTCCTTGATCAACACAGGTGTAAAGTCTTTGTTATTATAACTGCTGTTATTTTGAAGATTTGTATTTATAGTTTTACCTAGCACAATAAGAGCCACTAATCTTCATTTTTTTTTCAGGAATTAGATATATTTTAAAGGGAATTGGTTCACTTTTCACTTCCTAAATGATGGGATCTTGGAGTCTCAGCTGAACATAAATGTTTCAAGGTTGATATCAAGGAGTTATTCACCTTCTTACTTAAAGGTCTGCTTTTAAGGATATTGTAATGACTCTTCGAGAAAGTAGCTTTACCAAAAAATGTGTTATAAGAGGTGTTACAAACTTCAAAGAAAGTTATTTTAATTTTTCTTCCTCCAAATATATATATCTCGTTGATTCTAAGGAACACAGTTCTTCCCACATTTTAGCATCTCTGAAGTAGGGTACATCTTTCAGTCAATAATAAGATATAGTTTAACTAGAGTTTATTTTCTTTATTAATGGGCCATAAAATAATGGTGTTTCTTGCATTTGATGATATCTTAAATTTAAGGAAACTTAGTATATTTTCAGTGGTAAATGACAGTTCAGAAACGTTCTAAAGGAAGAAAAAAACATAATTTACCACTTGATTACACATAGGCTAATGGGTAGCTCTCTATTCTTTAAGCATTAAATATTTTTTATAACCAACAGGTATTTGTTGTGTTTTGTTTCTTTTTTCTTGGATAGAGAAAAACTCCAGAAATTATTCAGTTGAACACTCTTATTTTATAAGGTAGAAAATTTGTTTTATATAAAAATAAGATGACAAGCTGCGATTTTGCATTCCTTTCAGTTTTGTTTTGTTTAGTCTTTTAAAAGAGAAATGGTAGAGGAAAGATTGTCTGTGATTAGCTAGATACTATCTTCACTTGGAAGTCCCCAAACTTCCATTTAACAGGTAGATGAATTAAGTCCATAGAAATCTATGATTTGTGTAAAATTATAGAAGAAGTCAATGGTAGAGCCATATTTCTTTATGCGACCAGCGCTCTTTTCCATGAAAACATTTGGTAGTCCTTTGCAGAAACATCTTGCAAAGCTGGTAGGCAGAGTTATTACTGAAAGCACGCCTATGTTTTTAAAAATTTGGGATATCTCAAACTATGTGCCATGAAACGTTAATATCAACTGAGATTTTAGTAGGTAATCTGAAAAAATAATTTCTGTAATCAAATACATTTGTCAAATGCTGGGGTTTTTAAATTTAATTTGTTACTCTTACTTTCTCTTTCAGGAGTTTCTTTTTATAAATAGGTATGCAGAAATTACTTTGTATTGAACTTTAAAACATTTGACTATGAATATTTTTATCATAGAATATGTATTTAAAACTTGTAAGATATTGATATTCTACTAAATATTATTTGTGGAGTGATACTTACGATTTTCCCCCCACAGTCTATTAAATCCACTAAATAGTGAGAGGTTATATTAGTAGTTTTGTTTTGATAAAGCTTAACTCATAGGCTTTATATCTTATTCCTGTAAGATTTTAGTATGATTTAATAAGATATTAGATTATCTGTATGTCCACTCTTCCTTGAGTGCTCTGTTTAACCTCCGATAGGATCAACTCCCTGAAGCAGTGTTACTACAGCATGGCTCCACATCCTCTGCCCATAATGAATAGAGTTTGACATGCAAACTAGACAGTCATAGGCTATTGTTACGGTGTATGTTTGTGAACCTCCCCAATTCATATGTTGAAATCCTAACTCTCAATGTAGTGATATTAGGAGGTGCGGGTCTTTGGGAGGTGATGAAGTCAGGAGAGTGGAGCCCTCATGAATTTCACAAGGATTAACATCCTCATAAAATAGACCAAATAGACCGAGAGCCCTCTTACCTTCTCTGCTGTGTGAGGACACAGCAAAAAGACAGCTGTCTATGAATCAGAAGGCAGGCCCTTGCCAGACACAGAATCTGCTAGTGCCGTACTAGACTTCTCAGCTCTCAGACTGTGAGAAATAAATGTTTATGTAATGTTTAAGCCACCCTGTCTGTGGTATTTTTGTTATAGCAGCCTGCATGGACTAAGACAGGTATCCAAATCTGGTTCGCTTTCCAAGTAAGACATGAGGTTAGAGGTCAGGCTGGTTAGAGGGGAGAGAAAGTACTAGAGGAGCAAATGCAGGAGCCGTGCAGTGCAAACAAATAATGATGGTATCCTGTGACCACCCGCACAGCAAGCCCTGAAAGCTATAAATTTTCATCTATATTGCAACTGTTTGGGGTCTTTGTGAAACAGGTAAAGTTCAGGTGCCTGTTCACTGTGTAATTTTGGATTATGAAAATGTAAATTTTTAAAACATACATTTTAGCTAAATATGGGACTTGTTTAAAAACCAGAAGGAAAAAAATATATATATATATTATATAAAATAGTGTTGACACTATTTTATAATTTTATTATGAAATGTAATTGTTACTTGAGCCCGGTTATGTTCCTTAAAACTGGCATTATGTACTGAAGTTAACCATAGCTGAAAATTTCATAAGAAATACAAAGCTGTGCAATCCATGCTTTTTATAATATTTGAGAACGTTATTAATAAAGTAAGAATACTTCATAGTAAGCAAAAAATTATAAATGATAATGGGAGTATAATTAACATTCATTTCTGACTTGGCTAATAACTCTCTTCCTACAGTGTTTCCATGTTATGGATTTCATAGTTTTTAAGCTTCAGTAGTACGGCTGTTTGAGGGTAAAGTGCTGATTTTTCTAAGACTTAAAATGTTTAGGAAATTCAGTCTTTAGGTAAGATAGTTTATTTTTTAATACATTTGGCTCTGATTCTGATTGAGAGTGCTCCTTTGGTGTGTTTTGTGTTACAAATGTCTTCCCACATCATGTGATTTGATGTCCAGAATGTAAAGTTTGCTTATGCCTCATTTCAGGAACAGGGAAGGCCTTGCATGAAGGTGACTAGTTTGATTAGGAAAATGCACAAGACCAAATATGTATTTATCCTTCATTCCTTTTCTCTCCCTCTCTCTCTTCCTATTTTCTTGCTTTCTGTAATATGGTTTAATTAGCCATCTCTGGAGTGCAGTAACCTATCTGATATAATCTCTCAATATGAAAAGAGCAGGCCTGAATGGAGAAGAGGGTGAACCTGATGTGAATCATATCCTAAAAATGCTATATCCTAAACTTCAGATGTTTCTGAAGAGCTTATAATTGTTCTTTCACATATTTTCTTTGTGAAAGATTTATTGTTATTATGTAGAACTTTCATAGAAGAATGTGGCAGCATTATGACAAAGAGCTCAAAAGCTAATGAACAAAAATTCCTATTCATTTGTCGACTTTAAAATCAGATGTTGTAGGAAAAAACACTTTCGTGCTTTAGATGATTACCATTTGTTCTTGCTTAAACTATTGTTGACTTTGCACTGAGGAATAGAATGAAAGGCCAGTTTATTCTTGTAATCTTTTCTACCCTACAAAATCATGCAGTTGGGAGGAATCTCTAATATTCACTTCTTCAATTAATTTCAATTCATGTTCTTTCAGTTCAGTGTTGATACTGACCCGGGTCCTTGGACTCTTTAATCAATAGGAATTGATAAGAGGCCAGATGAGAAAGCCAGGCAAGGCTTTCATGGGACTTGTGCTGCAGCAGGAGGGAGGGAAAACAAGAAAAAGGTGACCTTGGTTGCTCTCTGAGGAGGGCAGGCTGATTCCTTAAATGGGGTGAAAGTAGGGCAGATCGGTGGGTCAGGCCAGAGGAGTAGCTAAGTGGTCTGCCCACCCTTGGTGTTGCTGTATGCAGGGATCATGGCAGTACCCTGCTTTTGCTCCTGGAATCTCAGAAGTGGCAGCTGGTTTGTGGCCTTTTTGTATCTTATTGTTCATACTTGCCCTGACTGCACATGCATGCAGTTATTTTTAGTCCCTTAGAGTTTTTTTTGTATTCTGTTGCCAGGGCAGACATTTACCAGGTGCAAGCACTCTGGTAAAGGGTCCCAGGTCCCAGCCTAGCTCAGTATGATTTAATTTAAATTAGTTCAGTTTTCCAGCAATATATTAGAAACCATGTAGAAAGGAACAATGAGCAAATTATCTGAGTTCAATGTAGAAAAAAAACACCTGTTGTTTTTGTCCAATAGGTGTTGTGGACATCTATTTTCGAACATTGTTGTCCTGGTAATTGTACCTGTTTTCCCTCCAAGAGATCACACATTCTTCCCTCTCATCTCACATATTTCCAGTGGCATTTACTCCATATAGACCTAATCCACACAGCACATTACATTGTTCAGGCTACTATGGGGGGTTTAAGGACAGCCATCAAAACCTTTAGAACAATGAAACAAAATGAGTTTTGTTCCAAATGGTGGCGAAAGAATCTCATTGTTTTTGGTTGGCTTTGAACCTGGGCATTTCTAACAGCTCTCTTGAAACCTATTTGAGAATAAAATCACATAGAGGAAATGTAGTGGAGAAACAGAGAAACCAGCTTCTGGTGATATAGTTTGAGCTCTGGGTTGAGCCAAGACCTGAGGTTTTGGATAAATAAATTCCATGACCTGGAATGTTCACTTTTCTGCTTCCATTAGTTTGAGCTGAATTTCTTTTATTTGCAAAGCAACATATTTTAAGAGATACACTAGGTATAAAAAAAGAAGCAAAATTGAGTTATTTGTAGTGAGGTGGATGGACCTAGAGTCTGTCATACAGAGTGAAGTAAGTCAGAAAGAGAAAAACAAATACCATATGCTAACACATATATATGAAATCTAAAAAAAAAAAAAAGGTACTGATGAACCTAGTTGCAGGGCAGGAATAAAGAGGTAGACGTAGAGAATGGACTTGATGACATGGGGTGGGAGGGCGAAGCTGGGCGAAGTGAGAGTAACATCGACATATATACGCTACCGAATGTAAAATAGTTAGCCGGTGGGAAGCAGCCGCAGAGCACGGGGAGATCAGCTCCGGGTTTTGCAATGACCTAGAGGGGTGGGGTAGGGAGGATGGGAGGGAGGCTCAAGAGCGCGGATATGGGGACATGTGTATGCATATGGCTGATTCGCTTTGTTGTGCAACAGAAACTAACACAGTATCGTGAAGCAATTATGCTCCAATAAAGATCTATTAAAAAAAAACCCCACAATTTATGAAGGAAAAAGTATCAGTAGGGATTAATAAATAATTTTTCCTTAAAGAACAAGAATCTTGAGCTCAAACACATCTTTCTTGTAGACAACTTACATTTGGGTCTTGTTTTTCTTAGTCCACTTTTACAGTCTGTGTCTTTTATTTATTTATTTATTTATTTATTTACTTTTGGCTGCATTGGGTCTTCATTGCTGCATGTGGGCTTTCTCTAGTTGCGGTGAGCGGGGATTACTCTTCATTGCAGTCTCTTGCCGTGGAGCACGGGCTCCAGGCCTGCGGGCTTCAGTAGCTGTGGCACGCAGTCTCAGTAGTTGTGGCGCACGGGCCCAGCCTCTCCGCGGCATGTGGGATCTTCCCAGACCAGGGTTCGAACCCGTGTCCCCTGAATTGGCAGGCGGACTCCTAACCACTGCGCCACCAGGGAAGCCCCAGTCTGTGTCTTTTTACTGCCATATTTATTCCATTTTCATTGCAGTGATTATTAATATAGCTAGATTAATATCTACTCAAATAATTAATATTTATAACTGTACATCAGGTAAAAGACCTTTAGTGTGAGGATTATTTTTATCTGGCTAGGAGTTAGGCCATATTTATTGGTTGCTGTGACTGTGTCTTCAGAGCCTACAATTTCTTCTAGCGTTCTTGTTTCTGATTCTTCTGTTGTTTTGAGTTTTTCTAAAGATTTGTTAGAGTCTGAGGCTTGCATTTCTTTTAGCTTCAATTCCTTGTTATTATAACGGAGCCCTGCGGATATAGCAGTAAGGTGTAGGTGGAGGAGAATTGTTCTATAATCCGATGATTAGGTATCAAAGTCTTTAAATGAGCTTGAACTGGGTATTTTTCTTTCCTAGGTTGGTTAATCTTTGGTAAAAACCCCAGTAGGTTTAGGCTGTGGTACAATAGGTTCCCTTGAGGGGAGAATGGAGAGCTCCGAGTTTATTTCAAAAGGTTAGTTTTCCCCTCCTTCTGCATGAGGTACAAAGGGATTTTTTTCTAACTTTACAGTGACAGAAATAGGCTTCCTGGAGGACATACAGACGGCCAAAAAGCACATGAAAAGATGCTCAACATCACTAATTATCAGAGAAATGCAAATCAAAACTACAATGAGGTATTGCCTCACACCAGTCAGAATGGCCATCATCAATAAATCTACAAACAATAAATGCTGCAGAGGGTGTGGCGAAAAGGGAATCCTCCTACACTGTTGGTGGGGATGTAAATTGGTAAAACCATTATGGAGGACAGTTTGGAGGTTCCATAAGAAACTAAAAATAGAGTTACCATATGATCCAGCAATCCCACTCCTGGACATATACCTGGAGGAAACCGTAATTCGAAAAGATACATGCACCCCAATGTTCCTTGCAGCACTATTTACAATAGTCAGGACACGGAAGCAACCTAAATGTCCATCATCAGAGGAATGGAGGGGCTTCCCTGGTGGTGCAGTGGTTAAGAATCTGCCTGCCAGTGCAGGGGACATGGGTTCGAGACCTGGTCTGGGAAGATCCCACGTGCCACAGAGCAACTAAAGCCCATGGGCCACAACTACTGAAGCCTGCGTTCTAGAGCCCACGTGCCGCAGCTACTGAAGTCCGCGTGCCTAGAGCCCATGCTCCACAACAAGAGAAGTCACCGCAACGAGAAGCCTACGCACCATAATGAAGTGTAGCCCCCGCTCACCGCAACTAAAAGAAAGTCTGCGTGCAGCAACGAGGACCCAACGCAGCCAAAAATAAAATAAATAAATAAATTTATTTTAAAAAAACCCAGAGGAATAGATAAGTAAGATGTGATACATATATACAATGGAATATTACTCAGCCATAAAAAGGAACAAAATAATGCCATTTGCAGCAGCATGGATGGGCCTAGAGATTATCATACTAAGTGAAGTAAGTCAGACAGAGAAAGACAAATATCATATGCTATCACTTGTATGTGGAATTTAATGAAAAATGTTACAAATGAACTTATTTACAGAACAGAAACTGACTCACAGATCTCAAAGTCAAACTTATGGTTACCAAAAGGGAAATGTGGGGGGAAAGTGATAAACTGGGAGATTGGGATTAACATATACACACTACAATATATTGAATATATTGAATAGATGACTAATAAGGACCTACTGTATAGCACAGGGACCTCTGCTCAATATTCTGTAATAACCTACATGGGAAGAGAATCTGAAAAAGAATGGATATATATGTATAAAAACGGATTCACTTTGCTGTACACCTGAAACTAACACAACATTGTTAAGTCAACTATACTCCAATAAAAATAAAAAAGAAAAGAAGTTGGGAGGGTGGGGGTGGCTAATACTGGGCCTCTTCAGAGTTTTTGACTTTCAAGCTAGTCTACCCTGAGCCTACAACAATTCATCAATTACCAATTAAAGTCATCCCACTGATATTGGCTTCAGCTGTGATACTGACTCCAGGTGCTGGTGACTACTCCTGGGTTTTGCTCCTGGTAAACTATGCTTCTCTGTATCGGTCTTTCTGTCTCTCCAGATTCTGGGCAGTAGTTTGCCCCTAAGACCTCAGTTCTCTGAATCTACAAAGAGATGTTGATTTTCAGTTTGTTCGCCTTTTTTCTGGTTGTGGGGATCTGAGTGACGACTTCCAAGCTGTTTACATGTGGGACCAGAAAGTAGAAGTTCTCAACCACTCTCTTTCCAACTGTGAGTTTTTCCTAATTATTTTCAAAAACTATGAAGGAGTCCTGGTCTTAAAAATCTCCATGGTAGTAGATTATGTCACTGAAAGAAGCTTTGATTTGTATGAGCTATAAAGGTAAATCTAGATTAAGATTCTCTAAACATTGTTATGTGCCAGGAAGCTTGAGAGATGTTTTCACATATATTTTTGGTGTAAGTTTTGTGGTGCACATGTGAGGCTGCATAGAGCTTAAAAGGTCGGATTCCAGAGCCAGATTATTGGGTTTGAATCCCAGCTCCAACAGTTAGTGTTGGGTTGGCCCTTGGCAAGTTTCTTAGCCTCTCTATGTCTCAGTTTCTCCATCTGTGAAAATAGGGAAAATAGTGCCTGTTCTGAGAATTAAGTTAAACGATAGCATTATCATTATTATGGTAACACAATGTCTCTTAGTTCTTGCTTTGCTTCTGCCATTTAATAATTCATTTTTTGCTAGTTCAGAAAGTTTCTTTATAAAGGTTTTTTGAAAGGTTTGTTACTGGAAGCAGCCTAATATATTCCTTCTACCATTCTGCACATTTAAATAACAACTAATATGCTCTATTTCCTTTGAAGATTAAAAATAAAATGCCATGAGAGAAATTTTAGTTGCATGTACAAGAACTTTACCAAGTTCTGTAAAAGGATATACGGGAAAATTTTCTATATTGCTAGAAAAAGTCGTTTTGATATCATGTAATGATATGGTCACTGCATATTTGTTATTCAGTTGAGTTTTTGTGACTTTAAGCAGGGCACATATTTCTTTTAAAGCCATAAAGTGGTATGCAATGGCTATTCAATGTTGTCAATCAGGATATGTGCTGTGTTGGTAAGTAGATATGCCATTGTACATTAAACCAAAGGAGTTGAATAAATCAGTGATCCAATCTTTGTAGCTGAAAGAGCTTGAAAAACAGCAAAGACGAGAGATATTTATAAAATAGTTTACTTATAAATATTTATTTATATACTAGTTTATAAAATATAGACATATATTTAATTTTTTTCTTTACTGATACTCATATAATGTGGAATTCATCAATTCAGTAATAAGAGCCTAAAGTGGTAATGTTAATGATAAATAAAGAAACCATTGTTAGTTTCAAAATTGATCTATTACCGAAGAAGGAAAGATGTGGTAATACACTATTGAAATAATCCTTGAAGATAATGTTGTTGTTGCTGTGAAAGACTGAGAAATTGTGTGTGTTTTCCATTATCTGATTAATCAGTGAGGTAATTATGTTTCAATATCTTAAAAATTATATTTCAATATCTCATAAATACCAAAATTACTAAGTCTTTCCTAGTTAACATTTATTTGACAGAGGGGAGAAAATATAATTAATTTTTAGTGTGTGCTTTATATTTGTTCTCTCATTATACAGTCACAACAGACAAGCTGCATTGTTTATCTGCATTTTACCAACTGAGACAGATGCTTTTGGAAGTTAGGCTTATACAACTAGTATAAATGACAGACCAGACACAGAATCAATATAGTATGACTTAAAATTTCTTGTTCTTTCCACACATCACAGTGTCAGATATCTGAGGTATCATATCATTTCATAGTTTATGGACTCTTTAAAATCATCAGTTCAGCCATCCGTCTGACGCCCAGTTCAAGATCTCTCAGCCAGGAAGCATTTTAATCCAACTATTGCTAAAGTAATGCCATCATCAGGAAGTGAACATCTCTGCAGAAAGACCACTCATAAAGGAAGATAAAGAACACAATATCTATAAGGCTTACTTTTTCTCCCAAAACCAATTGACCCAGACCAATTTAAATGTATATCTAATATATTCTTAGCATTTATTCACATCACAAGTCTTAAGGGAGTGAATGGCATCAACCGTGTTTTCCACTAGGGCATACAAGTTTCCTTCTGATAGAAAACTCTCATAGCAGATAATATTCTTTGGTCTTTCTTCTAAAGACAAGGGAAAAAGAATGGTTAAAACAAAACAACTCTGAAATTCTAGTTAGGAGAAGGCTATTTTCCTTTTGTCAAACCATCTTAAAGAGTTTATAACTTCATAAATACTTATGTAAGCAAAAGAGAGCTCATCATAAGGCAAACTGCGGCAAAACCAACAGAGAGGTAAATACTAATATGTGAAATACTATGGTAAAAGAAATTCTTTGTTTTATTAGCCTACTCAGCTCTCTTGTTTCCTCTTTCATGCAGCTCTTAAAATCCCACATCCTCCATTAAGTGTTCCCTAAACTCATAAGATGACCAGACATATCCTATTTAGCTGTCGAATTATGATAATTTCTTATTTGCTGTATTCTACCATCCTCTTTCTTAACAAATATAAAGTACAAATATAATTATATTTGTATATTTACTCATTCACTATTCAGTTGATTCCTATTCATTCTGAGTCTGGCAGTGTTGTTTATTTCTTATTTTAATATACACACATACAAAATGAGAGAGAGAGAGAGAGAGAGGGAAGGATAGAGAGAGTAAAATAGAAAGATTTATAGAGGTTATTTTAAGGAATTGGCTCATGTTATTGTGGAGTCTGATAAATGCAAAATCTTCAGGGCAGGACAGCAAACTGGAGACCCAAGAAAGAGTTGCAGTTCAAGTCCAGAGACATTTGGCTGGTAGGATTCCTTGCTTTTAGGGGGAGGTCAGTGTTTTTTCTTAAGGACCTCAACTGAATGGATAAGGCCCACCGACATTATGGAAGACAATTTGATTTACTCAGAGCCTACTGATTTAAATGTTAATCCCATCAGCCATAAAAAACGAGGAGGGCTTCCCTGGTGGCGCAGTGGTTGAGAGTCTGCCTGCCGGTGCGGGGGACGCGGGTTCGGGCCCTGGTCTGGGGGGACCCCGCATGCCGCGGAGCGGCTGGGCCCGTGAGCCACAATTGCTGAGCCTGCGTGACTGGAGCCTGTGCTCCGCGGCGGGAGGGGCCGCGGTGGTCAGAGGCCCGCGCACTGCGGTGGGGAGTGGTCCCCGCTTGCCGCAGCTGGGGGGAGCCCTCGCACAGAGGCGAAGACCCAACACAGTCATAAATAAATAAAAGAACGTGAATTTCTAAAAAAAAAAAAAATGAGGAAATCTTACCACTTTTGACAACATGGACGGACCTCGAAGGCATTATGCTAAGTGAAATAAGTCAGACAGAGAAAGACAAATCTCACTAATATTTGTAATCTGAAAAAATCAAAAGCGCACAAACTCATAGAAAAAGAGATCAAACTTGTTACCAGAGGTGAAGGGAGGGTGGGGGAGGGAGAACTGGAGGACGGTGGTCAAAAGGTACAAACTTCCAGCTATAAGACAAATAAAAGATTTAAAATACAATACAATGACTGTAGTTAACACTGCTGTATGATTTGTAGACAAGATGTTAAGAGAGTAAATCCTAGGAATTCTCATCACAAAAAGAAATTGTTTTTCTTTTCTTTTTATTATATCTATGAGATGATGTATGATAGCTGAATCTATTGTGGCAATCATTTCACAATAAATGAAAAATTAGATCATCATGCTGTGTCTTAAACTTATACAGTGATATATATCAATTATTTCTCAAAGAAACTGGAAAAAATGTTAATCCCATCCAAAAAAATAACTTCAAATAAACATCTAGAACACTGTTTGACAAATTAATCTGGGTATTGTGGCCTAGCCAAGTTGTCAGGTAGCAGTGAAAAAAAAAAAGACTTGGAAACCATACATACATACATATATATATATATATATATATATATTTGTGCATGTGTGTGTGTATATATATATATATACACATACATACATATATAATTAAAATTAAAAAATAATGTCTGGGATAAAAGCTAGATTAGTCATGTTTGAAATAAGAAATGATGACTTGGTTGATCTTTCTGAGACACTCACCCAGACACTGTACACTGATAAGAATTATGAGAGGACAATTCAAAGACCTGGAGGATACACTGTGAGACATACCCTTGGTAAAGCAAACTTACCTTGCCGAGCTTCACTGAGAGAACTTCTTAAAAGATCCACTTCAGCCAGACAAAAATGCAATAGGGGGAGTAAAATTTTAAGTAAAATATCTTGACTCATTTACTTACTTACTATAAAAATATCACCCAACTCTAGATGAATTAAATAACTCAATAGGAAATTTATCATTATATATATTAAATATAAGAAAATCTGTATTGAGTTAGAATTAATTAATTAAGAAGTAACAACAATAAGTGAAAAATAGATGGATTTCTTCTCACCCAAATTAAGGATTTTGGTTTAACAAAAACACCGTGGACAGAGATAATGGATAACCAAACAATCGAAAGAGAACACGTTCACTATATTAAACCAGCACTGAGTTGATAGTTAGAATACAGAAGAAGCACTTGAAAATCAACAAATGAAGGACAAGAAATCCAACAGGAAAAGAAAAAAAAATCGAGCAAAGGTACAAACAGGTAATTCCCAGAAAGGAAAACACAAATGACTAGCAAGTATATGAATAACTATTTAAACTCATAAATAATTAGAAAAATTAAAATGTTTAAAAAGGTGATACCCATTTACAGCCTTTGGGTTAGCAAGAACTAAATAGATAGTGTCAAGAGGTGGTAAGACTTTTGGAAAACTGGACTGTTCATGCAGTTTGTGGGAGTTTATACTGTTTGGGCCATTCTAAGGTGCAACACTACAGTACATTTTCAGATTATTTATATTTATGCTCTGTATACATTTATTTCATACCTAGCTGTATATATCACAAACAGGGCCATAAAATGCCAAACATAATGAAGTGGGGAGTTGAAAGTGATCTTTATGTCCCTAAGAGCAGATTGTATAAATAAAATATAGTGGCTGTGTGCTATGGATCCCTAAAAAAATGAGAAACAGCAAGCTAGGTATGAACTCAGCAGTACCAATAACTTTTAAGAACACAGTGCTTAATGAATAAAGTAAGAAACAGAATGTGATCTTAACGCAAGAAAATTTATGTGCATTTAAATTATTCTCACAACATATCCTGGCATATTTTTAAATGGATGTATAAAGCACAAGGATACGCATTCAATACAGTAGGGTATTTGCTTTTGGGAGAATAAATTGAGAACAAAGAATGGGATTTTTAAAAGAATAAATAAAACAAGAGGAATGCCTTATACAGAACAATGATGTAGTTTGACAGGTAGTATAATTATTTTTTCTATATATTTGAGAGAATAATAATGAAAATAATAGGATAATAATAAATAACAGTATCAGTTATTATATTTTTATCAGTAGAGAAAAAAGTGCTATCAACTGGAAATTGTAGCAAGTATGGGAATTGTCAGTGGGTATTTAAAGTGTGTGTGGACAAAACAAGGATGTCCACTGTCTCCTCCACTGTTTAACATTGTTTTGGATTTGTTAGTCAATACAGTCATACAAGAGAAATCAATTAGATAAATAAGATTAATGGTAGTAAAATTCTGCTTTCACATGATATGATTGTAAGGCTAGAAAACAAAAGGGGAACGATGATAAACCTAACACAATTTAAAACTACTCAGTAACTTAGCAGAATATAAAATTAATATAAAAATAAATAGTCTTTGACTTCTGGTTGCTGATCTGTCATCTTCTAAGCTCAGACTTGATTAAAATTTAGAACTTCTGCTCTGTGAAAAACAGTATTAAGAGAATGATAGGTCAAGCTCAGACTGAGAAAAAAAACTTGAAAACATAACATAATAAAGAACTTGTATCCAAAATAAACAAAGAACTCTTAAAACTAAACAATAAAAACCAAATAATTCACAATTTAAAAATGGATAACAGATCTGAATAGAAGTCTCACTAAAGAAGATACATAGATGATGAATAAGTATATGAAAATAAGCTCCTCATCATTTATCATTAGGTAATTGCAAATAAAACAAGTGTTAAAACAACAGTAAGATACCATTACACTCCTATTAGAACATCTAAAATCCCCCAAACTGACAATAACTGTTTTTGGCGGGGATGTAGAGCATTCATTGCTCATGGGAGTGCAAACTACTGCAGACACTTTGGAAGGCAGTTTGATAGCTTCCCAAAAGATCTAGGAATCTCCCTTCTAGGTGTTTACCCAGATGATTTGAAATTTCATGTCCACAGAAAAACCTCCATGAGAATGCTTATAACAACTTTATTCATATAGGCCAAAAACTGAAAGCAAATAAGATTTTCTTCAACTAGTGAATTCATACAATGGAATATTATTTAGTGCTGATCCTAGAAGGACCACCACATTTTAGTTAAGAATTATGCTATCCTGGGCTTGAAGAGGCATTAAATGTTTTTACTCTTCTCTTCATAGCCAAAATTTGATTGCTCACAACAAACCAGGCTAGGATTTCCGCTTCTATGGGGATAGCATAAACTTAACTGAAGCATAAGAGGCAGTTAGGAAGACAGGTTTTCCTCTCTACTCACATTCAAGCAGATACAAATGGACGAGTATAACCTCATCCTAAATTTTATTACCTAAATTTATTTCAAGCTGAGGCTTAGATGCTTATGCATTCTGCTTAATCTGACCAGACTAAAAGATACCTTCAGTTAAAACTTAAAGTGGAATAGTTTTTTTGGTATGATAAAGATGAATAAAGCACATTGTTAGATATGAATGGAAAAGTTTTTTCAGCACCTTTCATGTGTAACACACATTTTTACTAGAAGTGGAAGTTATTTTGCATGTACCAATAATTGAGTTTCCCAAACTTGAAACAATAAAGATATCATGAACGTTTTCAGATTCTCAATAACAAAAGTGATCTACTCGCCATTAATTACTTATCCAAGTATAAAGGCGATAAAATGCCATAATATTCAAACTGACAAAGAAAGTCTCTTTTGGAGCTAATGAGGTAGGGGAAGAAGAGAATGAAATATAATTAACACCTATCTCCCACATAGTTTTGTAGTACAAATTCACAGATTTTTGCACCATATATTATAAAACTAGTTTATATTTATATACTAATAGATATGCATATTATATTAAGCCATTATGTTTATTTATATTACATGAATACTGTTAGATATCCTTTTAAAACCCATTTTAAGACCTGTTATATATTTATATAATTGACCCATGTTACTTATAATTTAAAACTTTATTAAATAATCTTTCTGACAAGTAGAGTACAGCTTATTAAAGGCAAATTACTAACAATAAATTAAAATGTGTAAAAATAAAACATTAAAGACAAATCTATTCCTTCGGATATATGTTGACATATATTTATGTCTAACTCAGTGGATAATTATGTTTTTTATTCTTTGATGAAATAAAAACAGTTCAATCTCCCAGAGCAACACAGAAGAATCAGATGGAAATTCACTAAATATAACAAAGTAAAAAAAAGGTTTATATTTAGTATTAAGAAAAAAGTTAAGGATTTACAGTTTTCAGAAACACTTTATTTCATATTCATATCTGAAAGTGGTTTCCTATTCCTGGATACTGCTTATGCTATGGTATTGGTTCTTTATAAACTACTTCTAAAATCAGTCTAATAACAGTGATTTAAAAATTAGAAGTGCTTAGCTTCTCTGCATAAATGTGTTGATGTTTTCATTAGCAATAAAAATCTAAATTTTGTTTAATAACAAAAATATATTTTCAATATTTTAAACCCTTAACACTTTATATTTTGGAAAAAATAACTCTCATTTGTTATTAGTGGAACATATAATCTTTCAGCAGGTGTTTTTCCCTTGTTATATGTACATGCTTTAAGGAAATTACATTTTACAGAATCCATTTTACTTAAGTATAAAATAAAAATGTATTTTAAAATTGTCAAGGTATTTATTTTTAATTTATGCTATTAAAGATTAATTGTCATTAACAATACACTTTAAAATCCCCAAAACACATATCTGTATTAATAAAAACAGTATAACTAAGTAGATTGAATTATATAGTTTTGTATCATATCATGTAGGGATTTTTTTTTTAATTGGGGTATAGTTGTTTTACAATGTTGTTGTGTTAGTGTCTACTGTACAGCGAAGTGGAGTTGCCTGTGCTCTACAGCAGGTTCTTATTAGTTATCTATTTTATACATATTAGTGTATACATGTCAATCCCAGTCTCCCAATTCATACACCCCCACCCCGCCGCTTTCCCCCTTTGGTTCTTTTTTTGGAGAAAAAATTTCAGCCTGCCTCAGAAACATCACTGAGATGGAAAGTACCTGTTCTATGATGGGGTTTCTCTTCCACCCATGAGTGTTTCAAGGGCACCAAAGGTGCTTGCTACCTCCCAGTCTCTAAGTTCTATTGGTGATTGCATAAAGATATTCAGTTGGATGGTGAAGCGCCAAATCCTTGTAAGCGAAATGGGATATAAAGCAAAAAGTTGATGCATCCCCAAGGAAGAACGATATGCTCCTCTTCTTGCCAAGTAAAAGCAAACTGCTTATGGTGTCCTATGTATTGGGTTGGCCAAAAAGTTCGTTTGGTTAGTGAATCCATTGTTCAAAAAAGTTCTTTGTGAAAATGAGAAATGTGTCTTTTATTCTTACTTAAAACCGAACGAACTTTTTGGCCAACCCAATAAATTGCAATGGAGGAAAAATCATTTACTGGGGTAACAGCTACATTCCAGTTACCACAGGCTGTACTGATTTGCTCTACTACAAAACATGAGATTATTTTTTACACACCCTAAGAAGATCCCTGAGTTTGAACATTAGCCATAAAATAAGAATTTGGGGTACTGGGGTATTTACTTAGCAATATCCATCCACACTGATTGGTTAATAATGACCCTTGGTGTAGTATTCTCCACCATATCCTACCAGACTCAGCAAGCTCCTGCAGACAGTGAAAGCCCTCAGGCAGAGGATGTGGTCATAATAAAAAGTCATCAGTGTGTACAAGAAAAATGAAAGTGCAGGTATATGGACAGGACACTCACAGCATCCGCTAAAAATAAAAAAAAATAAAATAAAATCCTCTATTCCCTCCAGCTACTGCCCTATTTCTATCCTTTTTAAAGCAAAACTCCTTTTAATAAATCTTTAACAATTGTATTTCTAGTTTATTTTGTCATTTTCTCTCTCTAATCTGCCCAGTTATTTTCTCAGGCCCACCACATCACTGAAACAGTTCTTAATCTGCATGACTGCAGTTTACAGTTCTACATGTTCTCACTACTCAGGGGTACTTAGCACGTGGAGGATGAAATCTAACTTGCGTTCTACTCACCAAACCATGCATCCCGTAGTGGGTTTTTATCCACCCAGCAGAAACAACATATTTTTCCTAATTTGTACAAAGGGACAGTATACGCGACGTGTTTATCAGTGTCACCAATGATTATCCATGTATCTAACTTCAGTGACTGATTCTGAGAAATCATCTTGGTCTAGAAACAGCATTTTTCAGCGGTTGAACACTTTCTCCTACTCTGCTTCTAGTACAACACATCCTCCTAGGTTTTTTTTAGCACCATTGTGACCGTTGTCCATTTTTGCTGATTTCCTCACCTCTCCGACCTCTAAACCTTTGCGTGTCCAAGCACTCAGACTTTGGGAACTTTTTTCATTTTTTATCAACATACCCTTCTTGGATGATTTCATTAATTCTCATACTTGATGAGTTCTAAATTTATATATAGCACTGACTGCTCTTTTGGACTCCAGATTCAGCTTGCCTTTGTAATACTTGATTGAACAATATATTCTAGTCAGAAATCTTGCTCCCATTTCCACTTTTTTTTTCCATTTCTGTAAATTACTATTCCATCCTTCCTTGGTCAGGCAAGGCACCTTAGAGTCATCTTTGACTTTTCTCTCTCTTTTCACCAACCTCCATAGCCAATCCAGGCAAATCCTGTTAATTTCACTTTCAAAATCAATCCTAAGATTATAGACGGTGTTTAAAGTTATGAAAAACAATGTGAGTGTATGTAGATAGAAGAAGAAAAAATATAATGATGGTATTTATTGAGCTTTACTGTGTGCTAGGCGTTTTCACATACATTAAACCCTCTTAATTGCCAGATGTACATAATGCCACTAATCTGCATCAAGATTGTTGTCTTATACCATCACGAGAAACTCAGGTGCCCTAAGTTTCTCTATAGAAGTTGTTATAGCTCTCCAATGCATACCAATTTTGCATTCTGTGCTCTGGTGCTCTTGACATATAAGGTTTATGTGGTACTCCCACTAAAATGAGAATAATTCTCCTCTCTCTCTTCATTTGCTTAGCATTATACCCAAAGAAGTGTTTCCTTATGCCTCTGATATCAGAATTTTTAGTGAAGCAGCCTTTTCTATTTCTATTTGCAGCTTCTCTTGCTCAAGAATCAGATATATGGCCATGGATCTGAGTTGCTAGTAATTCAACAAAGGTTACCATGTGACACCTAAACTTTCCTACTTTCATTCATCTAGGATTGCTTCTTTCCAAAGAGATTACCAGTCTTTTAACTGGATAGATCTACGGTAGAATTCCAGACTTATCCAAACTAATGATTACAGCAGTGCTTATAGAGAGCCAGCTTTTCAACAGGTAGAAATTTGCACAGCTTGAATTTATACTGAGACCTTTTATTCTGATCTAAGCACCTGAATTGTCAACTGTACTGGAAAAGGGCTCTCTGGCCTAATTCTGAATTTAAACATAGAATTTGCCTTTTCCCAAATCTCCATGTGTTCCCTTTCGATTCTTAATTTTCCTGCTGATCGCTTGTTATTCCCTTCATGATGCTTGATTTTTTTCCCCTCAGTTGTTAAGCAAGATGCACAGATATTATCTGTATCTCAGCTTGAAGTTTAATATTAGTGGTTTTCTTTGCTAGTGTGCCCTTTGATATTGACATGCCACTGCAGGGATGACATTAATGATAAACCCCAATTTATTACTATTTTAAGTCATTTTATTCATTTACTATAGTCTGAAGAGCTAAAAGGCACTTTTAAAAAATGACAACTAGTAATTTATCTTCACTGCAGCCCCTAGGGAGACATATCAGTATCAAAGTTCCAGGGCTCTCTGAGAGTGGCTGTCTCACCACACTACAGAGAAGCCTCCAGGGACACTTTGGCAGTTTGCTGGTTAGCAAGCAATGAAAAAGACGGTACCTGAAGAGAGGAAAAGGTTGACTGGGGAAGAGTTAGTCTGTGAAGTAATTTATTAGGTACAAAATGTGAATAACATATTTAGTCAGCATAATGTATACCATAATGTATATAAAGATGGCTTTAAATCGTACTACACAATTTTTAACTCATCTTTTTATTGATAAAATAAATAACCGAAACTCTTTTGTGTATGTCACAGTGATTTTATATCTTATTTCCTTGATAATTTGCGTATCTTTTCCTAATTTAATCTAAAATATGAATAACATAAGGAAGAATATTATAAATATCTTGATTCTTATTTTTTAAATACTGTCTATTTTCTTATGAGCAATTGCTTACTTAGTTATATATTGATTAGGTACCAAATTAATTGTAATCTTCACTATGATCAATTTCCCTCCATATTTTAGCCTTATTAATGGATCAGATAATTGAGGCTGCATAAGATTCATAAATGCTGGAGGATGATATTTACATTAAGAATTTCCTTTTCTTTCAAGTTTAAGATTTTAGACTTGAGGATCTTTATTAGAAGAAGGGTTGTTAATTTGTATTTTATTTTAATGTTTATTGAATAACAACTAATAATATTTATTTGCTTATTATCTAAAACCGTGAGAAATTTCATACCAGAGCTGAGAATTGCAAGCCCTCAAAGATATTATAGTCTAATAGAGAAAACAGAAAAATAAAAAGAGAAAGAAAGTTCAGCATTATATGTATTATTATGGGTGAAGCACAGGTACTAAGTGAGGATATAGTGAAGGTGCCTAATACAGTTTTTAAGTACTAGGGAACATTTTCTTAAGGACTGACACATAATCAGAGGCAGAAAGCTTGACTAGAAATTGTCCAGGGAAAGAGAGAGTAAAATATATTTTTAAAAAGAAGGGATTACATAGACAAAGATCCAGAAGCTAAATTAAATGTGATATATTTGAGAAGTAAGCAAAAATTCAGTATGCCTGGTATGTATAGAATGTGAAGGGAAAATGACAAGATAGGAAACAAAGTTAAGCAAGGGCACCATTTTGAATTGACTTGTGTGTCATATCAATGGTTTTAATGTTAATTCTAGAGAAAACTTAGAACAGTAGACAGATTTTAAGTGTTGAAATGGTCTTATATATATAATTTGTGCTCTAGAAAAATGTCTCCAATATCTGTACAGAGTTTGGCTTGGAAAGGGGCTGACTAGAAGCAGTAAAATCAGATGGGAGACTTTATCAATAATCCAGGCAAGATTTAATGTTGCCTTGCATGATCTGGCCTCATGTTTTGATATTTGATTACATTTTATCATATGAAGCTCTCAACTTTATGAAGAAAAATTTTGTCTCCCCAGGAACTTGAAAGAATTTGAATTTTCTCTCTTTTGAATTTATGTAGTATTGTTTCTTATATTATGGCATTAATAACATTCCACCTCCTACTATGGTTTCTTGAATTCACTTATACCCTTTTCCCAATATTTGTTGAAATTTGGACCACTGTTATTATTAATTTTTGAATATTCAGTTATATATTGGAGAAATATCTGTAAAAGTACTTATAAATCTTTAACAAATATATTATTATTTTATCAAGTATCTTCAAAATTCATGTTTTATCAGCAATTAGATAAATGAACATTTATGAATGAATTAATGAATAGCATGTATCTAACCCAATCCAAAGGTTGGACATCTCTAGTCTCTTAGGCTTGCCCTATTCATAAACAGGCCAAAAATGAGTTGAGGCATTTTAATATGAATATTGCCCCAGATATGTACTGGACAGATAAGCCCAAGAGGCTTGGTGATGTCTATCACCCATAAAGAACACTGACATGTTAGAATTGTATATATAAAGTCCTAAGATTTGATTAAATTGTAATATAGTTCTAAAGTTTTCAATATAACTATAATATTCCAGTGATGTTAAGGCCCTGAGTATATCTTTGGATTCTTTCATACCTGTTACCCACACAAAGAGTAACTCACTTTAAATGACCCAAGTTTCTTATACTGAAAATGGTGTAAAATGGATGCTGGGTGCTTTATGGGAAGGATTGGCACACATTCAGTATTTATCACAAGATAGTTTTAAGTTATAAGCGATTTTAGATGCAGGAGTATTCTGAGGGAAATTTGCAGGCCTATAAAAAAGATACTCTAGAAAAATGAAACTAGATATATGATAAATTGTTACATAGACTGCTGCTGTGGACCATGCTAGTGTTTACTGTATGAGGATAGTTTATAGTGAGAAAGCTTTATTCTTTATGTTTGGAAATTCACAGAACTATAAAAATGTAATGGTTGGTTTAACCTATAAAGAGTTTTCTAATCAGTTTGTTCCTGACAGAAGGTGGAAATTGTACCTTATAAATATTTATTTTATTTCTCTCCCTTTAATTTCGGAGCTCAGGAATGCTTTGAAGGTGTTAGAGAGAACCTGATAAATTTTCATAGCATCATATAGAAGCTGTGTGAATAGAAAACATACCTAAAAAATACTAACTTGTTTGCATGTGCTTTCCAGTGTCATTAATTCATTCCACATTCATATCGATAAAGATGGAAATTATAAAATAACTGAATTTATGGATCGAGGTAGCAATTTGATCTCCATGGCAACACACAAAATTGATAAAGTAAATATAACATTTATAGTTTGCTGAATAATTTGGTTGTCTTGTAATTATTAGCATGGTTATAGAATGACATAAACAACTCTGTGGCTCAGATGTGTGATTATGTACAATGCCAAGCTGGCACTTACTGAACATATTTTGTTGATTTTACAGGCAATTAATAAATACTCACATAGTGCAGCTGTGCTGAAAATGTTAAATAATTGAACAGAAATTGTGTTTGTGTGTGTGTGTGTGTGTGTGATCTAGATGCACTTATGCTGGTACTGACCTAAGTGGTACTGCTCATTAATAGATCAAAATGTAATTTAATCACTTCAGTAGTAAAAACATTTTAAGTGGAAGTAAGCTTTATTTTCTTAATCCAATTTTTAAGCTTCATTTTGATTTCTAAGCAGAGCTTATTGTCATGATTATCAGAGTAAAAGTATTTTATATTTTTAAAAATTTACCAAAATGTAATCCAAACTAATGTTTCAGATTTTCATCAAAATGGAAACCCTTCTGGCACATTTAGAGATAACAAATGGAAATCTATATAAAATTTCTTTTCAATCCTGTCTCCTGGACAAGTAGGGGCCCAGGGTGCTGAGGCCAGCAGGGGGTAGAGTATCTCAAAGCCCAGGGTTAGTATGGGAGATGCCATGATACCTGCTTTATGGCTGCAATTGATGAACCAAGAGAGAAATATTAGAAGTAACATATTTGTGACAAAATTTGGTGTTCACATCAAACCAATTTACTAGTCTGAAAATGGTTAATTAGGGAATCAGATTAAAATACATATAAAGTCCATGGGACAGAAAATGGGAAAGTTCACTCAAAGCACACATGTGTTTATTTTTTTAATTTTTAAATTTTGTCTTATACTAGAGTATAGTTTATTTACAATGTGTTAGTTTCAGGTGTGCAACAAAGCAAAACACATGTGTTTATGTATAACCTACATGCACACACATATAGTTTAAAACAGAAGGCAGAGATGGGACCTAAGGTAATTTCTGCACAGAACAGTGAATAGATGCAGTCATTTTTACTGTTAAGGTATCCATGGCAATATCAAGATGGGAGGGAAGTCTGGATGGATGATATTATAGGGGCTGTTTTGTAGAAGAAAAGATGCTGATAGCCCTGGGCATAGCTGAATGATTTCA
This sequence comes from Eschrichtius robustus, assembly GCF_028021215.1. Taxonomy (NCBI): domain Eukaryota; kingdom Metazoa; phylum Chordata; class Mammalia; order Artiodactyla; family Eschrichtiidae; genus Eschrichtius; species Eschrichtius robustus. Next base: position 40,461,115 of record NC_090828.1, read on the forward strand.
CGGTCCTTAAGTCAACTTATGGCCAAGCATGGGAAATGTAGTGCTGAAGACTATATACTCTCTTCAATTTTCCAAACCACTAATAACAATAATAATGATGATAATAACAACAATAAAAATGATGACAGTTACTTTTAAGCCCCCACTCCCACCTAGGAAACCACCCTCATCTCTTCCACTGTTCACTATCCCTATGGATAGCCACACTAGGCATCAAGTTATTGAATTCATACTCCCAGAAATAATGCTTGACACCTCCTCAACAAACCCCTGCCACCTAATCATAGCCCATCCCTACGTCCCATTTATATTACCCTCTACACATCCTAAATCTTACAATTCTCTTCATGTTTGCCCCTTTCACCAAGCTACAATCCTGGCTCAACTGAAATATATAATTGGCCCTTCTCCTGATTAGATTATTTTTAAGAATATTTGGTTCACTCTTCCCTCACTTTTCTTGGGGTAGTGTAATTCTCCATTACTTAGCCTTGGGAGAATGAACTGGAGAGTGAAAGACTTCTTTGGTCAATGCTTGAAATATGCATATGTAAGAGGTGTGCCCTCCTGTGCTTCTATCATTGCTGTGAGAAAAATATGCCCAGCTAGTTCACTGGTCCAAGGAGGGTGGGGAAAGCTGGACACCCAGCTTTAAAGTAGACGTCTGAAAATTAATACCATTTTAAATATTTAAATTAAAAAATAGTCATTTTAAATTGACCTGAATTTTACAAGAGCTTCTGAAAAACTCATGGTCTGATCTTAACTTTATCATATATGATAACATTCACAATAATGAAGGGTCAAATCATTGTAATGAAACACATATTTGAGAAATATCTGCAGGCATGAGATGATGCATTGGGAGTAGTGGACAGCTAATGCCTGGGGACGTAATGCAGTGTTGGAAAATGATACAAAATGTTAAAAATGCTGCAAAAGAAAATAAACTTTTAGATCAATAGTAAAACCTCAAGCAGACAGAAGTATTTTAATGTACTCAAATGTACATCACACCATGGAATGCCCGTTGTCTTACGGCTTTCTTCACCGAAGTGTGTTTAAAATGATAGTAAATGGATAAATGATTTATTTTATTCTGCTAAAAGACACCTATTCTACAAAGTAATACCGGTACAGTGAAATCAATAATGGCAACAATGTTAATCTTCAGATATTTTCACACAGTGTATGTCTACAGATAGAGCCAGGGTCAAAGAGGGAGACAGAGATCTTGGCTGCTTGTGATGACTCTAGCTGACAGTCAAGTTTGTGTGTGGATGTAGTGTCTTTTTAAAGGTTCCAGAAATACTGAAGAATAATTAACAGGGGTAGATTCCTCCTCAGACTTAGATTCATTCGCATATGAGCATACATGTACACTTGATTCTATATTTTAGTCAAAATCGGAGGATATTAGGTAAAAGGAGAACATTACATTTACTAAGTCACTGAGTAGAATTAAATGACCATGCCCAGTGTTTTCAATATTGTGTGATCAACAATAGAAATAACTAAGAATTTGTTAACAATAAACTAGGCTATCACCATATATAAAAACTTGCTTTTATGTTTTTACTACCTCTCTCTCTCAACCTTATCCATCCTTCCATGCTATCTTACTACTTCTGAATTTTGTCCGAATAATGCTAGAAAATCAGCTAGCTATTTTTTAGAACTATGGTCTCTGGAAAATTGTTACTGTGAGTACATAAGAAGTATATGCAGTAAAGCCCTATGCTGAAGTGTAAATATGTTTGTGATATTCCTAAAAGCATTTTCCTACCTACTGCTGCTATTTGGTTAGCCACAGCTTTTCTGAGAGCACTCAGGATTCTAAGTAGTTGACTTGAGGACACACTACAAAATGGCCCTATAACCAGTAGCATAAAATCAATTATTGTATACAATATTTAAATAAAAGAATATAATTAATTAAAATTATTTGAACTTAAAGGAGTCCACCATAGCTTAGCTTTTGAAAGCTAATCTATTATATGTTCTTTGATAATGGAAATGCTGAAAACTATAGTGTTTCTGTATTTTTGTGAAAGAACAGCAGTCTTAATATCTCTCTCTATATATAAAATAAAAAACTTATTAATTTATTAATCCTAAATGTGTACATATTTTGGACAAATCAAATCTAGATACATAAAAATGTTATATATATTTTCGATAAATGTAAATGAAGGTGGTAATGAGTGGGAAAAACAGTAAGAAGAATGAATAGTAGATAAAAAGAAAAATAAATAATTGGAAATAAGGGAAATAACTGTTCCAAGGTGAAATATTTTTATAGCGACACTAGGTTGTGTACTTCAGGGATCTGGAAGAAATACAGAAACCCAAGGATGATATAGAAGGAGATAGGCAAACATTTATTGGCTCAGGCTCTTTTCAGAGATTCATTATTATTTCTATTTTACTGATGAATAAAATTAGGCTGCAAGATGTGAAATAAACTATCAGGTCACAGAGCTCTTATGCGTTGCAGTATATTCCTTATAAGGAGTATACTTACACAATGATGAGCTCCAGTTCCTTCTTTGGGCTTTGTACAATCATGTCTACTACTTATACATATGTGTTTTATTTTTGGTTTGTTTTTGCAGGTAAGTTTTAAAGAATTATTATATGTATTTTTAGGATACAGACATACTTCTATAGGTATTATTCCTTAAATAGTTATAATACACACACACACACACACACACACACACACACACACATATGCTATTGGTTTTATTTTCCTGGAGAACCCCGATCAATACATACTCCCTTGTACATCCCATTGTGGATTAAGTTCCTACCCCCAAAAAATCTTTTAAATTTTGGTTATAAGAGGAATAGAGAGATAGAATAGTAGCTTAAGTGGACTATGGCATCAATAGAAGTTTATTTTGTTTTTTTCACTTGTTTTTCTTTACATAGGACCTACTAGACAATATTAACTTAAATACTTTAAGGATGAAGTGATTGAATTACTCAGTTGCTATATGTCCTACACAGAACATATTCCAATAGTTTATCACTTAGGAGTGATACCAGAGTCCAGGTGCCCTACTATATAATACAGGGCACAAATGCCTTGGATATAGAATCTATATGTTGTTGAATTGCTAAAGATCAGTAATTTTCTTCTATTTGATAATAAAGATAATAACAATGATCATATTTATAGTTTGTGGATTTGACACCAAAAACAAAGGCAATAAAGCAAAAATAAACAAGTGGGACTATATCAAACTAAAAAGGAAGGTTTTGCAGAGCAAAGGAAACCATCAACAAAATGAAATGATAGCCTATGGAATAGGAGAAAATATTTGCAAATCATATATCTGATAAGGGTTTAATATCCAAAATATATAAAGAACTCATACAACTTAGTAGCAAAAAACAAACAATCAGATTAAAAAATGAGCAGAGGATCTGAATAGACATTTTTCCAAAGAAGATATACAGATGGTCAATAGGCACATGAAAAAGTGCTCAACACCACTAATCATCAGGGAAATGCAAATCAAAACCACAATGTGATATCACCTCACACCTGTTAGAATGGCTGTTATCAAAAAGATAAGAGATATCAAATGCTGGTAAGAATGTGGAGAAAAAGGAACCCTTGTGCACTGTTGGTGGGAATGTAAACTGGTTCAACCACTATGGAAAACTGTATGGAGGTTCCTCAAAAAATTAAAAATAGAATTACCATATGGCCCAGCAATTCCACTTCTGGGTATTTATCCAAAGGAAACAAAAATACTAATTTGAAGAGATACATGCACCCCTATATTCACTGCAGCATTGCTTACAATAGCCAAGATATGGAAACAACCTTATTGTCCATTGACAAACGAATGGATAAAGAAAATGTGTTCTGTGTGTGTGTGTATGAATATTATTTAGCCATAAAAAAGAAGGAGATATTGCCATTTGTGACAACATGGATGGACCTTAAGGGCATTATGCTGAATGAAATAAGTCAGACAGAGAAAGGCATATACCATATGATCTCACTTATATGTGGAATCTAAAAGAAAAAGAAATAAAACAAGCTCATACATACAGAGAACAGACTGGTGGTTGTCAGAGGTGGGGTGGTAGGGAATAAAAAATATTTACAGTTTTTGTGACAGTTCAGTTTTATATTTTATTAAATATGAAATATTTAATATTCAGCATATAATTACAAAAATTCCATTGGGTAAGCAAGTAACATCAATCAGGATATGCTTCCTAATTTTTATATTTTTTTGTAAGTACTTATCTTTCTTTTTTCTTTCTACAATGAAGATGTAAAACAATGGCTTATTTTTCTATATAATAAACTTTATGTGTGTGTATATATAATGCTAACAACCAATTCTTGGTAAATTCTGAAATTTAAAATTTAATAACTAACTTTTTCATTTATTTTAAATTGTGAGGTTCCCAAACAGTGAACCATAACAGATTCCAGGAGCGCTGAGAGATATTTTAAATTTCTTGGGAAATCTAGTAATCTCTGTCAGATATCAAGTAGTTTCCATATTAGATGGCTATATTCTTTTTGATGATGTTGTATATTTGCGAAAGTGGGTTTTTAGCAGTTGTTGTGGTAACAAGCAAGTATGGGATGAAATCAATGTTGAACAGGGAATGAAGGTTTGAGATTTTATGTAGTGACAAACAGGTACCATGCTGTTAGGGCACAAACACGTATTAGATATTTGGATCTAACTATTTAATAAACAGAATTGTTAGCTATTTATTTTGGTTTAAGGAGGCCATAAAAATTACTGAAACTCTACATTATAGAGAACTGAGATATTTGGGAAGGCTCTGAGATAATCAAACCATTGATTCAATAAATACTATTTGAATCCTATGTGATGGGTGCTGTTCCAAGTTCTGGTATATAGTGATACATAAAGCAATAATGGTTGGTGGCTCCATGGATTTCACTGTCCAGTGCAGGCTTTTGTCAAGTTGCCAGTCTATGACAAGACAGTAAAAGTGTATGAGTTATGCTGAGTAGAGTGAATGCTATCTACTATTTATATGCCTTTTTATCACCAATGCATTAACACTCCTAGATTATTTTTTATTACATTTAGTCTATGTCAGGGTTGTTCCTGCACAACACTGTAAGATAAATGGAGTCTCAGGCATTCTTTGGCATTCTTTTCTGTGGCCTTCATCCACTCATGGCAGAATTTCTCAAGTCTCTGGACTATTATCCTCTTCTGTGGATCACAGAACTCTTCGTTTTATCTTTTCTGCTTGGCTTGCATTACCAAAAATGATCCATGTTGCAGCTTTACACCTCCCAATTTCACTTATCTGTTCTTAGCTATTAAAATATCAATTTTCTGTGTAAGTTGAATTTTAATAGAATAATACAAAGAAATGAATGGTGTTATTTTAGTAGATATATGTGTGTAGAAATATACACATATTGAGTATGAAGTCAGGAGAACTTTATGGGAAATTCTTGGGAAAGTCTTATAGTGTACCATACTGTCTACTCATCTCATTGAAAAGAGAAATCATCTCTCTTCTTTTATATGTGTGAAGCTATATTTGACTATCATACTTTTTAGCACATATCCTTAGTAAATTCCTGTGCATTCAATCTACACCTTACCTATTTTAGTTGCTTTTTATTATTACCTGAAACAAATTCTCCTCTCCCTTTTATGCATTTATACCCCTATAACATTCCCTGGTCCAACTATTTCTCCAGGCTAGAACCCTGAAATTTATGCTCTTCCAAGTCATATCTTTAAATCCTTTAAGATCAATATTCCCTGATAAATTTACCCTATAACAATCACACTGCTTCTCCAGACTCTTACTGTTATTATCTATACCACATACACTTATGCATATGGATTTAGACTTCAATTCTTTATTCTGTAATTTAACATTTTTGTCTCCTCTGCATTACTAACTAGAGATTGTAGACTCCTTTCAAGTAATAGTCACCTCATTTACTTCTTGGAGTAATTGTTCTGGGATAGAAAAGTGTTCTAGCCTTTTTTCCCTAGAGCAAAATTAAACCTGAACAATCACTTATATGTCTACTGTTTCTTGAAAGATGTAATTCAGTGCAATGGTAAAGGAAAAAGGGATGTGAGGCAGAAAAGGAGGGAAAGTGGAGATAACATGGGACCTTATAGAGTTGGTTATAGCTTCACTGGAAAACAGACCTGGCCATGTGGAAGGTCTTAGAAGAAGCTGCATGAACCTCTGACTTGATGAGCAAGAAATTGATCTGATGGGTTCTTCATGTGTTCTTCTCTTGTTGGCTTCAGTTTACCCCAAAGGACACCTACTTTTTGAACTTGCAGTCTATGTTTCCAGCCCTCTGGGTCACCCTTTGCAAAGCCTAAATCTGTGCCTGGCATTGGGAGAAAACAAAAAGATCTAATGCTCATTTTTTTACATTTTTTAAGGAAAAATCATGCTTAACATTTGCAAAACATATTTTAAAATTTCATATTACCTTATGTAATTCTGTCTTCTCATTTTGGTTAACTTTCTCTGTGTCTGTGAACTTGGGTGAGACAGTTACCTATCCTAGTCATGAAGGGGTGTCGTTCTATGAGTGCATCCCTAGGCAGTCTGCCTGTGCCCAGTGGGGGAACTGCTAGATCTGAAGTGAGCACAGTCACATTTTCCCTCAAGGTGTGTCTGCAGCTACCACCTTGGGGGTAGGTAGGGCTGGAGAAGAAGGGGCTAGAGCCAGAATCAGGTGTGAGCTGAGGCTTCTCCTGTGTTCAGTGTCGGTCACTACCCTATAGGGTGCAGTATTGAGGCCCAGAGCAGAAGCCCTGAGTGTTAGGTCTGAGCTGGTTCTATTCCCTCTAAGTGTGCACACTCTCCTTGGCACCTGCAGCCTCCGTGCTGGTGGAGGACAGCACCTGAGCAATAGGGGCTAGAGTAGGTGCCCAGTGAGGGCTGGGGTGTGCACTGAGGTGATCACAGGTAATGGGCAAAAGCCCAGGCATATTTCATTCTGCTTCCTCCTTGCTGTTACTGGTAGTAAATAAGTGTGTTTGTGTTCTTCAGGATCAGAGTTTAGGTTTCTTACAGTCCTCTGATAAGTCCCACTGGTTTTCAAACCAGCTAAGGGGACTTGTCCTCCCAATTTTGGATTCCAGGGCTAGGGTGTCCAATATGTGGCTCAAACCCCTCAATCCCCAGGGAGGATCTCCTCTTCTGTGTCCCCTGCCAGGGGTGTGGGCCACAACCCAATTGCTTTTCCCTTCCTACCTGACTCTGTGTGGATCTTTCTTTATAGCCTTGGCTGTAGAAGGGCCTTTCTGCCAGTCTCCAGGTTGTTTTCAGTGACAGTTGTTCCACACGTAGATGTATTTTTGATGTTTTCATGGGTGAGGTCAGCTCGGAGTCCTCCTACTCTGCCATCTTGATCTCCCTCCTCTAGTTTTGCGTATATTTTATTTGAGGTTTGTATCATTTGGGGATTGGCCATGAACATGAAATACTTTATGTATTTTTGGAATAAAGCTCTAAGAATACATGAGATAAAAAGAGATTGCATGTAGGTAAAGAAGACATCTGTGTTAGACATGGGGATGAGTTGCCCCGGCCCCCCTTAAGAGTTTGGAAGTGCTGTCAGTACACAGCCTCCATCTGAAAGCTACTTCAGATTGTGCCTCAGCTGCCCTATTTGGGCCTTCCACATCCAATGACCGCTGGTCTGTTCTATTTCAGCTCAATTCAGGGCAACTCTGACTCTGCTTCCAGTGGAGTCCACTGAGGCTGCCATAACTCTGCACTGCAGCCCCACTTCTCCCACTTCCCAGTCCTTCTGTTTTTCTCTTCCTTCCACAGATGTTGATCTCTAATAAATATTTTACATGCTTAACTCCACCTCAGTGTCATTTTTTTCAGAGAACTGAACCTGCAATAACATCCAAGAATTAAACATTGAAATGCCTCTGGTAATTAGAGGTTAGGAATTTTAGGGCAAACCAGAAAAGAAGACAGCCAGGGAAGTGGGGGAAATCCAGAAAGATAGCTCCTTATAAGCTAAAAGATGATGGTCATGCAAAAGGTGGGGACATATCACCCGTGTCAAAAGTTGCTGATAGAAGTGATGAAGAAGCAGGAGTGATCTCTGGGTTTAGTACCATCAGTGATGACTTTCACAAGAGCAGTTTCAGTGGGAGAGCAGGGCCAAAGACTGGAAGAGTTTACAAGCAGAATGTGAGGAGTTTAGAGAGGGTTTTTTGGTTTGTTTCTGGTTTTTTTGCTTTTTTTAAAATTGTTGTTCAGAGGGAAAACGAATAATTTTACATGTTGATTGGAAAGAACCAATGGAGAGAGAAAAAATGAGGTAAAAATAGGTAAAGCAATCTAGTGCAGAAGTGGAAGGTTGGATTCAATTAGAAAAATAGATCGGTAATCTATAATAGAGGAGGCAAAGCAGAATATGGGTGAGTAGATGCTTATGTATAGGGAAAGCATTAAAAACAGATAAACATTAAATATAATTCATACAGCATAGCCAAAGGGGAGATATTCAAGGACTTTTCAACTCCTTTCTTTTATAGCCTCCACCTCCTTCTCTGATGAATTTATGATAGATCATTTCAAAGCCCATTAAAATACCCACTTCTCAGCTCCCTTATTTAAACACTTAGAAATGTGGCCGTGGTACTTTTTTGTCTCTGATTACTTATTTTTGTTAAAATGCATTTTCTGTTCTGCCATCTACCTTATCTACCTTTCTTTCCTATCCTCAATTCCTTATTCTATTAACATATCAGCAACTTACGGAGACAGATATAATTTAAAGTATAATTTTGCCCCTCTTCACCCCCAGCTTCCCCTGCTCCTAGACAGCTCTAAAAATATTGATCAATTGCTTTGAATAGTCTTCCTCCACTACTACTTCCTTTTACTACTTGGAAACCTTCCTTACTTCCTTCAAGTATTTGCTTAAGTTTAGTCTTTGATAATGCTTACACTGACCAACCTATTTAATCCTGCACATCTCCCTTGTTTCTCACCCTATTCCCCAATACTTTTTTTCTTTCTTTTACCATGTTATTATATGCTGTATATTTTGCTTATTTATTATGTTTACTATGTACTCTTTTTCTCTCCCACCATGAGGTAAGCCCCGTAAAGGCAGGGTTCTATTTTGTTCATTGATGATTCCAAAAAGCCTAAAACAGTACTAGGATAAGAGTAGGTGCTCAATAAAATGAGTTAATAAATGCATTTATAATTGCTATGCATTTATAGCAGAACTTCCCTCCTCAGCTTTTCCAGATTTACTTAGGAAGATATATAAGCTCATCTTCTTCTGTAATTCAATAGACATGTAATATATGTTTAATATTACTTTAAAGTAAAAACCAATCATCAATAACACTTAAGTAATTCAAGAAATACTTATTGTACAAATAAAGAAATATTTATGGATCAAATGGTGCTATGTGTTCCGTGGCACATAATGGTAGCTTACTCCCTGCTTTCAGTTTATAGTTGACTATTAACAAATGACAATGAAAAAACATGTCCTACCTGATGACAGTTTTAATGAATTGGTAGTGACTACTCAGTAACTGTGCTGAACTGAGACATAAGTCAATTAGCTTTGCCCTCTAAGCCTCTGTGAGAGGAGTGTGGCCTCATGAGTGCCGTGTGAGTACTATCTCTGAACTAGGCTGTAAGGTATATGAAGTTAGAGACCACCTTTATTTGGTCCACCATTCTATTCTCAGAAACTAGCATATAAGTAGTGTTTAATAATTACGTTGAATAAATAAATACCACTTATAATGCCATGAATTGGTGTAACAGGATATTAGAACAAAACTATTTTTACCTCCTTTTTTTCACTGAGGAACTGGTATCATAGATATATTACACTAAAGCACAAATTAGACAGATTTCCATCTGCAGAATTTTCAGAGAAAAAGATCAAAACAAAACATGACTCTTTAACCTTCTCACCCATTTCAAGAAGTAGAAATGGGTGAGAGTGGGAAATGAGAGGAAAAGAATATTTCATGAGAGGCCTATCTCTGAAAAGATATGTACTCTGAAGAACCATGCTACGTGTTTGTAGAGGGGGAGGGATATATCTCTTTTGGCAGAATTATCATGAAGGGACTCCTGGGAGACCACTTGGAAAGAGTGAAAAGTTCAGGAAAACGGTGAAAGAGAGATCCCTCAAACTGAACCACCAGTCATTCACTCCACAAAGACTTACATTGCTGGAATCCCTGATTGTTTCATGGCACTTACACGGCTCCTTATAAAGTTCCAACTGTCTCTATCTCTTAGCGTATGTCTGATTCTTGAAACACTCATAAGTATTTTGTTTCCATAGAATTAGGATATGCATGGTCTCCACGCAGCATCATTTTCCTGACTTTTTGAGCAAGTCAATAAATCAACTATCTCATGGCCTCTATATCCCCTAAGTGGAAATCAGATCTCCTATATAAGTAGCTTTAACAAAGGTGAAAGAATGACCTATCTCTGCATGAAAAGATCATTAAGACTTAAAGTATTATTTTAACATTTGAATGTGTAATTGATGAAAATGTGTCTAGATAATTTTGAATTAATTTAGCATTTCAATAATCATAGGCATTATTGTGCCTGTTACTCTTAAGAACACTTATACACAGAGAGTGCTCTTCTGTTAGTTTGGTTAATCAGCATTAACAAAGGTGAAGTAGGCATCACTGTCTGAAAGTCAACTGAGCATTAATCATTGGATTTTAGACATTCTAACAAGTTGATCCTCAGCGAGGACTAAGGAGATTACATGCTATAGGATGATGATCTCTGTATCACTTACTCTTAGACAATATGTGATGTAGAAGACTGAACAGCAATATAGTTAGTCCAAAATTTAAATTATTTTTTAACCAAATTTTTAATATAAGATCATTTTCTTATAATATGGTTCTCATCTTAAAGTTAAGGAAAATCTTTATTAATTAAAGCCTTGGCTGTGGGTTTCTGTTAATCAAAGTTTTACTGTATCTTCTTTCTAAATTCACCTTTGATGTTAATTAGAAATTTAATTTTTAATTCTCGTACCTTTGTGACTATAACTTTCCTCCTTAGATATTGATGCACTTTCAATTTTTAAGATATATCATTAAAAGATCATAAGCTGCAAAATATTATTCCTGATGTGGGAAAATCTTAATGAAGGAAGGAAAACTTAAAGTAATATATTATAGTTATTAGTTAATAAATAATTTGATTATAAGCCAATCTTAAAATAAATAATAAAATATATTTTTTTGTTATACTTTTTATACTTAATTCTCTTGTATAATTTATCATATTAATTTTAACTTTTCAAAATGTGCTCAGAATTTTTTACTAAATGTCTTTTCTGGTGCATCTTTGAAAAGACTCATTTGAAATTCAAACACCAAACTCTGGCCATCAGTTGATTAAAGAGAATAGAGACCATGAAGTAAGTCAGATTATTCTGTCCCTTTATTCTCTGTTCATCCATGTACTCCTTGAGATTTAGTTTTTCATAATTATTCTCTGGAAGGGAAACTACTGACACATTGTCTTTGTCTAACTGATGGCATATTTTCTACTGTAATAAACAACATATTTGGCCCATTTACTTCTATAGGAAGAATTATATTTTCCAGTGACTTTGGCATAACTTAGTGAATTTCTTAGATGACCAGATAAAAAGCTTCTCTATGTGTAGGGCAAATGCACTGAAATCCCAGGAAATGCCTCATGTAAGCTACAAAATTGTTCAGAAATCAAGCTGCAGCATTTTAGTTCTGATTGGCCACTGACTTGCTCTCTGACTTTGAGCATGTATTCAACTTCTCTGAGACTGTCACATCCAACCAATGGGTGTAGAAATTCAATCTACCTATTTGATAGAGTTGCTATAAGCACTTTTAAATTTTATCAGTTTTTAAAATTTGATGTAGGTTTTTCTCTGTTAATCATTTAACTGATTTCTATAGCGAAAGCCTTTACCAGAAACCATCCTGGTCAGTTAGTGTCAGGGTTGCTAGACAGCAAAAGAACTTGGCTTTTGGGTTTTTTGTTGTTTTTTTTGTTTGTGTTTTGTTTGTTTGTTTTTTCTAGCAAGAATAGAGAACCAAAAAACTATCAATAAATAAAACGAAGCAAAATTATAGAGATCAACTCTGACAGATTTAAATGTGTAGCTTTTATATTTTTCAGGTATCTGGATATCACCCTGTATTACAACAGTGGATTTGTCAGCTACTGTGAGCCACAATGAAATTGTGACTCTACTTTTTAGTCAAGAGGTTGATCATCCCTGTAAGAACTAAAAATTTGAGAAATTGAGGGTCAGTGTAGTACTCACCGCGTGAAGAAATAAAATGAAGGTGAAAATATAAGCTAGGTCAAAAAATAAAATAAGAGGGGGAAATTAGATTTCTACTATTTTCCTAATTCATTTTTAGAAGTTGCACAGGTGTAGAGTAGGGGTAGATAGGATCACCTTAAATGTATCTCAGTAAAAAGCACTTAGGAAAACTTACACAATTTAATAATGAATAGAATAAGAATCATAAAATGAATTTTTGCCAGAAGAACTTAGCTCAGAAACTCAGAGATTCTGCATTAGTCAAATGCATGATTTATGCTTAGAGTTCTATGTTGTTTCTATAAAAATGACAAATCTTTAACTGTATAACAAAATTTCTCCTGTGCAAAGCAAAATATTAATTTGTAATAATGTTCTTTTTTTCTGTGAAGTAAATATAAGAGTCAAAAGCTAGGGTTTTCAAAGAATCCTTAAATTAGTAGGGTATAATAAATATATCAAAAAAGAAATGATAAAAGATTAAAAAAGAAATAGAAAATTTCAATAGAAACTGTCTTCTTAACACTAACAATCAAACTAATTATCAAGTTAACCAATACCTACAATTTTACCAAATTTCTTAAAAGAAAAATGTTATGCCTTTGACATCATCATGGAAATAAGTTTGGGAAGCAATAGTCATTTCAGAAACCAAAATGCAATATTAATTTTTTTAAAAATTGAAGTATAGTTGATTTACAATGTTGTGTTAGTTTCAGGTGTACAGGAAAGTGATTCATATATATATATTCTTTTTCAGATTCTTTTCCATTATAGGTTATTACAAGATATTAAATATAATTCCCTGTGCTATACAGTAGGACCTTGTTGTTTATCTGTTTTATGTATAGTAGTATGTATCTGTTAAACTCAAACTCCTAATCTATCCCTTCCTCCCCCACCTTTTCCCTTTTGGTAACCATAAGTTTGTTTTCTATGTCTGTGAGTCTATTTCAGTTTTATAAATAAGTTCATTTGTATCATTTTTTTTAGATTCCACATAAAAGTGATATGATATTTGTCTTTCTCTGTCTGACCTACTTCACTCAGTAAGATAATCTCTAGGTCCATCCATGTTGCTGCAAATGGCATTATTTCATTCTTTTTTTATGGCTGAGTAATATTCCATTGTGTCTGTGTGTGTGTGTGTGTGTGTGTGTGTGTGTGTGTATTACATCTTCTTTATCTATTTAGGTTCCTTCCATGACTTGGCTATTATAAATAGTGCTGCTATGAACATTGGGGTGCATGTATCTTTTCAAATTAGTTTTTTCTATTCCAGATATATGTCCAGGAGTGGGATTGCTGGATCATATGGTTACTCTATTTTTAGTTTTTTAAGGAACCTCCCTATTGCTCTCCATAGTGGCTGCACCAATTTACATTCCCACCAACAGCGCAAGAGGGTTACCTTTTCTCCATATCCTCTCCAACATTTATTATTTGTAGACTTTAATGATACCCATTCTGACAGGTGTGAGGTGATACCTCACTGTAGTTTTGATTTGCATTTCTTTTTTTTTTAAATACAACTTTATTAGAGTATAATTGCTTCACAATGCTGTGTTAGTTTCTGTTGTACAAGGTGAATCAGCCATATGCATACATATATCCTCATATCCCCTCCTTCTTAAGCCTCCCTCCCACCCTCCCTATCCCGCCCCTATAGGTTGTTGCAAAGCACCGAGCTGATCTCCCTGTGCTATGCTGCTGCTTCCCACTAGCTATCTATTTTACATTTGGTAGTGTATATATGTCAGTGCTACTCTCTCACTTCGTCCCAGCTTACCCTTCCCCCTCCCCATGTCCTCAAGTCCATTCTCTACGTCTGCGTCTTTATTCCTGTCCTGCCCCTGGGTTATTCAGAACCATTTTTTTTTTTTTTTTAGATCCCATATATATGTGTTAGCATACGGTATTTGTTTTTCTCTTTCTGACTTACTTCACTTTCATTCATTCACTTCACTTTCTTTCTGACTTACTTTACTTTCATTTCTTTTTATGGCTGAGTAATATTCCATTGTATATATGTGCCACATCTTCTTTATCCATTCATCTGTCGATGGACACTTAGGTTGCTTCCATGTCCTGGCTATTGTAAATAGTGCTGCAGTGAACATTGTGGTACATGACTCTTTTTGAATTATGGTTTTCTCAGGGTATATGGCCAGTAGTGGGATTGCTGGGTCATATGGTAGTTCTATTTTTAGTTTTTTAAGGAACCTCCATACTGTTCTCCATAAGGGTTGTATCAATTTACATTCCCACCAGCAGTGCAGGAGGGTCCCCTTTTCACCACACCCTTTCCAGCATTTATTGTTTCTAGATTTTTTGATAATGACCATTCTGATCAGTGAGCATCTTTTTATATGACTGTTGGTCATCTGTATGCCTCCTTGGGAGAGATGTCTATTTAGGTCTTCTGCCCATTTTTTGATTGGATTGTTTGTTTTCTGATATTGAGCTGTATGAACTGTTTGTATATTTTGGAAATTAATCCCTTGTCAGTCACATCACTTGCAAATATTTTCTCCCATTTTGTAGGTTCTCTTCTTATTTTGTTTATGGTTTCCTTTGTTGTGCAAAATCTTTTAAATTTAATTAGGTCCCATTTGTTTATTTTTACTTTTTTTTCCATTACTTTGGAAGACTGATTCAAAACAATATTACTGCAATTTATGTCAAAGAGTGTTCTGCCTATGTTTTCCTCTATGGGTTTTATAGTGTCTGGTCTTAAATTTAGGTCTTTAATCCATTTTGAGTATATCTTTGTATATGGTGTTAGAGAATATTCTAATTTCATTCTTTTATCTGTAGCTGTACTTCAATAAGTCCCAGCAGTACTTGTTGAAGAAACTGTCTTTTCTCCATTGTATATTCTTGCCTCCTTTGTAATAGATTAATTGACCATAAGTTCGTGGGTTTATTTCTGGGCTTTGTATCCTGTTCCGTTGATCAATGTGTCTGTTTTTGTGCCAGTACCATACTGCTTTGATTACTGTAGCTTTGTAGTATAGTCTGAAGTCAGGCAGCCTGATTACTCCAGCTCCATTCTTCTTTCTCAAGTTTGTTTTGGCTATTCAGGGTCTTTTATGTTTCCATACAAATTGTAAAATTGTTTGTTCTAGTTCTGTGAAAAATGCCATTGGTAATTTGATAGGTATTGCATTGAATCTGTAGATTGCCTTGGGTAGTATGGTCATTTTAACAATATTGATTCTTCCAATTCAAGAACATGGTATATATTTCCATCTGTTTGTGTAGTCTTCAGTTTCTTTCCTCAGCATCTTATAGTTTCTGGAGTACAGGTCTTTTGCCTCGTTAGGTAGTACAGGTCTTTTGCCTCCTAGGTATTTTATTCTTTTTGATGTGATGGTAAATAGGATTGTTTCCTTAATTTCTCTTTCTGATAGTTCATTGTTAGTGTATAGGAATGCAACATATTTCTCTATATTAATTTTGTATCCTGCAACTTTACCAAATTCATTGATGATCTCTAGTAGTTTTCCTGTGGTGTCTTTAGGATTTTCTGTGTATAGTATCATATCATCTAACAGTGACAGTTTTACTTCTTCCTTTTCAATTTGGATTCTTCTTATTTCTTTTTTTTCTCTGATTGCTGTGGGTAGGACTTCCAAAGCTATGTTGAATAAAAGTGGTGAGGATGGACATCCTTGTCCTGATCTTAGAGGGAATGCTTTCAGCTTTTCACTGTTGAGTATGATGTTAGCTGTGGGTTTGTCATAATATGGCTTTATTATGTTGAAGTATGTTTCCTTTATGCCCACATTCTGGAGAGTTTTTATCATAATTGGATGTTGAATTTTATCAAAAGCTTTTTCTGCACCTATTGAGCTGATCATATGTTTTTTTATTCTTCAAGTTGTTAATGTGGTGTATCACATTTATTAATTTGCAAATATTGAAAAAATCTCTCATCCCTGGGATAAATCTGACTTGGTCATGGTGTATGGTCCTTTTAATGTATTGTTTCATTCAGTTTGCTAATATTTTGTTGGGAATTTTTGTGTATACATTCATCAGTGATATCAGCCTGTAATCTTCCAGGCCAGTTTAACCAATACGAATACCTAAAATTTCAACAAGTTTCTTAAAAGAAAAATATTATGCCTTTGATATCACTGTGCACATAGCTTCAGGAAGCAGTAGTCATTTCAAAAACAAAAATGTAATGTTGAGATTTCAATTCCACTATTTAAAAATGGCATACCCTACATATACATGTATACATATGTATCTATACATATATATAGTGAAAAAATGAATAGAATGAAAGATTACTCTTAAATTAAGTAATCTGACTACTGAGAAAAATCTGTAATCAGATTTAAATATTAACTTTAAACTCACATACAGTGAATCAATATATTTTTCAAGTTGTCACTCAACCAATATTCAAACATTTTTAATGATTCTATATTTAAGACTACTCATTTTATCTTGAATTGAGTCTGAATGTTAGTAAGTCAAATTGATGGTTAATTTTTTTTCAATCTGAAAAATGTGAATGTACTCAAATAGCCTAATAGCAATTCATTGGTAACTGAGTGAATCCATATAAATAGTTCAACACATAAGTAGTGTTTAAACATTAGTTATTGTGAGAAATGATCTAGGTTATAGGGGATCAAGAAGAAGAACATGAATTTTCAATTTTATATGATTCACAGATTATTAACTGTCACTTTAAAAGCACTCCAGGTTTTGAGCAAAACAACATTTAGCACCACCCCAGTGCCAGTTCCAGCTGTATCTGCATTCTAGACAGATTGGGGGTGTGTCAACAGTGCTTAATGTTCAGCTGTTCACCGTAGCCCCGCTGCCAAGATGAAGGGTCGTCAGTCACACACGGCATCTCTGCACCATTTGCTAATATACATGGGCAATAAGTAATACAATGTTTGTATCTAAGGCTAGAAAAAAATGTAAAAATACTTTTACTCTTGAATGAAGTTTATATGACTTGAATTTGATCTTATCATCAAAATTTTAGTTCAAGAACTAAAAAGGCTGTATCTCCATGTAAGCATAATGAAATTGTTCACTATGCTTGCTTCATTTCTTTTACACAGGAATTAACATTTACTATTTATTGTCCTTTATGTTTTATACACTAGGTTGATTCAACAATTGATGAATTACTCTTATTCAGGAAAAAAACAGTAGAATGTGGATACCTTTAGGTTTAATTCTGTCCTTTTTTCCCATTACTTTGTTTTTCTTCTAAGCTAATTAACTTTAATCCTTATTTTATATAACAATATCTTCAGAAGACAAAACTTGAAATAACAATATATCCTAAACATCTGCTAGGGAATCTATTGTAGCTTGGGAACTGGGCAGTATATAGGAGTATTTGTCTCATTCCTGAAAATGACTCCATAGAATAGTACCTGCACCCCTACCCACCTTTCCCAGCAAATTGTTATAACCTCAATTTCAGTTTTCTAGAAGATATCGTCTCTAATGACAAACTGTTTCCTGCATACAAGTTCAGTAAAAACATTGTTGTACCAAGTTTTAATGTCCTGGTAGAAAGCTGCTCACTTTTGACTTTCAAGCAACACTTTAAAAAAGAATTAAGTCAGCCAACGTATGTAATTTTCTTTTACTGTTTCCATCTCTTCCATAATATACCTATTAGAATTTTGCAGGCTAGCATAGGGTTGTGTCCAGTTGAACTCAGACAATAAAGGAATAAAAATGAGCTATTATTTAATATTCCTAATAAATATATATGTGGAAAAATGACCTTTGATATACAGCTCTTTATAAGATGGAAGAAATCATCATTTTCTATTATTAGATTAACATTAAAAGAATATTCCATGCCACCAAAAATAATTATTCCAGTGGATATTCATGAAATTATTTAAACAGAGAGAGCCAATTAAATGTACAGTTAAATATGGAGCTTATGTCCCATATTTAGAAAATAAAATATATCAAAATTTTATTTATTTCATAGATGAAGACAAGAGATGGTGAAGAGTGACTAAGTAATTTTGATAAATTTTCTCAACTGGAGAATATTTCAAGTTGTGATTTAACTCACTGAATCATGAAATGACTCATAGTTAAGTTACTGGAGTTTTGTTGATTAATGAGCTACTATTTGTATGGTAAAATGAAAAATTAATAGGGAGAGACAGATTGTTATATGAGCTAAGCAAATCTAATCCAGTCCTGAACATTAGATGAAAAGATAGAATTAATCAAATAACAAATTATTTTACAAAAGAATCGTATCTGTGTCTTTCATATAAGCCAATAAACAATTTTTACATAACTGAAAAAAATACTGTTTCACTAGTTTTTTTACAAAGGCCAACTTGGATTTGCTATCATGGCAAAAAATCTTCAAGGTTATTTTCTACCAGTCTACGACCCACTGGTTTCCGTTCTATCTGAGGTTTCATGGTTGTGACTGACATGTAATTGAGTGTTTGACTATCAGTTCACATACTGGGTTTGGTGATCTGTGCGTGATGTTTTCAGTATACTTGAGATAAAGTATTATTTTTCTGTGCTCAGATTCATTGTTTTTAGAGTAGAACAACTGTGGTGGGGATAGTCAGGGCATCTGTGGATTTTGAAAAGTGTCATTGGAAACTAAATTACATGGAAACATTAGTTCCTGTGAAAGTTTATGTTTCTTAGAGTCTCTGTACACAGCTATGATTTTCTCTTCTTATACCTTATGGGGCATCTTTTTTTTTTTTTTTTAATCTATGCTACTGCTACTTGTGATATTTCAGAGAAATGCTTTTGAATTTTGGAGTAAAGAATATTGGTATAGCTTGATTAAAATGAAATATTAAATCTTTCTTTTCAAACCTTTGCTGTAAACCAAGAGAAAGGCAGTGTTTGCTATTAAAACTCAGATGATTAGAAGATATTTATACTATTTATTCTGCCTCCTGTGTGCATGTATGTGTGTGTGTGTGCATGTGTGTGTGTTTGGACACTGTAAGTTCATATATTCAGAGCTTCTCTTGCTCAGTCATTAAAAAGAATATATTCTATTTCCGTTTAATTGGTGAAATGTAAAAAAGAATCAGACAAAACTATTTTTCCTTCTTTCAAAATACCCAACAATTACATTTTTAAGTATGGAAACTTCCAGTATATTATAAACATTTCTGATCTTAATAAAGGACTGAGTGTCCTATTTCATATACGCATTCTCTTTGATCCATCTTTTTATTTTTATTTATTTATTTTTCACATCTTTATTGGAGTATAGTTGCTTTGCAATGGTGTGTTAGTTTCTGCTTTATAACAAAGTGAATCAGTTATACATATACATATGTTCCCATATCTCTCCCCTCTTGCATCTCCCTCCCTCCCACCCTCCCTATCCCACCCCTCTAGGTGGTCACAAACCACCGAGCTGATCTCCCTGTGCTATGCGGCTGCTTCCCACTAGCTATCTATTTTACATTTGGTAGTGTATATATGTCCATGCCACTCTTTCAGTTTGTCTCAGCTTACCCTTCCCCCTCCCCATATCCTCAAGTCCATTCTCTACTAGGTCTGTGTCTTTATTCCTGTCTTGCCACTAGGTTCTTCATGACCATTTTCTTTTTTTTCTTAGATTCCATATATATGTGTTAGCATACGGTATTTGTTCTTCTCTTTCTGACTTACTTCACTCTGGATGACAGACTCTAGGTCCATCCACCTCGCTGCAAATAACTCAATTTCGTTTCTTTTTATGTCTGAGTAATATTCCATTGTATATATGTACCACATCTTCTTTATCCATTCATCTGATGATGGACATTTAGGTTGCTTCCATGTCCTGGCTATTGTAAATAGAGCTGCAATGAACATTTTGGTACATGTCTCTTTTTGAATTATGGTTTTCTCAGGGTATATGCCCAGTAGTGGGATTGCTGGGTCGTATGGTAGTTCTATTTTTAGTTTTCTAAGGAACTTCCATACTGTTCTCCATAGTGGCTGTATCAATTTACATTCCCACCAACAGTGCAAGAGTGTTCCCTCTTCTCCACACCCTCTCCACCATTTATTGTTTGTAGATTTTTTGATGGTGGCCATTCTGACTGGTGTGATATGATATTTGATTGTAGTTTTGATTTGCATTTCACTAATGATTAATGATGTTGAGCATTCTTTCATGTGTCTGTTGTCAATCTGTATATCTTCTTTGGAGAAATGTCTATTTAGGTCTTCTGCCCATTTTCGGATTGGGTTGTTTGTTTTTTTAATATTGAGCTGCATGAGCTGCTTGTATATTTTGGAGATTAATCCTTTGTCAGTTGCTTCATTTGCAAATATTTTCTCCCATTCTGAGTGTTGTCTTTTCGTCTTGTTTATGGTTTCCTTTGCTGTGCAAAAGCTTTTAAGTTTCATTAGGTGCCATTTGTTTATTTTAGTTTTTATGTCCATTTCTCTAGGATGTGTGTCAAAAAGGATCTTGCTGTGATTTATGGCATAGAGTGTTCTGCCTATGTTTTCCTCTAAGAGTTTGAAAGTGTCTGGCCTTACATTTAGGTCTTTAATCCATTTTGAGTTTATTTTTGTGTATGGTGTGAGGGAGTGTTCTAATTTCATACTTTTACATGTAACTGTCCAGTTTTCCCAGAACCACTTATTGAAGAGGCTGTCTTTTCTCCACTGTATATTCTTGCCTCCTTTATCAAAGATAAGGTGACCATATGTGCCTGGGTTTATCTCTGGGCTTTCTATCCTGTTCCATTGATTGATATTTCTGTTTTTGTGCCAGTACCATACTGTCTTGATTACTGTAGCTTTGTAGTATAGTCTGAAGTCAGGGAGCCTGATTCCTCCAACTCCGTTTTTCTTTCTCAAGATTGCTTCGGCTATTCAGGGTCTTTTGTGTTTCCATACAGATTGTGAAATTTTTTGTTCTAGTTGTGTGAAAAACGCCAGTGGTAGTTTGATAGGGATTGCATTGAATCTGTAGATTGCTTTGGTTAGTACAGTTATTTTCACACTGTTGATTCTCCCAATCCAAGAACATGGTATATCTCTCCATCTATTTATATCATCTTTAATTTCTTTCATCAGTGTCTTATAGTTTTCTGCATACAGGTCTTTTGTCTCCCTAGGTAGGTTTATACCTAGGTATTTTATTCTTTTTGTTGCAATGGTAAATGGGAGTGTTTCCTTAATTTCTCTTTCAGATTTTTCATCATTAGTGTATAGGAATGCTAGAGACTTCTGTGCAATAATTTTGTATCCTTCTACTTTACCAAATTCATTGATTAGCTCTAGTAGCTTTCTGTTAGCATCTTTAGGATTCTCTATGTATACTATCATGTCATCTGCAAACAGTGACAGCTTTACTTCTTCTTTTCCGATTTGTATTCCTTTTATTTCTTTTTCTTCTCTGATTGCTGTGGCTAAAACTTCCAAAACTATGTTGAATAATAGTGGTGAGAGGGGGCAACGTTGTCTTCTTCCTGATCTTAGTGGAAATGGTTTCAGTTTTTCACCACTGAGAACGATGTTGGCTGTGGGTTTGTCACATATGGCCTTTATTATGTTGAGGTAAGTTCCCTCTATGGCTACTTTCTGGAGGGTTTTTATCATAAATGGGTTTTGAATTTTGTCAAAAGCTTTTTCTGCATCTATTGAGATGATCATATTGTTTTTCTCCTTCAATTTGTTAATATGGTGTATGACATTGATTGATTTGCGTATATTGAAGAATCCTTGCATTCCTGGGATAAACCCCACTTGATCATGGTGTATGATCCTTTTAATGTGCTGTTGGATTCTATTTGCTAGTATTTTGTTGAGGATTATTGCATCTGTGCTCATCAATGATACTGGCCTGTAGTTTTCTTTCTTTGTAACATCTTTGTCTGGTTTTGGTATCAGGGTGATGGTGACCTCGTAGAATGAGTTTGGGAGTATTCCCCCCTCTGCTATATTTTGGAAGAGTTTGAGAAGGATATGTGTTAGCTCTTCTCTAAATGTTTAATATAATTCTCCTATGAAGCCATCTGGTCCTGAGCTTTTGTTTGTTGGAAGATTTTTAATCACAGTTTCAATTTCAGTGCTTGTGATTGGTCTGTTCATGTTTTCTCTTTCTTCCTGGTTCAGTCTCGGAAGGTTGTACATTTCTAAGAATCTGTCCATTTCTTCCAGGTTGTCCATTTTATTGGCATAGAGTTGCTTGTAGTAATCTCTCATGGTCCTTTGTATTTCTGCAGTGTGAGTTGTTACTTCTCCTTTTTCATTTCTAACTCTATTGATTTGAATCTTCTCCCTTTATTTCTTGATGAGTCTGGCTAATGGTTTATCAATTTTGTTTATCTTCTCAAAGAACCAGCTTTTAGTTTTAGTGATCTTTGCTGTCGTTTCCTTCATTTCTTTTTCATTTATTTCTGATCTGATCTTTATGATTTCTTTCCTTCTGCTAGCTTTGGGGTTTTTTTGTTCTTCTTTCTCTAATTGCTTTAGGTGTAAGGTTGAGTTGTTTATTTGAGTTGTTTTTTGTTTCTTAAGGTAGGATTGTATTTCTATAAACTTCCCTCTTAGCACTGCTTTTGCTGCATCCCATAGGTTTTGGGTCGTCGTGTTTTCATTGTCATTTGTTTCTAGGTATTTTTTGATTTCCTCTTTGATTTCTTCAGTGATCTCTTGGTTATTAAGTAGTGTATTGTTTAGCCTCCATGTGTTTGTAATTTTTACAGATTTTTTCCTGTAATTGATATCTAGTCTCATACGTTTGTGGTCGGAAAATATACTTGATACGATTTCAGTTTTCTTAAATTTACCAAGGCTTGATTTGTGACCCAAGATATGATCTATCCTGGAGAATGTTCCATGAGCACTTGAGAAGAATGTGTATTGTGTTGTTTTTGGGTGGAATGTCCTATAAATATCAATTAAGCCCATCTTGTTTAAAGTATCATTTAAACTTGTGTTTCCTTATTTATTTTCATTTTGGATGATCTGTCCATTGGTGAAAGTGGGGTGTTAAAGTCCCCTACTATGATTGTGTTACTGTCGATTTCCCCTTTTATGGCTGTTAGTATTTGCCTTATGTATTGAGGGTCTCCTTTGTTGGGTGCATAAATATTTACAATTGTTATATCTTCTTCTTGGATCGATCCCTTGAGCATTATGTAGTGTCCTTCTTTGTCACTTGTAATAGTCTTTATTTTAAAGTCTATTTAGTCTGCTATGAGAATTGCTACTCCAGCTTTCTATTGATTTCCATTTGCATGGGATACCTTTTTCCACCCCCTCACTTTCAGTCTGTATGTGTCCCTAGGTCTGAAGTGGGTCTCTTGTAGACAGCATATATACGGGTCTTGTTTTTGTAACCATTCAGCCAGTCTATGTCTTTTGGTTGGAGTATTTAATCCATTTAGATTTAAGGCAGTTATCGATATGTATGTTCCTATTACCATTTTCTTAATTGTTTTGGGTTTGTTATTGTAGGTCTTTTCCTTCTCTTGTGTTTCCTGCCTAGAGAAGTTCCTTTAACATTTGTTGTAAAGCAGATTTGGTGGTGCTGAATTCTCTTAGCTTTTGCTTGTCTGTAAAGCTTTTTTTTTTTTTTTTATATGAAAGCTTCTTTCTTTTTTATTTATTTATTTATCTATTTTTGGCTGTGTTGGGTCTTCGTTTTTGTGTGAGGGCTTTCTCTAGTTGCGGCAAGCGGGAGCCACTCTTCACTGCAGTGCACGGGCCTCTCACTGTCGTGGCCTCTCTTGTTGCGGAGCACAAGCTCCCGACGCGCAGGCTCAACAGTTGTGGCTCACGGGCCTAGTTGCTCCACGGCATGTGGGATCTTCCCAGACTAGGGCACGAACCCGTGTCTCCTGCATTAGCAGGCAGATTCTCAACCACTGTGCCATCAGGGCAGCTCCTGTAAAGCTTTTAATTGCTCCATCAAATCTGAATGAGATCCTTGCTGGGTAGAGTAATCTTGGTTGTAGGTTTTTCTCCTTCATCACTTTAAATATGTCCTGCCACTCCCTTCTGGCTTGCAGAGTTTTTGCTGAAAGATCAGCTGTTAACCTTATGGGGATTCCCTTGTGTGTCATTTGTTGTTTTTCCTTTGCTGCTTTTAATATTTTTTCTTTGCATTTAATTTTTGATAGTTTGATTAATATGTGTCTTGGCGTGTTTCTCCTTGGATTTATCCTGTATGGGACCCTCTGTGCTTCCTGGACTTTATTAACTATTTCCTTTCCCGTATTAGGGAAGTTTTCAACTATAATCTCTTCAAATATTTTCTCAGTCCCTTTCTTTTTCTCTTCTTCTTCTGGGACCCCTGTAATTCGAATGTTGGTGCATTTAATGTTGTCCCAGAAGTCTCTGAGACTGTCCTCAATTCTTTTCATTCTTTTTTCTTTATTCTGCTCTGCAGTAGTTATTTCCACTATTTTATCTTCCAGGTCACTTATCCATTGTTCTGCCTCAGTTATTCTGCTATTGATCCCTTCTAGAGAATTTTTAATTTCATTTATTGTGTTGTTCATCACTGTATTTTGCACTTTAGTTCTTCTAGGTCCTTGTTAAACGTTTCTTGTATTTTCTCTATTCTATTTCTAAGATTTTGGATCATCTTTACTATCATTATTCTGAATTCTTTTTCAGGTAGACTGCCTATTTCCTCTTCATTTGTTAGGTCTGGTGGGTGTTTGCCTTGCTCCTTCATCTGCTGTGTGTTTTTCTGTCTTCTCATTTTTCTTAACTTACTGTGTTTGGGGTCTCCTTTTCGCAGGCTGCAGGTTCATAGTTCCCATTGTTTTTGGTGTCTGCCCCTAGTGGCTAAGGTTGGTTCAGTGGGTTGTGTAGGCTTCCTGGTGGAGGGGACTGGTGCCTGTGTTCTGGTGGATGAGGCTGGATCTTGTCTTTCTGGTGGGCAGGTCCTTGTCTGGTGGTGTGTTTTGGGGTGTCTGTGGCCTTATTATGATTTTAGGCAGCCTCTCTGTTAATGGGTGGGGTTGTGTTCCTGTCTTGCTAGTTGTTTGGCATGGGGTGTCCTGCACTGTAGCTTGCTGTTCGTTGAGTGAAGCTGGGTCTTGACGTTGAGATGGAGATCTCTGGGAGATTTTCGCTGTTTGTTATTACTTGGGTTGGGAGGTCTCTTGTGGACCAGTGTCCTGAAGTTGGCTCTCCCACCTCAGAGGCACAGCCCTGATGCCTGGCTGGAGCACCAAGAGCCTTTCATTCACACGGCTCAGAATAAAAGGGAGAAAAAATAGAAAGAAAGAAAGAAAGGAGATAAAAGTAAAATAAAGTAAAATAAAATAAAATAATTAAAAAAAAATTTTTAAGAAAAAATTTTTAAAAAGTAAAATAAAAACAAAAACAGACAGAACCCTAGGACAAATGGTAAAAGCAAAGCTATGCAGACAAAATAACACACAGAAGCATGCACATACACACTCACAAAAAGAGAAAAAGGGGGAAAAAAATATATATGTTTGTTCCCAAAGTCCACCTCCTCAATTTGGGAAGATTCGTTGTCTAGTCAGGTATTCCACAGGTGCAGGGTACATCAAGTTGATTGTGGAGATTTAATCCTCTTCTCCTGAGGCTGCTGGGATAAATTTCCCTTTCTCTTCTTTGTTCGCACAGCTCTCGGGGTTCAGCTTTGGATTTGGACCCGCCTCTTCATGTACGTCACCTGAGGGCATCTGTTCTTCTCTCAGACACGACAGGGTTAAAGGAGCAGCTGCTTCGGGGGCTCTGGCTCACTCAGGCCGGGGGGAGGGAGGGGTACGGATGCGGGACGAGCCTGTGGCGGCAGAGGCCGGTGTGACTTTGCAGCATCCTGAGCCGCGCTGTGCGTTCTCCCGGGGAAGTTGTCCCTGGATCACGGGACCCTGGCAGTGGCGGGCTGCACAGGCTCCCAGAGGGGAGGTGTGGATAGTGACCTGTGCTTGCTCACAGGCTTCTTGGTGGCTGCAGCAGCAGCTTTAGCATCCCATGCGTGTCTCTGGTGACCCATTTTTGTAGAAGAAATTACATAGATAAGAAAGGTAGCAATTGGATTGTTTTATCTTTGAGATGTGCTGTGCTTTATTAATCTTGAATTGTGTTGTTGAAATCCCATTGCACTTTTATCTTTTCCTAGGTTAGGTCATTGTTTTAGAGAGCAAAATAAATCTATATAGCTGGAGTTCATTGAAATCAGTGCTCTAGTATTGCTTTCTTTTACTTTTTCTTGGCAATTTTCGCCTTTTTTGATGTATGGTACACATTTTGCCTTGGTTTGAAACTATTTGTGGAGGTATGCTTCTTCTTCTCCCATCAAATGGTAGGATAAAAATGACTATTATTCCATTCTCTTGTGAAAATTACCTGCCATTTAGTTCACATTCTCTATTTATCTGTGTTACCTTCTATGCTTGTGGTTGATGACAAAAAAAGGCAAGGTCCCTTTTTTCCCGTGTTCCCTATTTCTGTCAACACAAGTAAACCACTACAGTATAACATCTCATTTTTCTCTTTCTACCCTTCATTGTTCAAATTCTTCTAAGTTATGCATTCCTTTTTATGTGTAGTGCTTTTCCTGCCACCCACAGTTTCAGGTTAAACGGGTGTTGATTCCTCTTTGTTGGAACTCATAGTCCTGTAACCTGAAGCCACTGTAGCTACTGAATTCATTGTATTATCTGAATGACATGGGCAGTGATAACCTACTACTGTGGCATGTTTTTTTTTTCTTAATACATCTCCCTTTCAGATTGAGCGCCTCTTCCTTTGAACACGGTTTCTATCTACTTGAAGACAAAGATCATATCTTATTTTTCTTTAAATGTCTCACACTGCTTAAGCACAAAATATGCAGCCCTTAAATCATTTTTGTATAAGTGATTGATTAGAACAAAACAGTGTGAATGGTGAAGGGTTTTTTTATATTGCCTCAGGTCTTCTTTTCACTGTGGATGCTCAGGAGTGATTCAGATAATCACTACAGTTTTGAAAATATTAAGTGAAGAGACAAATATATTTCTACATCAGGACTCTTCACCACTTACTATTCTGGAATACATTTTTTCCCCTTATCTACAAGAGAATAAGGAAAGGAATATGAATATCCTTAGCCCAGCTTCTTTATCCCTGCAACTATGATAAAAGTATGGCCTTGGGGTTAGACAGAGATGGGCATCAGAAAAGACCTAATGAGAGGCTGAAAAAAAAATTAAAGGCTCTAGGACCAAGCAGACTTTTATTCTAACTCATATGTCTGTATTAAAACTATGTACTCATCTTGTTATGATTGAGTTTAACAGATTGGTCCAATTTTGACCTACAGGTCAGGGGAGGGCATTGGTTCGAACTTTTGAGATAATTTAGTCCACATTTTATCTTGGTATTTTGATTCTTTTTCTCATTAAGGGATACACTGAAGAAAAGATAGTACTTACTAAATTTCCTGTTGGAGAGATGAAATAATCTCAACTCCACAATGAATTAGAATTGTTATCTTGGTTGGCCCTCTTAAATTGCTCTCAGTTTCTTAAAGGTAAAAATAAGACAAATAGGTTAATTTTGCACAATTAGATTGAATAACTTTCATGAAAGCACCTAGAATAGAGCTTTCTTCCTTTCCTCCTTCATCCTTTCATTCTTTTAATTTTTTCTTTCTTGCCTTCTTTCTTTCTACTTTTCTTTCCCTTCAAGTATTCCTTCCTTTCCTCTCTCCTGCTGTCCCTTTACTTTGGAATTTTTACTGGATTTCTTCTATTTTTTGTAGTTACACTATATATGCCCAGAGATGCATAAAAATTTTACATATGTTTTCGTAATGTGAAGAATGGAATCATGACCATATTTAAGCCTAAATAGCTAAAGAAAACCTCTTACTTCACTTGGTTTAATGGAATAAATAAGTTAAAAATGAAGCTCAAATATAAACCCTGCAGGTAAATTATATTTATATTTTGTCTTTATTTTCTAAAGATGTTACACTGAAACAAATGTGCTCAAGTGTGTAGTAAAATTGGTCATTGCATTAATACCTATCTCAAATTGCAAATAACAAATTTAGTCAATAATGTCTAATTATTATGATTACACTGGATTAAATCTAAAGGAACTATAATTATACCATGGGTGCAATGAAAGCTTTTATATTGCTACAGCATTTCGATGTTTTTATTAGGATGCATTGTCATCCTCTGGCTATGCATTGAAATGTAGTGATTCTTCTCTAATGCAGACCAATTAGAATGGGGGTTAGAAATAGTTTTTAAATTTTTAAGTAATACATTGTTTCTATGCGTTATTCACAATAATGTAGTATAACAAACCTTGCTAAGTCAACATTCTTGACCTTTTTTTTTTTTTTTTTTGCGTGTCATGTCTTAGTTGCGGCACATAGGATCTTTGTTGAGGCATGTGGGATCTTTTGTTGTGGGCCGCAGGCTTCTCTCTAATTGTGGCATATGGGTTTTTCTCTTCTCTCATTGTGGTGCATGGGCTCCATAGTTTATGGCACATGGGCTCTCTCGTTGAGGCACATGAGCTCAGAAGTTGTGGCACGCAGGTTTAGTTGCCCCGTGGCACGTGGGATCTTAGTTCTCTGACCAGAGATTGAACCCACGTCCCCTGCATTGGAAGGTGGATTCTTTACCATTGGACCACCAGGGAAGTCCCTTCTTGACCTGTTTTTGAAGGATGTTGTAGGATGAGTACTTGTTGATATTGGAAGAAGGCATTTTAGGAGGAAGATGGAGCTTGAAAAAAGGAATAGGAAAATGAAACTAGGGGCTTCGTTTGAAGAATACTGAATTAGGCAAAAAGATAATGTATCTCACTGATTATAGAGTGGAGATGTCATGAAGTTCATCCTTTCAAATTGTTAGATTCTGAGTATTAGATGAATGTGAAGGAGTAATATACAAGAATAAATACAAGAAAAATGTCGAAGATATTTGAAATGAAGAACATCTGTCCTATTCTCAGTGTCCTGGACACCTACATAAGCATGGATTTCATGAGACAGGATTCTAGTTCCAGAATTAGAGAATGTCTAGTCCATCTGATTCATTTGATAAATATGTCAAACAAATCACAAATGTGTTACAAAGACTTGCCCAAGTTGGCAAATGTCATCTCTCCAATTTCACGTTGGGACTTAGGCATAATTTGACTTTGAATTTTCTTCTCTTTTACTATTCTACATTACAATTATTTGATAACTAATAATTTAATTTAACCTATTTGAACATGGTTAGTGTTCCTAATATTGTGAAGCTGTATATGATGCTTGTTATAAATACATTAATCACTGCCTTTTTTATTTTGCTGTTGATCCAATTCAAGAAAACCATCAACATTAACAAAAACAAGAACATAATGGAAAGTCTATCTGCCTTGAATTTATATCTTTAATTTAGTCTAACCTCCATGTCATACTTCCAGTGGTCAATGAAAGAGACCATGGAAGTCTGGCCCTTTTGGTTGAAATATATTTCAATCCCACAAAACTAAAATCTGCCTTTGTTCCTGGTATTTATTTCGTGCTAATTTCTGGGTTTTTACTATTATTCTTACTTCCATTCTTTTTTTCCCCAGTTGCTGCATTTAACACAAAATTTTTTTTAAATTAAAGTATAGTTGATTTACAATATTATATTAGCTTTCGGGGGACAGTATAGTGATTCAGTATTTTTATAAGTTATAGTCCATTAAAAGTTATTTCAAAATAATGACTGTAATTTCCTGTGCTATGCCATATACCCTTGTTGGTTATCTATTATATACATAGTAGTTTGTATCTCTTAACCCCATACTGCTATCCTACCCTTCCCTCCTTCCCTTTCTCCATTGGTAACCACTAGTTTGTTTTCATAACTGTGAATCTGTTTCTGTTTTGCTATACCATTTGTTTGTTTTAAATTTTAGATTCCACATATAAATGATATTATACAACGTTTGTCTTTTTCTGACTTATTTCACTAGCATAATATTCTCTAGGTACATCCACATTGTGGCTAATGGAAGAATTCTTTTTATGGTTGAGTAATATTCCATTGTGTGTGTGTATATATATATATATATATATATATATATATATATATATATACACAGCACATCTTCTTTATTCGCTCATCTGTTGATGGACAGATGGGTTTCCATCTTGGGTTTCTTGGGTTTCTTCCATATCTTGGCTATTGTACATAGTGCTACTATGAACATTGGGGTGCGTGCATCTTTTTGAATTAGTGTTTTTATTTTTTTCCAGATACATACTAGATTGTGGAATTTCTGAATCATATGGTAGTCCAGGTTTTAGTTTTCTGATAAACCTTCATACAGTTTTCCATAGTGAATGCACCACCGTATTCCCACCAACAGTGTACAAGGGTTCCCTTTTCTCCACATCCTTGCCAACATTTGTTATTTGCAGGCTTTTGGATGATAGCCATTCAGACAGGTGTGAGGTGATAATCTCATTGTAGTTTTGATTTGCATTTCTCTAATAATTAGCAATGTGGAGAATCTTTTCTCATGCCTGTTAGCCATCTGTGGGTCCTTTTTTGAAATAAATGTTTATTTAGGTCTTCTAACCATTTTTTAATTGGTTTGTCTTGTTTTTTTGATATTGAGTTATATGAGCTGTGTATATATTTTTGATATTAACCCCTTGTTGGTTATATCATTGGCGAATATTTTCTCCCATTCAGTAGGTTGTCTTTTTATTTTGTCAATGATTTCTTCCCATGTAAATGCTTTTAAGTTTGATTATATCCTATTTGTTTATTTTGCTTTTATTTCTTTTGCTTTAGGAGACAGATCCAAAAAATTTTGTGTCAAAGAGTGTTCTGCCTATGTTCTCTTCTAGAAATTTTATGATGTCACGTCTTACATTTAGATCTTTAATCCGTTTTGTGTTTATTTTTCTATATGGTGTGAGGAAATGTTCTAATCTCATTTTTTACATGTAGCTGTCTAATTTTCCCAGCACCACTTATTGAAGACTGACTTTTCCCCATTATTTATTCTTGCCTCCTTTGTCATAGATTAATTGACCTTATGTGTGAGAGTATATTTTGGGGCTGTCCATTTTGTTCCATTGATATATGTATCTGTTTTTGTGTCAGTACCATATCATTTTGATTACTGTAGATTTGTAGTAGAGTCTGAAGTCAGAGAACATTATATCTCCAACTTTGTTATTCATTATCAAGATTGTTTTGGCAATTTGGGGTCTTTTGTGGTTCCATATAAATTTTAGGATTATTTGTTCTAGTGTGAAAAGCGTCATGGGTATTTTGATAAGGATTGCATTTTATTTCTTTTTCTTGTCTGATTTCTGTGGCTAGGACTTACAATACTATGTTAAGTAGAAGTGGTGAGAGTGGGTATCCTTGTCTTGGAGGAATTTGGAGGAAAGACTTTCAGCTTTTCACCATTGAGTATGGTGTTAGCTGTGGGTTTGTCATAGGTGGCCTTTATTTTGTTAAGGTATATTCCATGTATGCTCACTTTGATGGGAGTTTTTATTATGAATGGATGTTGAATTCATGTTCACACACGTTTTTTCAGTGTCTATTGAGATGATCATGTGATTTTTACCCTTTCTCTTATTAATGTGGTGTATCACATTGATTTGTGAATGTTGAACCCCCCTTGCATCCCTGGAATAATTCCAACTTGATTATATTGTATGGTCCTTTTTATATATTGGTGGATTTGGTTTACTAACATTTTGTTAAAAATTTTTGCATCTATATTCATCAGAGATATTGCCCTGTAATTTTCTTTTTTGGTAGTGTCTTTGTCTGATTTTGGTATCAGGGTAATTGTGGCCTTGTAGAATGAGTTTGTGATTGTTTCCTCCTCTTCAATTTCTTGGAATAGTTTGAGAAGGATAGGTATTATCTTTCTTTATATGTTTGATAGAATTCCCCTTTGAAGCTGTTTGGTCCTGGACTTTTGTTTGCTGGAAGTTTTTTTTTTGTTTTGTTTTGTTTGTTTGTTTTTTAATTAAATATCCAATTTCATTACTCGTGATCAGTCTGCTGAAATTGTTTCTTCTTGATTCAGTATTGACAGGTTGTATGTTTCTAGGAATTTGTCCATTTCTTCTAGGTTGTCCAATTTGTTGGCATATAACCATTTGTAGTATTCAATTATGATTTTTTTTGTATCTCTGCAGTCTCAGTTGTTATTTTTCCTGTTTCATTTCTTATTTTATTTATTTGGGCCCTCTCTCTTTTCTTTTTGGTGAGCCTGGCTAAAGGTTTATCAAGTTTGCTTATCTTTTCAAATAGACAACTCTTGGTGTCATTGATCTTTTCTATTATTTTTTTAATCTCTATTTTATTTTCTCTCTGATCTTTATTATTTTCTTTCTTCTGCTGACTTTGGGCTTTCTTTGTTCTTCTTATTCTAATTCATTTACATGGTAGTTTAGGTGTTTATTTGGGATTTTTCTTGTTTCTTGAGGAATGTCTGTATCATTATAAACTTCCACTTTTGCTGTATCTCCTAGATTTTTAAAAGTTTTGTTTCCATTTTCATTTGTCTTGAGGTATTTTCTGATTTCCTCTTTGATTTCTTCATTGACTCATTGGTTTTTTAGTAGCATGTTGTTTGGTCTCCACATGTTTGTTCTTTTTCCATTTTTCTTGCTGTAATTGATTTCTAGTTTCCTACCACTGTGGTCAGAACTAATGCTTGATATAATTTGTATCCTTTTAAATTTGTTAAGGCTTTTTTTTTGTGGCCTAGCACGTGATCTTTCCTGGAGAAGGTACTATGTGCATTTGGAAAGAATGTGTATTCTGCTGTTTTAGGATGTAATGTCCTGAAAAGACCTATTAAGCCCAACTAGTAGTCTGTTGTATCATTTAAGACCACTGTTGCCTTATTTATTTTCTCTCTGGATGATCATTGATGTAAGTGGGATGTTAAAGTCCCCTATTATTATTGTATTATTGTCAATTTCTCCCTTTATGTCTGTTAATATTTGCTTTATGTATTTAGGTGCTCCTGGATTGGGTGCATATACATTAACAGGTATAATATCCTGTTCTTGTATATCCCTTTATCATTATATAATGTCCTTCTTTTTTGTTATAGCCTTTGTTCTAAAGTCTATTTTGTCTGATATGAATATTACTGCCTCAGCTTTCTTGTCATTTCTGTTTGCATGAAATAACTTTTTCCCATTCTCTCATTTTCAGTCTGTGTGTGTCTTTAGATTTGAATTGAACCTCTTGTAGGCGGCATATAGATGAGTCTTGTTTTTTCATCCAATCAGCTGTGCTATTATGTCTTCTGACTAGCGTGTTTAGTCCGTTAACATTTGAAGTATTAATCGATTGGTTTGTACATATTACCTTTTTATTACTTGTTTCTCAGATTGTTTTTCTAGTTCTTCTGTGTTTATTTCTTCTTTTTGTTTCTTCACTGTGGGTTTATGAGATTCACTTTTGATGATTTGTGGTTACCATTGGATTTATATATGTTGCCCTATAATTATATCATTTAAGTTCAAATACATTCTCAAAGATCTTCATTCTTTTACTCCCCTCACCCACACTTTGTGTTTTTAGTGTCATACTTTACATTTTCATGTTTATCCCTTAACTGTTTAATGTAGTTATAGTTGATTATACAATTTTTGTCTTTTAATCTCCATACTGGCTTATTTAAGTGATTGGTCCTCAGCCCTTACTATATATTTGGTTTTCCTAGTGAGAGTTTCCCTTACCTATAGATTCTTCTTTTCCACTTAGAGAAATCCCTTTAACATTTCTTTTAGGGTAGGTTTAGTATTGATAAACCCTTAGTTTTCACTTGTCTGAGAAGTCCTTTATCTCTCCTTCTATTCTGAATGATAGGCTTGCTGGGTAAAGTATCCTATGTTGTATGTTTTTCCCTTTCAGCACTTTAAAATATCATACCACTATCTTCTGACCTGCAAAGTCTGTGCAAAAAAATCAGATGGTAGTCTTATGGGGATTCCCTTGTATATGACTCTTTGTTTTTCTCTTGCTGCCTTTAGAATATTTTAACTTTAATTTTTGCCATATCAATTATGATATGTCTTGATGTGTGTCTGTTTAGGTTCATCTTGTTTGGTACCTCTGTGCTTCCTGTACCTGGATATCTGTATTCTTCTTCAGGTTTGGGAATTTTACAGCCATATTTCATCAAATACATGTTTGATCCCCTTCTCTCTTTTCTCCTACTGGGTCCCCTATAATGCTAATGTTGGTTCTCTTAATGTTATCTCAGAGAGCTCTTAAACTGTTTTCATGTTTTTAAATTTGTTTTTCTTTCTGCTGTTCTGATTGAGTGAGTTTCATTGTTGTATCTTTATATCACTTATGCATTCTTGTGGTCTGCTATTCATTCCTTCTAGTGTGCTTTTTATTTTAGTTATTGAATTCTTTATTTCTGAGTGGGTCTTTTTATATTTTCTAATAACTTGTTAAAATTCTCACTGTGTTCATATTCTTTTCCTTAATTCAGTAAACATTCTTATTACTAATGCTTTGAATTCTCTATCTGGTAAATTGTTTATTTCTGTTTCATTGTGTGTTTATTCTTGGAGGCATTTTTTCTTGCTCTTTCAACTGAGACCAATTCCTCTTACTTTTCATTTTGCTTAACTTTCTTTGCTTCTATGCATTTAGGTGAAACAGTTACCTATTGTGGTCTTGAAAGGGGTGTCCTTATGTGGGAGCATTCCTATGCAGACTACGTGTTCCCAATGTCTTTGGGGGGAAAGGTGGATGTGACATGGATGCAAGTCACATCTTTCCTCAGGGTGTGCTGGCAGCTATCAATTTGGTGAAGTTGGGGTTGGAGATGGAAGGGCTAGAGCTGGATCTAGGTGTGAAGCAGGGCTTCCCCTCTGCTCAGTGGCCATCACCACCTTATCAGGAGCAGGATCTGATCCCAAGTTGCTCTGACAGAAGTCCTGAGATCCATCTGAAGTTAGATCTGTTCCCTTTAAGTGTGTGCTTTCCCCTCTCCCAGCACCATGACCCTTGCCCCAGAGGTGGGGAGTACTGAAGCAAGGGGGGCCCATGTGGGCTCTTGGAACTCATCTGACTCATTATTTCTATCCACTTTCAGTAAACAATCTCCCAAGTCTACCTCTGGTCCCCTGGTCTCCACCTGGGCATCGTCTAATTTAATAAAGCCCCAGACATTCACTGAGAAAGACAAGGATTAAATTTTCAAAATAACTTCCTGAGAAAAAGTTCAGTAACTCTTAAAAACAAGCAAACAAAACTAAACCTCATTCAGATGGGCATAATAAATTGACAGAAAGAGTAGATGGGGCATTTGTGATCAGATTTCCTGAGGTGAGTTCTCTTCCTGTGTCAGTCCATGTTCTCACCACAGGGAGAAGAATGGAGGGTGCTGCTTCCTTATGTCAGGTATAGATAAATTGGTTTTGATAGGATCACTTAGAGAGTTTGAAATGTTCTCCACTTTGGGGGACATTATGGACTTGTGTCTGACTCCCTACTGAGGACGATAAGGAGAGTGAACAGAGGGCTGGGAAGCAACTGCATTCCCACCAAAGGCTGGGCAAGGACTGCAAAAGTTATTCCCATTGATGAGATGTGGGCTTCTCTGGGGAGAAAGATGGCCTGGTACTATGTTAAATCTTGGCCAAGGAGATCTCCAAAAGGGTGAGGAGTCTTCAACAGGGAGAGTCTAGTGTATAGTGGATCACCATATTCAGGGAAACACGAGAATGATGGGAGGAGCCAATGGAAGGATAGACATCTCCTGGCTAGGAGAGTACCATTCACCAGCCATGTGAGAACTTTTATGCCCTATTTTTAGCCACTCTCATGGATCAAAGCTGCAGCTCAAATAGGTGTTGGATACAAAATGGAGGCTGAAAGTTAAAGAAGCCAAACACAGTTCCTTGCCCCAAAGCAGGATGCCAGCCAATTATTGACCATTACTAAGGCAGAGGGTGTGTCTTTCCATTGACTAAAGATTGACTTATATATTGGACTGGACTTTTAAATGCTGATTTACTTTTTACTGTCTATATTAAAGTGGCTATGGAACTGTCTGTTGTTTAAGAGTGTTCATAAAGTAATCATGGAGCTTGAAGAATTTTTCATCTAGTCACAGGGGAAAAGCTTTCCCCACAAAATGAATTACAAATGGACAATAGAGATAAACATAAAATTGGACTTTGATGAGATCCCATACATCACACTTATTTCTTGCAGCAGGTACACAAATATTATTAAAGACAAAAGTTTAACAAAATACCATGCCATGATTTACATGAGTGATTCTAGTAAATCAACATATCTATATTTTTCCATATGATTTAAATATTGAGATAGATGAGCATGGTATGTCTAGCAAGTTATAAATACTGTCTAAATTAGCACTGTGTCTCTGTTCACCACTGTATAATGGTTGAGTTTGTCCTTGCCTGCCTCTAGTTTTATCATTGTTAGGTTTCTGTTGTTGTTGTTTGTTACTTTTTTCTAAGTTTTATGTCTCCTGTGGACACTTAATCAAGATAGCCTGACATTGCCTTCCTTGTAACACAGGCTAGAGCTCCCTTGTTTTATTGGTTTCCCATTTCTTTCCTCCCATTCAAATATATCCTTGCCTCATTCATTTAAAATTGCTCTACCTTTTATATCCAATATTAAAAATTAACCTGATATAATAGATTAATCAACCTATAAGGAGATATTTGAGACGCAGGCATGAGTTCTTCCAACTAATTTCCAAGAGGTAGGCAGCCCACCTCCTCAAATAGTTACACCACATTAAACAGTTATAAACAGTTTTTACTTTGCAATATATATTATAGATATTTAATACATATTTAAACGTTTTATACATGTACACACACATATATATGTGTGTATATTTGTATGTATATAGAGAAATTATAGTCTGTATTCTAACACTTAGGGTAAGAATCTCTAAACATAAACTTCTGAAGTTTCAGCATTCTATGTTATATACTCACAATATTGATCACTGAAAAAATATTAATAAGAACAGACCTACCTCATATGTAACATCTATTGCAGTCTTTTGCAAGATATAGACTATTATACCATATAGTGTTTTGGAATTCTGCTATAAAATACTTATTTGAAGCATTTAAAGTGACTAGAACATAGCTCTAAAAAAAAAAATCTAGATTCTATATGGTTAGGAGGGAAAACGTGTCAAAATTCATGATTTTTTAATTCATTTTTTATAAAATTGAGGAAAAAAGTCTTTTTAAAATGTAAATAAGAACTCCTATTATGCTATGGAAGTATATCCACACAAAAGTGATTTGCCCAACATATTTTTTAAACCCTATGTACAAATAGCCAACTTTTCATCCTCACAGAAATGTTACAATATATAATTTGAAATTCTCCTACTGTGTTAAGTAGGAAATTTAGTAAACAAGAATAAAAACATATTTCACTGAACTTGTGTCCTATTTTACTATCATATAAATTGTGGTAAAAAAGCAAACTCAATAGAATAATTCAGAGACACTACTGTAACTACTTAAATTCATTTCAAATGAAAATGAGAATAGAATATTCCTTTAATAAATTTGCTAGTATTTACAGTGCTATATAATATCTCAGTTGATAATTCTTCTCATTTCTGTTTTTATGGTAGAACAGCAGCTTAAACACATTCAAATAAATTTGTATTTTTCTAAATTAGTTTTTATGGAAAACTAAAAAATACATACTTATCAGGAATAGCAAGTTAGTATATAAAATAAAATTATGGAAAGTGGGAGATTGAATTTAAGGACTATTTTTTTTAGACTTTTTCTTTTTATTTTCCTCCTTTGTTCCTCACATCCTGACATACACACTGGGCCTTCAGTCAGTGAGGCTTAGAAGGGATTTCTTAGATGAAAAAGAGATCTATGCATTAGCTTTAATTTTATCTCTAGTGCTCACTGATCTCCAGAACAAATATTAACTCCTTTGGAGATAACAAGCATATGAAAAGAAAGCCCTTCTAAATTATATTATGTACTCACACAATTTTTAATAAGACTGTGTGAAAAATTAGAAACACATCACATTACAGAATGATAGGCATATTTACACCAGTTTTCTTGGGAGAATCTCATTTTAAAGTTGGGGTTTTTGATTTTAGTTACTGCTCCTGAAATTCATGTGCAAAGTTTAAATTTGACCCAAACATCACATATACAGAACAGCATGTATTTTGTGCAAAATATTTTTGCAGTTACTATTTTCTGGCATCAAACAACAAAACAATGTAAAACCAACTATTTTGTCCTTCTGCCTCCATGGGATGCAAATATTTTATGCAAGTGTTCATATACACACAAACACACAGAGATTGAGATTATAAGAATGTATTTCTGTATTTTATTTCAGCCAATATTGTACTATTTTATCAAAATCAGTATAAACACTAGATCAGTAATTAATGAACTTTCTGAATATTTGCAGTTTTATTGCTTGACTTTTCATGGGTCAGGCCTCTGAAAAAAAACAATATTGAGTAGAATGAGATAAAGATGGAGGTAAAAGTTGTATTTACTTAGTCAAATTTTTAGATGTGATCAGATATTTTGTATTTTTTTCAAATTATTGTAGGTGGTCAGATATTTAAATAATTGATGTCATTTATTCATTACATTGAATTATTTGTTAAGTACCTATTCTGGCAATAGAGCTGACCCTACAGTTATGAAGGTGGACACAATATGTAATCTCAGGTCCATGGAGCTGTTAGTAGGCTTGTTCCAAATAATTGTAATCCAGTTTGATACCTGTTGCCATGAGGAGAGCACAGGATGTTATATGAACATACAAGAGCTCACTGCCATGTGGAACAAGCATCTGGAAATCTGACTAAAATGTTCACTTTCACTTTGGATGTTTTGATGGTATTTCTACTTTCAGTATATTCATCACAGCTGTGCTTTCTTTCCTGTAATCTCTAGAGATTTCTCAAAAATATGTTGAATTTTGTGTAATGTTAGTGATAAGCCTTATTGCTTATTCAGCATTTATAATGCTGTTATAAAAGATTGTATTCAAGTGGAGAGCTCTAATGAGGCTCACTAACATCAATTGGAAGGTTCATATAAAGTCAGAAGGAAAAGAATTAAGTTAATTTCTTGCTAACAATCTGACAGATTCAATAAGAACTGAGACCCTTTCACGAGAAAGTAAAAGTGCTGAGTTTCTAAACAGTTTGAGTAAACAGGAATTTCAGGTATGCTAATTTGGAATTGAAATACACTATTTGCTCATTGGCTGTGCCAGCCTGTGTAATTAAATGTCTTCTAATTAAGGTTTTAGAAGAATGTTATTGCAGTTGTTTCAATAAGTTTCCTTTAAAATTTCTATGCTTATCATAACTTTAGAAGCATTTTATAATAACCATCAGAGATTGGGAAATGATGAGTAATATAATTGTATAGCAAGACCTAACATTTACTGAGTATTCACCCTGTGCCGAGAACTACTTTAAGTGCTCTAGACCACTAACTCACTGAAGTCTTATGACAGTGCTGCAAAGGAGGAGATATAGATTGCATCCCCATTTTACAGACAAGGAAACTGAGGCACAGAATGATTAGTATTCTTTTCAGTGTGACAGAGCTAGTAAGTGACTGAACTAAATCAAACTGAGTGAGTCTTGCTTCAGAGGATACACTTTCTAACCACACTTTCTAACCACACTGCCTCTAATTTGCTTCATAAGAATATTTCCATTTCCTTAATTTATTATTTGAGGTTACGATACAATAATATTTTTGCTACATTTGACATTACATTAGTACAATTTTAAAACATTGCAAGCTTGGCACCAATATCAGTAAATAGAGGAATAAAATTCAATCAAATGGTAGATAAAAGTATTAAGGGAATAGAGAAATAAAGATACCTAAATTTTGTCTGCCAAATACTTTTACAGTATACTATTTTACCTTATCTTTGTAGATTTTTAAAAATTTTAGTAAAAGATTTGGTGTTGAAGGCATTAATCATGGTAAATACACTGCTTTTCTAAGCTAGTATGGTGCCCGTTTGCAAAAAATCTTACACAATCTAGAATTCTTTCTATCCGGACTGACATATGCATCTATTTATTAATAGGAATCTGTTTCTAAACAAATTATTATAATTCAGTTAATTCTAATCATTATAATTCAATTTAAGTCTTTTCACAGAATTTCTTATTTTTCCCATTTCTGGTTGATCTAAAGTTATTATCTATGGTTATTCACATCATTTAAAATTGTGCTCTGGATTTCATATAGTTTACACATTAATCTTATTTTTTATTGTTTCATAATCTTCAATATGGCAGACTTTGGATAGTATATCTTCCCTTTTGCTAAATATGTCCATACAACTTGAATTGTGCAAGTATAAGCCCATTTTTTTCATAACCAATTTATACGATTTAATTACCACTTCTTAAACTGACCGTTGATTGTAAGCACACCAATGAGTTAATAAATACTACTGCACTAAAACTAGACATTGTAAAACCCATTGTTCATGTCTAATATGTCTCACTACTAAAGACACAATTTGCTACACACAGTCCTGAGTATTGGCTAGACCCTCCCTCAGTAATTAAGACACTTAAATTTCAGGGAATTGTCGACAAAGAGCAGTGCTATCTTGGATACCCAATGAAGTAGTTATGTATAAAATTCATCTTCTGATTTCTGGTCTATAAAATGAAATTTTTAAATAGACTTTGTCTCAAGCACACTAGGAGAAATGGATAAACATAAATAAAACATTTGGAACAAGATATGAGGGAAGAGAAATTCCTAGTACTTTCAGATTCAGTTATATGAAAACGTACATTTAACTTTTTTCTATTTTCTATGTTTTAAGCCTAATACCAGCTCATTTAATCACTCTTGCTAGTGAATGTGTATTTTAGTCACTATTCCGAATGCCTATGTGCTTGTGACTATAAGCAGGTAAAATTAATGAGTAAAACTTTCAGCTCTGTTAACTTTTGTTAGGACTGTCTTCTTCTGCACTGAACCATGTTCCGTCTACAGAAGTGTCTAAAAATACAAGGAGAAATCACTTCACATGGCTTTCCTATAGGTCTTCATTCATCTTCTAAAAATTAAAGAGATAATTTTAATTTTTGTATTCTTTCTCCATAGAAAAGATCCTTTCTATGCATAATAAACATATATATATTATTACATAGACTTATCCTTTATATAATTTTTATCTATAATTATGCTGTATGTAAGTATGCTTTATTACCGCATCTATGTCTAGCTCCTGTCTCTTTATGGATCAGGTCAGTAGGGTGAGCAATACCCATGGTACCCAAGCTAGCAGAAACATATTATCTGCTCTAAATCTAAAATCTTACTCCCTACTCTTCTATTTTTATATTTTATATATGTTGTAGTCTGACTACAACAGTATTATTGCAAATACTTCATAGGTATTATGATTGAAGGACACAGATGAAATAATGAAAGATATTCATGATCACAAACTGATGTGAATCCAATATTATTGCTATTTACAATTTCAATTTGATACGAAATGATGTCTGAAAAAAAATGTTTAAAAAAAAAAATACCTAAGGCTTTTACTAGACGTTTAGTAGACAAAAGGAATGGGAAAAAAAAAAAAAAAAAAGATTGTTGAAATGAAAAAAAAAAAAGAAGGAAGAGAAGTAAAAATAGAAGAGGGAAAGAAAGAAAACAAAATGGTATATGGTAAGAAAGCTAATGGAACATCAATTTTATTAATTATCGATTACAAGGCCCTCACAACAATGTCTAATAATTACTAGAATTGAGATGCCATACTATCTTGTTGGTCTTTACTTCTTTGTTAGTTAATAAGGATATACATTAGTTATGTTTCTATCTGGACTGAAAGCAGAAATTATTTATACATTCTTCATTTCAAAATATTTTAAAATTGCTGATTATGTGCTCATTAAAAAAACAGATTGCCCTTCTAGTCATTCTTACAGTCTTGTTTATATTAGGTGGAATTTTCTTTGGTAAGTATAATCCATTAAGGCAATGTGGAAAGAGATTATATGTCTGTCATCTTAAAAAGTTATGTCACTCATTTGATTCAGGGAAAAATTTGTCATATTGGGTTAGTTTTGCAAAAGGAGTGTTATTGATTGTGTGTTAATAAAGATGGATAAAATCTCCAATTTGGGCATACTGAATTCTTAAAAGAGATACTATTATTCCTCTGTAGTGTGTTCCATGTGTCAGATTGAACATGATTTTAACAAAACATAAAGGAATATAAGAGGGCTGGAGGTTAAGTAGCTGGTTCATGCCCTGGCAGATTCTCCTGATTGAGAAGTAGAATTTGATTGCTTCTCTCTTAGAAATGGCAAGATTTAATTACTAACGTTCATTATTATGTTCTCCGTACAACCCTATACCTCACAGAATGTGAGAGATCTGAAATAAATTTACCACACTGATTTGACCCATATCCTTGAGGTGGTTATCAGGAGAGCTTTTAACTCCACTAGGGGGCAATTTCATATTAGATATTTGCTCTTTCTCACTCCCAATAAAGAAACCTCTTAAATATCAGCCTGGAATTACTGACAAAGTGAATTTTGAAGGTGTAAAATCTGATGTCTGATATCAGCGTAAGCCTTAAATATATTTCAGTACGAGGCAGTCTTTTAGAGCCAACAGCGGTAGGAAAGCTAGCATCTGTAGAAACATTCTAGGAGGAGATTGCTTTCTAGAAAGCAGGAAGGAAAAGATAATTTTGTCATGAAGAGAAGGGGACTTAATAAAGGCAAGGCTTTTTGAGGGTGGCTCAGTTTTTATTACCTTGAACGATGCTTTAATTTTAGAAGCCCATAATATGGAGTCAAAAAAGGCCTAAGGGAATTTTTATGGTAACATATTTTCTTATATATGTGATGACACCAGTTGATCTACTTGTTTGATTCTAACACATTTCTTTATGAAACAGTCTTTTGAACAATAACAATACCTCAGCAGGCTCCATGCAATTTTTACAAAGGAAAAGAAAAGGAAGTTTCATGATTTTAAGCACTGTTTTGTTATGAATCAAGGT
Source organism: Eschrichtius robustus (assembly GCF_028021215.1). NCBI lineage: Eukaryota > Metazoa > Chordata > Mammalia > Artiodactyla > Eschrichtiidae > Eschrichtius > Eschrichtius robustus. The sequence continues at coordinate 40,504,546 of NC_090828.1, forward strand.
ACTTTCAAAAACCCATGGAGTGTATTCAACCTGCATCTGTATTTGCCTGGCATTTAGTAACAACAGGCCTGTGGAGCCTTTCTTACATAGAAACCCCAGCTTCTCAAAACCATTGTTTATCTTGACTAAGCCTGAAAAAGCATGTCCTTCTTTAAGATCATAGAATTTCACCACTATTATCAAAATCTCACCACCAATTGCCTAATCCTTCATTTCATAGCGACACAGGTTCGGTTATAGGGAGTCAAGAGGCTTTCTTTTTAGGAAGAAAAAGAAAAAGGAAAAAAAAAGGCAGATTTACATGCAAACATAAACACATGCATAAATGCACACACATTTACACATATATCAAAAGGAAGGAAAGCGACATACTCATACCATTCTATGTGCTTTTACTTATAGCAAAATAAAATGTTTGCGGTCAATTTTCTTCATTTTTAGTGTCAAACCAAGTTCAAATTAACTCATTTTCAATCACATTTAGTTTAATATAATTATCCTGTTTCTTTCTGTGGTGTATAAATTTGCTTTCTCTTAACCCCAAAATAATTATCTATGAAATCAGTGGAATCTGACACTTTGCACTACTGCAATCTCTACTTACATAACCAAGCAAAGTTGCTAATAAAATGAGTTTAGTTTTCAGGCACTTATTTTTATTTAAATGTTATCAATTGCAAAAAAAGATTGCTAGATTGGTTACAGGTAATGTTTGATAAACTGATAGATTAATAGATTGCTCATTATGTAAAATGTATACGAAAGCATGATTAAATTATATTTTGTTTATTTGGGTTACTTTATAGAGAAAATTGTAATTGAAATGCTCATTGTGCTACAATGTATGTAAAACACAAAGAATAATGTTTTTTTGAGTGTGTTCGAAAAGCAACCTGGGAAAATTTTGTTGGCACTTGCTTATCAATTTATTGAGGAATATTTGTCTTGGATTGTAGGAGGTCAGGGAATCTGTCAATTACTTTTGTTGGCAACAGTCACTAGTAAATAGATATATGTAACCTCATTTGGCTTTTCTGAATGAAGTGTCTACCTAAGAGTGTGAGAATAAGATATATATATATATATAAAATCCTGATCATGAATGTGATATATAACCATTATAAAAAATTCAACAATAAGTGAAAACATTAAAGAGAAAATAGCCATTATTTATTTTAGAGACTATATGCCATTATATAACAACTTCTTTTTAATGCATGCGAATGAAAGAAACAGTCTATCAAATTCTAATTACCAGCAAGAATGGTGAAATTGTGATAATCTCCTCTAGATTATATATGTACATATAGTAAGATTTTAAAACAGATATCATACTGTACATATAACTATATTACATATCATCAAAAAATCTTATACATCAGCACTTTAATTCACTGTAGGCCATAATTCAATAAACCATAATGTAGTTATTAGTAAAATATCAAAAGACATTATGAAGATTAAATAAAAATAATATGTGTGAAAGAGCTTTACAAACAAAGGTATTATCATTAAACTTCTTGAGGTTAAAGCCATGCCTAATTCATCTGTGTATGCCAGAACCCAAGACAGGGGCTTGGAGAGTTTCTTGCCTTTTGGGAAGTCTGAGGTCTTCTGCCAGCGTTCAGTAGGTGTTCTGTAGGAGTTGTTCCACATGTAGATGTATTTCTGATGTATTTGTGGGGAGGAAGGTGATCTCCACATCTTACTCCTCCGCCATCTTGAAGGTCTCCCCTTATTGTTGAGTTTTAAAAGTTCTTTGTATTTTTTGGATAACAGTCCTTTATCAGATGTGTCCTTTACAAATATTTTCTCCAAGTCTGTGGCTTCTCTTCTCTTGCTCTTGACAATGTCTTTTGTAAAGCAGAAGGTTTTAATTTTAATGAAGTCCCGCTAATCAATTATTTCTTTCATGGATTGTGTCTTGGTCTTGTATCTAAGAAGTCATCACCATATTCAAGGTCATCTAGGTTTTCTACTACATTATTTTTTAGGAGTTTTATAATTTTGCATTTTACACTTGGGTCTATGGTACATCTTGAGTTAATTTTTGTGCTTAAATTCTTTTTTCTTCAATGTGGATGTCTAGTTCTAACACCATTTGTTGAAGGACCATCTTTACTCCTTCGTATTACATTTTCTCCTTTGTCAAAGATCAGTTGACTATATTTACATGGGTCTGTTTCTGCACTCTTCATTCTGTTCCATTGATCTATTTATCTGTTCTTTTACCAGTACTACACTTTCTTGCTTACTGTAGCTTTAAAGTAAGTCTTGAAGTTGGTTAGTGTCAGTCCTCCAACTTTGTTCTCCTTTAATATTGTGTTGACTCTTCTGGGTCTTCTGCCAATGTATTAATTTTATTAGTTGATTATAGTACCTTCGTGACATGCATTCCATTCTATATTTCACAGCCTTCATTGTCAATAAAAATTGGTAGCACAATATTTTGTATTAAAAATTAATGTTTTTTAGAATACCCTGCCAATAATCTTATTCTGGGAAAGCTTACACTAGATTTCTGTCAACTCTGACATTGTTTCAAATTCAGCAAATGTCAAGTAAAAGAAAACAATGTCCTTTCCTTGACTTTCATAGTACACATGACTTTAAAAAAAATTGGGAAGAACATTTTCGATTTGAAATAGATTCAGGGCTGGCTTCAGTTATGGCCCTGAATGTAAACATTTACACAGTGTCTTTTGAGGAGAACCTAAAGGCTCATTGAACATTTAGTAAGTATTTTTGGAGAACATATCAGATGCTAGGATATGAATATAAGAAAATTCAACACAGTATAGAAAGAGGGAAAATTGAAAACTAAAGATAAAATTTATAATATGTCACATGGTGACATAATGAATGATGGAGAAAATAGTAAATCCAGAAAAGAGACAAAGAGTGCAGGGTGCTAGTTAAATTTTGAAGTGTTTTAGTGAAGACAGTCTTCAAAGAAAGCCTCCTAAAGACCCAAAGGATGTGAGAACATGAGTATGTACATTTGAGGAAAAAGCGTTAATTCAAAGCAGAAGTTCTGAGGCAGGACTGCTCCCCATCATTTGTTCATGGAGCATCATTGAGGCTAGTATAGCTAGCATGGAGTAAGCTAGGGAGGTGATAGAAACCAAGATTGTTAGAGTGGCTATAGAGGTAGAAACATACGAGCCTTTGTTGGCCCCTGCAAGCAATTGGGTTTCTACTTTGAGTGTTTAAAAAAAAAAAAAAAAAAATTGAAGGGTTTTGCAGAAGGGATTGGAATGATTTGACTTAATTGTTTTTCCTGTTAACTCTATGGGATCATGGTGTACACATAGAGACCAGTTGGGAAGTTATTGTAATAACCCAGACTTAGACCAGGGTGGTAGCCAGGAAGGTAAATTGAAGTGATTGAAATAAGGATACATTGGGAATATTGAGCTGTCCCAACAGATTGAATATTGAGAATTAGGGAGAAAAGTAAGGAACAATTCCAAACATTTTGGTCTGAGCAACTGGAAAGGTAGAGTTGCTGTTCCTGAAATGGAAAGTGGGGAATGTAGGAGTGGTTTGGGGGAAATTTGAAGAATTCAGTTTGGAGCACTAAATGTGAGACATGTATTAGCCATTCAAGTGAAGGTGTTTGTCTTGAATTAAGAGGAATGGTCTGGGCTGGAGATATATATTTTGGAATGGTCAGCATATAGATTGCATTTAAATCCTTGAAAGTGGATAAGGTGACCAAAGGACTGTGTGAGATGTAGCAGAAGTCCAAGTACTGAGATTCTGGGACCCTCCAACATTTTGAAGTTGGAGAGATACAGTGGGACCAGCAAATTAAGTTGTCATTTAGATAATGGCTAGAGAGGTGGGAGGCAAACTAGGAGGAGTATGTTGTGTTCTGGATACCTTGTGAAGGAAGTTTTCATCTTCCCTCAAAAAGCTCATCCACTAACTGTAAGATATACAGCTCTGCCCATCTAGGCAACCTGAGATTCTTCTTTTAGGAACATTAGGAAAATACATTATCCTGAGTAGAGAAGAAGAATAGATTTCACACTTTCTGTTAGATGCTTTTTACTTTTTTATGGTAATCACAAGTCCTTTCCCTGAAATACTATCAACAATTATTTCACAAATGGCAGATTGACTTTTGGGGCTATACTGTCAGAAGCAATTAATATGATCAGAACTATGACTTTCATGAATCTTTACTGTCATAAAACCTTTACTATCAGAAGGATTAGATCATCAGAGTTATGCTCTTTACTCTTAAGTAGCTTCTAAAGAAATATGATAAAGTAACTACAAACTTGAGAAACTGTTAACATATGCATATATATCTTCTGTCTATTGGCTAAAATCAAGTGTTGTGAATATGTGTTTACCCTCATAACTAGACCTGGTCAATAGTGTGTATATTTAATTGAGGAATATTTAGAGGAGATTTATACATTGTTACTTAAATTAAATTTTCTTTATGGCTTTGTATCAACTATATTCTAAAAGACTTTGAAGTGTGAACCATGCATTATAGGGTTATAAACAACTTTAAGTTTAAAACTGTATTCTTTATCATATTGTCATATGTCTTTTGTTCTTATTTTAATGACAATTATATAGTATCAATTTTGGATTAAATTACATTGTAGAAAGTGGATTATTAAGCTAATATGCTTGAATTTCTTTTAGGCATTATATATACATATATAATATATTGCGTATGTATGTGTTCTATTGTGACATTCTTTGAAATGTCTAAGCATATCACTGGGGACTAGAAGACATTTTGAGGAGAGAGCAGATTTAAGTGTTTCAGAAACAACAAATGTCCTATTAAGTCTAATACAGTGACAGTATATATACTTTATTAATATATTATGATGCTTTTAACCTATATAATCCAATAGAACTAATACAATACTTCTATTAATGGCATCATTTTCTCTTAGAAAACATTTAAATTAAATCCCATATTACTAGGAAATGCTATAACTTTGCGAGAAGTAGGTCATGTAAGAGAGTAGCATGTTAATACACTATCATTTGCAACCAATTTAGGATGTGTCAAGAGTCATATGCTTCTCTGGAACTATTCTGTCACGTAGTGTTGTTGTTGTTTTCTTTTTTTTTAATAATCAGAGAGTAAGTGATTCCATCATTTTAATTACAACTGAACATTATGAGTAGTCCTGGAGAAGGCTAATTCTTGTAATATTATCAGATGAAATAATAAAAAAAATTTCATAATTTAGAAATAATTTAGAATTTCAAGAAATTAATTTTCTATTTATGTTCACAATTTGTGTGCATATTAAATTTAGAGTATGTATTAGGATGTATATAAATAATCAAGTTTAATAATAAATGTAATGCGCTCATCTTTATCTTTTAACAAATGCTTTAAAATTTAACTTTTATAGATTATTTATAGCAAAGAAAATTAAACATCTGCTTTATGTCAATAATTTGCAATTTTTAATTAAGCTATATCTTTTTAAAAATTAATTCCAAGTTAGAATCTTGTGTCTGGAATATGACATTTGCAACTTTATCTGAAGGGAATCTGTTTTGCTAAATTTCTGCTGTTAAAGTCATCAGCCATGACTTACCTTGATGAAGTAAACTTGTTTAGTGAACAATGATTATTTGAACAAAAGTCTTTTTTGTTTCTGTGAAATCTTTTTCAGGCAGTTGATAGTAACAGCATATGATTTCTCATTGTGGTTTTGATTTGCATTTCCCTGATGATTAGTGATGTTGAGCATCTTTTTGTGTGTCTATTGGCCATCTGTATGTCTTCTTTGGAAAAATGTCTATTCAGGTCCTCTGCCCATTTTTTTAACTAGATTGTTTGTGTTTTGATATTGAGTTGTATGAGTTCTTTATGTATTTTGGATATTAAACCCTTATTGGACATATCATTTGCAAATATCATCTCCCATTTGGTAAGTTGCCTTTTCATTTCGTTGATGGTTTCCTTCACTTTTTAGTTCGATGTAGTTCCATTTGTTTATTTTTGCTTTTAATTCCCTTGCTTGAAGAGACAGATCCAAAAAAAAATACTGGTAAGACCAATGTCAGCTAACATAGTTTCAGGTCTTACATTTAAGTCTTTAATCTGTTTCAGATTTTTGTTTATGGTGCAAGAAAGTGGCTTTGTCTCATTCTTTTGCATAAATCTGTCCAATTTTCCCAAAACCATTTATCAAAGAGACTGTCTTTTCCCCATTGTATATTCTTGCTTCCTTTGCAGTAGATATATGCA